>NW_019154133.1:3539940-3557622 GCF_002288905.1 Enhydra lutris kenyoni | reverse complement strand
GGAGCCGCGGGCCGCGCTGCGCTCCATGCGGCCGGCGGCCGGGCCCGCGCGCGCCTCTCCCGGCCCGCTGCGCCCGCGCGGTCCTGGCCTACAGCTGCCGTCCCTCCGCGCGAGCTGTTTGTGTTGTGTGTTTTCCACCACCGCCCCCCTCTTCGCGAGCCATTCCTCGCAGCTCTCCGGTCCCCCCGTTCAGACAAAACCCGGACTGGATTTATTTCCCCTACCCTCAGCCTCCGCAAATCTGCTGCTTCTCAGCATTTGGCCCAGACGTTGGGGCCAACGCTACCCCGCAGCAGATTATTCCTCCTGCAGGGTGGGCGGAAGACTTTGCTGGAAGTAGGGTTGTTGGTCAAACTCAGACATCGAAGGAAGAGATTTGCCGCAGGTCATTTTCCTGGTCTCTGCGGGGCATGCGACTACTCTTGACCTTAGGTGAAACCGGAGAAGGTGTATCAGTCTGAGATTTGGGGCCGCTTCCTAATATGAAACATCGACTCCTTTGCGTTTTCGACGTGCTGGTTCAAGACATTGTCTGCCAGTCTGCAGCCTCTTTGACCGCACCGTTGTAGCCCCTGCCCATTGAGCACTCCGGGCGATGTGCTAACTCTGTCTTTTCAGCTTTCCGGTCTGCGTGTTTACCTTAAGTGCCTGATGACAATAAGGGCTACCGTCCTAGAAGCTTTCAGCTCTAACCGCTCAGTCCTTAGACTGAACTGCCACTATCAAGGCCTTCAGAGAAACCAGCTGGGGCCAGAGTTCAAGATTGCCTGAGTTTGTTATTTTTAAGAACTAATCTGAAGTAAGAGTCTGGAAATCAAGCACATAACCGTATAACTAATGACATTGTCACTTTCTGAGGATTTCTAGGAGCCATAAAGAAAAGCCATGTGCTACCATTTGGGATTAGGATATATAGGAAGCCAGACTCTTTACAAACAAATCATTTGCCAAATTCCATCTCTGTAGTTGAGGTCTGAAGAGTCTCTAACTCACCAAATGCTCTGGCTGGTGCCTCCCTGAGGCCAGTGTAAAAGATGTCCTCACCCTCAGCTTCCTTTCACTGTAATTATTGTAGGAGATTTAATATCATGTGCCCTGTTAGACACTTGAAGGGAGCTCATTAAATGCTCACTTATGGTGTCTTCCAACTGTTGAACATTCCCACTGGGATGATGACAAAGATGCTAAAATGAACTTTTTGTTCTCCCTGAATCAGATTAGCTTCCTGAATATACCTATTTCAGGTAATGACATTCTCATATAATCAGTCAGGCCCAAAATAGCGGTATCATTTTAACTCCCTTCTCTCCTTTATCCCTAGAGGCAGTTGCCCACAAGTCCAATCCATTGTTCTTTCTGAAATGCCTCTTGCACCCACCCCTTCCTTTCCATTTCCAAAGTTCCTACGGTATTTCATGACTTCAAAAGCGAAAGTTTCTAACAGAGCTTTCTACACCCAGTTTCTCAGGACACACCCTCTCCTTAACCCCCTCCAGACACCACCACCAGCCGCACCTTCCCCAAACTTTATTTAGATTTGAGCATTTCCTGGTTGAACTTTTCATTTGTAATCATTCCATTCAAGAATTCAGAGAGAGAAAATAGTTTGAGCATTTTAACAGATGGGTGTGTTTGATCAAAGCATGGAACAGCAGGGGCCAGCCAAGAAGTGAACTAATCAGTATTAGTGAGTGTTTCCAAAGAATAAAGAAGGGTCACTGAAGTGGCTTCATCCGAAATGCAAGAAATTTACCTTGGTAGTTGGGAGATGATTTGAGAGAGAGGCAGTGGGGTTTTTCTCTGACCAGGAAGAAAAAAGATCAGGGACAAGGGGTTGGCTGACAGGTATGGGAAGGGTGATAGGAGGGAACAAAGCTGTGAGACAAGTGGGCTAGTGGAGCCAGTGGTCTCAGGAGCCAGAGTGTCTGGGTTTGAATCCTGGCTCTAGAACTTACCAGCTATATGCCTTTACTCACCGCCCCCCTGTGCCTCAGTTTCCTCATCATATATGATATATATATGATCATATCTGATCATAATCATAAATTGGGGATAATAGTAACACCTACCTAATAATCAGTTTCTTTTGTAGGATAATGAGTTAATGTGTGCAATCATCCCAGATGAGTGCCTAGCACTAAGAAGGTCTATGTAAAAGTTCATTGTATTAAATATATTGATAGCAACATATATAAACACAATGGCATGGGTTACTCTCAAAGAATAACAGGGTAGCTCTCTTTAGTAAACTCAGAACTGTCAACAACTGGCAGGACCATGCTTTTAAAGCCTGACTACATCTTACCAAGGGGCTATGGTCAGGCCAAGGATAAAGCTTTTTATGTCTGAAATTGCCATAGATGAAAGAAAGTAAATGTTTTCCTGAGAACTGAGCAGAAAAACAGAGTTAAGTCAGTCAGTGATTGTATTTGTGGATTAGTAGAAGAGGTGCTGATTTACACCATTGTACTTCTCTCAAAATTGCTATATACGCTTTGAAATCAGCTTGTTCTTTCTCTCAGGACACCTCCACAGAGCTCATATACATCCATTCGCTGGCCCCGTTGGGCCTGAGAGACTGCCCTCTGAATGGGAGAAAAAGATTGGCCTTAATTTTGGGAGCATTAAGTGCAACTAATGTCACAAAAGCAATTTGGCTCAATCTAGGCTTTAAGGGATGAGAAGGATCTAGATGGGCAGGGAAAGCTGCGTTGTGCAGGCCACTGAAGACCAACCTCATGAAATAAGAGGACCTTTAGTGGGAAGTAAAATCAAGTTACCTAATTCATCAGGAATCAAGAAATATCTCATGATGTAAGCCCATGATGCCCTGTGCTCGTGGACTCAGAAGTCAAAAGCATATCTCACCGTGCCAAACAAATGGGGAGGAGTCATTGCTGCTTTGTCCCCCATGTTCTCTAAACATAACACATTTTTACTTTCCAAAACTAGGACTGCTTCCCACTGAGGATAAGGCGCGTCTCTCAGTCATAGGAAAAGAACACGTCTTCCAGACAATCTGATTTAACATATCATCAGATAAAACATTCCATCATTCTTTCAATATGTATTTATTGAGCCCTGCTGCGTGCCAGGCTCTGTTCTGGGCATTGGTGTGCAGCAGTGAAAAAAATAACCATCAGTGGGGAGGAAAGTAGACAATAACCAAAGAAAACAAATGAACTATATGGTTTCACAGATCCAATAATTCTATAAAGGAAAATTAAGCAGAGGAGGGGGTAAAGAGTGCTAAAAGTTTGACTTAAAGACATAAATAATATTTAATATGTTTAATTTCTTATTTCTTATTAAATGACAATTATATTTATAATCATATGTAATTATATTTATTATGATTTATTTTATGTATTCACTATACATAATATTTCATATATATTGAACATAAACAAGTGTATTAAAACCAACATAAGAATAATATGGAAAACAATGTAAAATCTGAATGAGAACTTGCAGCAGCAGCTGTCTCAAGCATTACACTGAACTCTGTCTTCTTAACCTTGGTTAGGATCCATTCTCTGTATCCGGGGTGCTTTGGCCAAACAGCATGAGAAGCATTGATGAGGAGCCCTGAGAATGGGCTTTACAGTAAAAAACATTCCATAAACACAGAACAACTTGCTGCCTTATGCTTGATTTCTTATAATTCTTCAACCTTTGAGTTCTGAGCCCCAATGATACCCAGAGCATTAAAAAAAAAAAAAAAAAAAAAAATATCCGAAAAACCATAGCCAAAAAAAAAAAAAAAAAATTCAGGCTCAGTTTAACATTCTGTTCAATTTTTTATAATTCAGTCTTCAGAAATACAATAATCATGCTCCCCTCCCCAAATCAAATTTGGCTATCCATTGAGGCAGACCCATAACCATGGCAAAAATGCAACAGACTTTTTTATTCATCAGCAGCAGCTCTTTCGTGTCTTCGTCAACCTTCAATCATGGGATTCCTTGTGAATGGTAGCTCCTTCTAAAAAGTTATTTTAAAACTAAAAGTAAAATTTTGCCCTTTAAACAGTTTATACGGGCTCCCTGCTCGGCAGGAAGCCTGCTTCTCCCTCTCCTGCTTCCCCTGCTTGTGCTCCTCTCTCTCTGTGTCTCTCTCTGTCAAATAAATAAAATCTTAAAAAAAAATTTAAACAGTTTATAAAAGTAAGATTAGGTTAGTTTTTCCACACTTCTGGGAAACTTAAAAATGATTTCAGATGATGACTGTCATCCCGCCATATGAAAAACAGATTAAGGCTAAGAGAATCACTCATTTATTACAACCTTCAGGCTGAAAGCCTGTGTAAGTCAAGCATAAACCTCCACCCAGAGAAATGTTTCTTCCATGAGCAATTAAGTTAAGCTCTCTTTAACAACACAATGTACTTTCAACATGGTTCTTTGAAATACCTCCCAGAGTCTTGAATTTTTTTAAACAAGTATAAAAATGATAGAATAACTGTCTTTTGTAATGTAACATATATTCGCTATTTTGGGGTGTTTGTGGTGTGTGTGTGTGTGTGTGTGTGTGTGATCTCATATTGTCATCTCATATGGGCACTTTAAACCATGGAAAGGACACAGGGCTGGTGTCCCAGAGGCTTGCGTCCAAATCCTGTTCTGGGGATTCCTACTATGGGACACAAGTTAAATCCCGTAATTTCTGCAGGGTTCACAACTTTAAGATGAATGACATATATTCTTTCAGGTCTTCTCACTCTTGGGTTTTATGATGTGATATTGACCTGAAGTCCATTTTATAATTAAGCCAAATGCCCATTATTAAAATCTACAAATGGAATCTGATATATATATGCCTACAAAGGTATGTACATATGTTTATTTTTACATGTATGTATGTATGTATGTTTATTTATAGACATCTCTTCAAAGCTAGTTTGAGGTGCTGTATCTTGGGACCACAACCTCTGTTTCTATCATCATCACCCTTAATTTCAGGACCCATCTCTGGTTTTCTGGAAATGCAAAAATTATGAAATTATGCGTATACTTGCTACCATCTTATGTTACTAGCTCTCTCTTTGGTAATAAGAGGCCCTACTGGCTATAAACCAAGTAGTTGCTCTTTTATATTATTCATATCAGTGTCCCTTTCTACAAAGCAAGGATTGCTTTAGTCTAAATGCGAATTTATTTCCTACTAATGATATTTTCATATCTCTGAAGCTTTTCTCTCATCTTCTTTTTCCCTATAGTTTTTTTTTTTTTTTTCAATTTTTTATCCAGGCCCCTTCTGGTACTAGTAACTGAAATCCTAGGTACTTTAAAGAAAAAAACAAAAACAAAAACAACAACAACGAAAAAAACAATGGAGGAGGGAAGGGATTTATCAGTCCAGGTAACTCAACTGCAAATGAGTCTGAGCTTGGGGAAAATTAGATCGCGGGCTTACATGATGTGTGGTCCTGTCTTTCTGCCTCTGTCTTTCCCTAAGTGTGTGTCATTTGTTTCATTATCTGGTCAGCTAGAACTGGGTCTATTGGCAGCTCTGGCCACATACCTGTCAGCCTTGTGACCATGGGCAGGGAAGCTCTTTGCCATATGCAGCAGTTAGGGAAATCCCAGGGAAGGGATTTCGTGAGCCCACATATGTGGCCAATGGTGGAATGTTGTGATTGAAGGCCTTCATCAGACACCAGGAGAGAGGGGGAAAAGGATGGTTACTGTCCTGGGCAGAAAGAAAAACATAAAAGCCATCATGTGTTAACAAATATAACCAACACTATCTAAAATCTGAAACATAGAAACAATTACATGGAAGAAAAATCACATCTAATCTCCCAACCCAAAGACAACTCTGTTACTGTTTTAATATATTTAATTTTTTTCTATGCATCATTTTGTTTGTTTGTTTCATATTGTTTTCCCACCTGGTTTTATAATGTGAGATTTTTCCTCACACATTGCAGTATAACTTGTAGATAGATTATGAGCTGGTAGGAAAAAATAAATTATGATAATATTACAAGAAAATGTGCATAAATATTTTTATGATCTCTGGGGAATGACAGGCATTTTAAAAAAGATACCAAGTCAGAACCATAGCAAAAAGCTGATAAATTTGACCACAAAAAATAATGTAAACTTTATGACAAAGTCCCTATTAAAAACTTTTAAAATTGGGGTGCCTGGGTGCTCAGTGGGTTAGGGCCTCTGCCTTCGGCTCAGGTCATGATCCCAGGGTCATGGGATCGAGCCCCGCGTCAGGCTCTCTGCTCTGCAGGGAGCCTGCTTCCTCCTCTATCTCTGCCTGCCTCTCTGCCTACTTGTGATTTCTCTCTGTCAAATAAATAAAATAAAAAAGAAAAAGTTTTAATATAAGTGAAAGATGATTAGAAAACATTTTTAATGTAAAACCAGGAATTACTATCTAGTAAAATACGACTAACTATATCATTAAAACAATTAGATATACTATTCACCTATCAGACAGGTAGAAACGTTAAAGCTTTGATAATATACAGTGTTACCGAGAGTATGGAGAAACATGTACTTGTGCATACTGTTGCAGTATGGGTCGGAATTCCAAAACACACTTTTCATTGAAAGCCAGCAATCCACTTCTTGCTATGTATCCTGAAGAAACAGTGGTACATGAGCACAAAGGAGCACAGAGAGACTTGTTGCAGCACCGGTTTTAATAGAAAAATATTGAAAACAACATAAATATTCAGCCATAGGAGAATTGTTTAAAAAGAAGCCTTTGACAATGTGTGAACCACTACGCAGCTGCTAAAAAGAGAGAGGGAAGTCTCTGCCCTAAAGGGCAGGCGCTCAAATTTCAAAGTGAAAAGGGCAAGTTATAAAATAATATTTAAATGTGATCTCATTTGTGTGTAAAGCAAAACCACACGAAGTATGCTATCTGCTCCTGCAGATAGTATGATTTCAGATGGAAAAGTGGGTAGATGGATATGAGTGTCCAAAGGATATCTTCCAACCTCTAGGAGGTGAACTGGATGGAGGGAAAAGGCAAAGGGGGTCTCCCACTTTCTGTATTTTTGGCTTAAATGTATTCAAATGACTTGAAAATGTATTTGAATATCACATAGCTCACTTTCAAATAATGAGTAAAAACTGTTCATAGCATAATTTTTACTACGGAATTTTCTGTCAAGCCACTGTGCCATGATTTCACCATGTCTTGGTATTTGAGATAGGGTGCCATCAATTTTGTACAGAATTTTGTGTACATCAATTTTGTACAGAAAGTATTATACATCTTTTGGGTTCTCTCTTTAGAAGCAGAGCCAGAAGTGGAATTAGTGGTCAAAGCGCGTGCGCATTTTCTTGCTACATTTTACTAGATGGCTTTCTGACAAGTTGCCCTGAGTTCCATTCTGACAACCATGAGGAAGTGACTGGTTTCCTGCACTGGCCATTGCTTTGATCATATCGTACTCTTTCCATCTTTCTTTCTCTTTGTTACTTTGATAAATGTTCCATCAAACCTCATTTTGTTTTAATTTATTTCTTTGATCATTAACGAAGAAAAGTATTTCCCCATGTGTTCAAGTTTTATTTCCCCTTCTGCGAATTCTTTTCTTATCCTTTGTCCATATGCCTGCAAGAGTCTGGATATTCCTTCCCACTTGTATGAACTCTCCATATTCAATATCCTATTGTCATATTTTTTGCAAATATTTCTCTAGTACTTTGCAAATATTTGTCATATTTTTTTGCAAATGTTTCTCTAAATTTCTTCCTGTTATCTTTCCCAAAGCTTTAGATTTATTCACGGGCTCTTCTTTCCTTTTTTTTTTTTTGCTGATTTTATTTATAAATTCTTATCACTGTTTCCTCCCAAATTTTGAACTAATAGCCTCTGTTAGACTTCATCCGTTATCATGTTCCTTCAAGTTGTATTTTCTTTTTAAAAATTTTTTTGCAACAAATCTTCATTTTAATTTTGTTTATATGCTTCTCCAACATAATAATTGCCTTATGCTAGAGGATGTGCTATTGCTGGGATGAATTCTTAAAATTAAATTTTCAGATTTGATTATCATTTACAGAGTTATTGATTACATGCTTTCCCGCCTGTACTTTAATTAAAATCTCTTGCTTGATCTTTCCTCTTAATTGAAATATTCCTAAGTTTAAATCAGCATCATCACCACCATAATATCTCTAATAAAAAAATGCTTTTCAAAGTATTAAATCCTACCTCTTTAACATTTTTAGCATTTAACACAAATGTAAGCACAAAATGTATCATCTGCTAGCACATTCTGCAATAACAGAAGTGGTCTCTACTTGCCATGTACAATATGGCAGCCACTAGCCACAGGTGGTGATGAAACACTTGATACGTGGCTAGTATGAACGAGGAACTAGACTTTTAACTGTATTTAGTTTTAATTAAGTTTAGTAACTACATGTAGCTAGTGGCTATGTTACTGGACATTGCAGGCTCAGACATTTATTTATTTATTTATTTATTTATTTATTTATTTGAGAGAGAGAGAACAAACGGGGGTGGGGCAGACGGAGATGGAGAAGCAGACTCCCCACTGAGCAGGGAGCCTGAGGCGGGGCTCCATCCCAGGACCCCGCGATCATGACCCGAGCAGACACTTAACTGCCTGGCAGGCTCCCACCTTTTAAGAGTTGTTTTCTACTTTTCATGTTCATTTTTAGGTGAACCTGCCTGAGCTAATTAAGGACACGGAAATCAAACTCAGGATACTTCACTGCAAATCCAAAATCAATACTACCATGTTTTCTCATCTACCTACCTAATTTCAAAGACCCAATATTTTTGAATCATTAGCTTTAATTTAGCAATTCTCATTTATGACCTTCTTCGGGTTTCCAATAGGCTATTTTCAGGTTTGAGGGTAGTGACATGTCAAAAGCTCCTACTTCGTCCTCTCTGCCTCCAGTACTATTTTTATCTACATCAATTTGGTTCCAGTGTTTGTTATTTTATTCTCAAATTATTCCAGGGGACGAGGACCTGAATTAACCCCAGCAACCTATAGTAAGAGTCTGGAAAGCTGTAAAATATCATGGAGACGTCAGCACCTGCTGATATAAATGCCCCTGAGATTTTGGAAATGCTCATTGTAAATTTCTTTTCCATGTTGTTATCGTTATGTCTGTTAATGTGGGGGAAGAAAATGAGAGACAGAATTTTATAAAGTTTCTAAAAATTCCTCAGTGCTCACCACATAGTACGAGGGCATAGAATTTTCCGGAAACCCCAGTAGGTGTGAGGACTGTCCATCTGGCCCGCGTGCAGGGATGGAACGCGGAGGGCAGGAGGTGTGGAAGAGCAGCCTCGCCATCTTCCGCACCTTTCACTCCAGATAGAGAGGTTACTCGCAATTTTCTTCTCATCTCTGTGGAAGCAATGGTGGAGCCGCCTGTCCCACCACCTCCTACTCACAAACCCCGCTATCCCCACACCCCTGGTAGCGCCATCTGTTTACCTAGTCACTGCCACTCCTGACGCTTCATGTCTTGCTTCCTCTTGCCACATGGCAGGCAAAGTGGACTTCCAAGACCGTTGGCTTAAACTGAAATTTCAAACAAAACCTAGTGCAAATACTGTTGTTTCTCACTGCCTTCCTGAGGTTGAGAAGAGGGAAGAGGAAAAAACCTGAAGAGCAACAGAAAAGGAAGGAGGAGAAAGAGGAGGAGACAAGAAAGGTGAGCCACAAGAAAATATAAGAATAGTCTTGGCTTTTCCGTGATTTACTATTTATGTAAGAATCCACACACAAAAGGTTTTCTGCTTTTTAGCCAAAGTGCGTCCTCCAGAAATTTAGGGGATCCTCCTCTCCTCCGCTCTACGCAATTCTCAGAGAAGAGAAAAAAAATGGCTAGTTGTGATTTTGGATATAAAAATAATGATCTTTATTATTTTTTTTCTAAGTCTTCCCCAAAAGGTTTTCAATACAGAGTTTCAGCCACCAGGCCGTGGTCATTTCACCCATGTTGTTTTATGAGGGGTTTTTTGGTACTGTTTCCACATGATTATACTATTAGTGATATTTTCCTATTAGCTTTAAATGCCTTTCTCCCATTCTCACCCCGTGTGCAGCGTGTTGTCCTCAGTGACCTGTCTACTCCTTTAATATACCTGGCAGATCATCCATCAGTCCCTACGCAGGATATTTATACTATCTAGACTCTGAAATCTGATGTCTCTCTGAGGAGATGAGCTACCATCTTTTGGAGCTACCGTCTTTTAGTTCACCTTATTTAGGCTCATCGATATTCCTGGCCAGGATTTGTTATATAATTTGTGGGGCCCGATGTAATATGAATATGTGGGGCTCCTTGCTCAAAATTAACACAAATTTCAAAACAGAGACAGCAGAGCATTAAACCCAACTGGGCTCTTGCACGCATGGGGCCCTGAGCTTGCTTGCCGGGAAGTGAGCGCTATTTCCAGCTTTGTCCTATGACACTGGGAAGCGTGTGTACAATCACTAGTGGCAAAACTCCATGTCTTAGGGTGTCTTCCACTTGCTTTTATCTAGATTTGTCTCTTTCCTTACAGAAGGATAGTCCAGTGTTCAGAATTGAGAGTTATTTTGTGCTTGGACCTGTAGGGATTCAGAACTTAAACTGTTCTGTGAAAACTTGGGATCTTGTTGGAGAAACCAAAGAATTTTGAGCAGCAGAGAGATGTGGTTCAATGTGCATGCTAGGAAGATTATTTTGGCAGTAGCACAGAAAATAGACTTCTTTCTAGTTCTCATCTATCTAGAAGATACGAGAATGGTCATACAGTCAGTGTGTATTTATGAGAAATACATACAAAGCAGAAATTATCAAAACCTGCAAGACCAGGAGGACTGGACAGCACAAGAGAAGGAGCCAAGGACAATTGTCTGGTTCAGACTCATGGAAGTAGGTTGATCTTAGTGATGGTCGCAGAGGAAGGAGAAGCAGGAGGGAAGCAGACTGGGTGGGAAAGATAGCACTATTCGGGGAAATGTTAAATTTGAGGTGCGGTTGGGCATCTGGATCAAGCTGTACGAAAGTTTTGTGACATTTAAGAGATAGAGCTGGAAAGGGTATACTGATTTAGAAGCTGTGCTGGTCCTTGGCCAAATGCCATCGTGTGTTCTCTGCTCTGCCCTTTATAGCAGGTGTTCAGCTCTATAGGCTTTGTCTCAGGCTCTCTTCTCAGGGGCTGCTGGCTGGGTTTGGCTGAAGAGAGGCACTGGTGGGAGAGAATGAGGCAGAAACCAGGAAATTCCCCACCTTCTCTCTGCTCTAGAGTGTCCTTCCCTTGGGCTCATCTCCTCTATGGCTCCAGTTTCCACCAGGGCACCAGAGCCATTGACACCAGCGTAGTGGTATAGCCACACCTTTCCCTTTCATCCCTCCAGCCAGGAAGTAGCAGCTTCCTGTCACTGATTTCTAGGTTGTCTCAATACCCCTTGTTTGTTTTCTCAGCTCTTCAGCACCTGTGGGGATGAAATTCTTGTATGTTTAAATTTAGATGTTTTCTCTTTTCCTGACTGATACAGGACTCATTAACATACATAGATGTTTGCTAAAGTAATTGAATGTGTTTTGAGACTGTAGATGAGGACTGGAAATTGAGTGAATTTGGTAACAAGTCGGTGATATTAACAAGAGCGTGTTCAGGGGACTCATGAGGTTGGAAGCCAGGTCACTGTGGATTTTTAAAATGTCTGAGAATTTAAGAAAGTATTGAGTACACATTTCAGGTTTTAATTTTTTTTCTAGAAAGGTAACTACCAAAGGAAGGAATGAAGGAAACTATATAAAGAGAATTGTTGAAGATGACAAAGACCTAGGTATGATTAATGTAAAAGAGGAGAAATAGGAATTAAGAGAGGTAAATGAAGAAGAAAAATCCTAATGGTAGTGGTCATAAGATCCAGAGCCCAGTAGATGGATTGACTTTGTATTGTTTACTTGTCTCTTACAAGAGAAAGGGCTTTGAGAATGATGTAGATGCAGACATTTTTGTAGGTAGGGGCCCAGATAAAAATTTGATTTAGTTTAAAGCCAAAGGGTTCTGTTTTGTCTGTGAAAGAGCAGAGGTTGTCCTGGTGGGTTTACACAGAGTGGTGGATATTGGTGCTGGCCTCTAATGGCAATGGGAGAAA
The DNA here is from genome assembly GCF_002288905.1 of Enhydra lutris kenyoni. Taxonomy (NCBI): domain Eukaryota; kingdom Metazoa; phylum Chordata; class Mammalia; order Carnivora; family Mustelidae; genus Enhydra; species Enhydra lutris. Next base: position 3,545,501 of record NW_019154133.1, on the reverse strand, counting down.
TAGCAGATACAGGTCAAGGCCAGGTCACTGCAGGACTGTGTGATGTTCTCCAGTTTCTCTCCGAGCCCTTGTAGGAGTGAAGAAGGCAGACATATTTGAGTAGTTGTGGTTCTCCATGCACCAGCAGAATCACCTGGAAACCTACTAGATGTACAAAATCTTAAGCCCTAGACCTACTGAAGCAGTAAATTTGGGGGTAAGTCCAGCAATCTGTGTTTTAAGAAGCTCTCCAGGGAATCCTGATACTCACTCAAGTTTGAGAACCACTGCGCAGACTGTGGCCACCCAACGTGTGGTCTGCAGACAAGCAGCTAATTTGAAATGTATCATCTTACCCCCTCAACCCCCAAATCAGAACCTGGATTTTAACAGGATCCCTGGATGGTTTGTATGTACATTTAGTTAAGAAGCACTCATCTTAGCAGTTTATTCTCAGGAAGGGTATTTGGATATTTATGGATCAGCCAGTGGATTCATGAAAGCCTAAACTGTATGGTAACTTTTAGGGGAGCAATTTCAGGTTCAATTGAGATGGCAGGGGACATATCACATTTGGAAGCTACAAATCCCTTCTATTATCATGTAGCTGCCCATCTCAGAAGACACCATATAGCTTTGTATTCTCTCTCCTTCTATGGATTATATGAAAGACCAAACTGAAAAATAAAAAACCACACCAAACCAAATACAGCCCTGAAGGCCAGTCCTTCAGTAAAGGTTGTTGAGTGTCTATGGGGAGGTCTTTGCTGGACTCTGAGATGCCCAGATCATCACCCAGTCTCTTCACACGACAGCTCCCAGAGGACACAGACACAGGGACACATTATTACCATGCCTCTGGGGAGCATATGACCTTCATCCACAAGCAGGTCATGGAGGAACAAGCCAGATGGCCAGAGCAGGCCGGGGAAGGCTCATGGGACGAGGGGATCAATGGCACAGAGAAACGTGAATACTCATGTTGGAAGCATCTGACAATCTCATTTCTCCACTCAAACCAACATGCCTCAGAGTGCCTTAAAGTGGACCCAAGCCAGCAATACCAGCCTCCGCTCTGCAGCCCCTGGCTTATAGGGTCACCTGCTGCACTCGTGCTAGAATACACCAAGTTCGACACCTGAGAATTATGCCCCAGGTACTTCAGCTCTTCTCCCACGGCGGAGGATGGCTACGACATATTCTGCCTGCTCTTCTTTAGCCTTTACGTACTTCCGCTGACATGCTGATGCTTCCTCTCCTAAATCATCCCTCAAGAAAGAGGCAGAGAGCTTATATTTGGACTTTACAACATCTCTCATTTTTCTAAGGTGCTCACTCAAACACTGCATTTTGAAAAATGGAGGCAAAGAAATGGACCTTGGATTGGGCAGTTTTGCCTGGGATCACCAGCGCTGGATATTATTTAAAGATGTAAACAAAAAAAGAGTTCTAGACATCACCTTACAAAGCAAGACCATGTTGTGATTTTGGTGTGTAACTCACAAGCAGCAGACATATTTCTGTGGTTGGGATAAAGTGTCCAGAAGCAGCGTCATACACAGATCTACACAGCTCAGCTGTCGTAAGCATCATGGGCTCTGGAAAGCTGTTAGAAGACTGGAAATGCGGTTCTAGTCATAGAAAAGACACTGCTGTAGACAACTCGTGTGGAAAGTTCGGATAAAATAGATTCAAGGAGTGCAAGAATGGAGGAAGCCGTTTTTTTAAAACAAATTATTATTTCGTCCAATGCTTACTTTAAAATATTTGCCTACAATTTAGGTTAGGAATAGGGGTTTTACTTAGTTACACATACTCTAAAGTCCAATTCCATCTACCTATGGAGTAAATGGCTCCTATATCTGATGCCCCACTCTACTTGGATGTTATAATAGGCATTTCAAACATAACATGACCGAAACCGAATTCTTGGTTTTCGCTACACGTTGGTCCTTTCTACAGTTTTGCTCCTTGCAGCAAATAGCAACTGCAATTTACCCAGTGCCTTACGACAAAATCCAAGACATCATTCTTGACTTCTTTTTCTGCCGTATCCCAGCTTTATCTTGAAAATACGTCCTGAATTCAACTAAATCTACCACCTCCACCATTGCCGTATTTATGTAGCACCCATCATCTCCCAGTTGGACTACTGTGCCAGTCTCCTAATTAGTCCCATGGCTCTTATTTTTGTCTTCCTATAGGCAAACCATCACACAACAACCAAATGGTCTTAAATGCACGAAACAAAGTAGGCCTCTTTCCAACCGACAGCCTCCAGTGATTTCCCATCATAATCAGAAGTCATCTAAATTTCCTCGCCAGTCCTAGAAGACCCCAAATAATCTCAACCCGTCCCACCTCTCACTAACCTTCTCCCCTCTGTCCCTTCTATCTACACCACCTTTCAGTCTTCCTTGGTCACAACAAACTCATGTTCATGTCAGGCTGTCACACCTTCAGTCCCCTCTGCCAGAATGTTCTTCCTCAGACATTGCATGGCCTGCTGGCTCTTGTGCTTTATGCAGGTTCTACTCAAATATTACCACCTTTTCTCACCACCATCCCCCCACCCCTCTAAAACTCTAAAACTGCATTCCACATCTGATGCATGGTTTTTTGTTTTTTTCTTTAGAGCACTTATTACCCAAGCAGCTAGAACCTAAGCTCCAGGAAGCTGAGAGATCAACTGTCTTGCTCATCCCTCTGTTCCTAAAATGGTACTTAGAATTTGGAGACGCTCAAACATTTCTTTCCTGAATTTAAAGTAGTACCTGACTATCCCATCAATATCTCTCTAGGAATGAATCTCCATTCTAGCGGGCCAACAGATTTATTTTTTGCATCTTTTTGTCGGAAGCTCTAGTGCTTCTCAAATTTACCATACCTCAGAATCACCTGGGGTGTGTATGTGTGGCAGGGGGAGTTATTAAAACACAGGTTGATGGCATGCAATTGCAGTCTCTGATTCAGAAGATATGGGGTGGGGCTGGAAATTTTGCACCCTAACAAGGTGCAGGGCGCTGCTGGTGTCATAATCCAGGTACTGGACTTTTGGAACATGAGAAACATCTGCGTCAATTGTCCCTCCAGCCATGTCATTCCACACCTTTCTCATCCTGACCCCATTACTCTTTTTGCAATGGCCAGCAGCATCACAGAAAGCCAGCAGGACTGGCTTTGCTCCCCTTTAGAAGGGCAATCATGTGAGATGAAGCCCTCGAGGAGGAAGCCTTCCACTTTCGTCTCCCAGGATGGTGTGCTCTAGTTGTCAGGCTCTCTTAAAATGAGGGGAAATGTTTGTGGAACATTATGCATTCTAATTATGTCAAAAGTGGTAAAGGAATGCTTTTCATTCTTGGGCCCCTCCAGGCATTAAGCCAGTGCTTTCTGCGCCTTCCAGAACATGTCAGGGTCATCAGTGCTGAGGGTTGTGGTTGGCCACAGATAGTAACATGGGGCTCTGTGGTAGCGGTTGAGAGTGTGGGCATTGATTGATTGATTAACTTCTGCCCTGTGCTGTTCAAAGGGAACAGGAATGAGACCCAGTTCTTGAGCTGCAGCAAAGAGAGTTCTTATCTATTCCAGGAGGTCATGAGAAGGGGGGCGGGATGTGGGGGACGAGGAGAAGTTCCTGAAAAGTTGCTCGTTTTAAAGGTGTGTGTGCTCTGGTCTGAACTTTTGGGTCCCCCCCCCCGAAAGATCATATGTTGAAATCTTAACCCCTGGTGTGATGGCATTAGAAATGATGGCCTCTGGAAGGTCACAAGGGCAGAGTTCTCATGGGGGCAGAGGTCTCATAAGTGTGATTAGTGCCACCAACCTTTTTCACACACGTTCAATTTTGAGTGATAATTCTATTTTTCTTCTGCTTGCTCCCTGATAGTCTTCTGCTCATTCTCCGGGGTAAAATCATTAAAGCTCTCCCTGAGAATACAGTGATCGTGGTGGTAGGACCCATTCGGCAGTGATTGTCAACCAATACCCTCGTCAGAATTGGCATTGGGTGAAGCAGGAACTCCAGAGACAGAAATTTTGTAGGAGAATGCTGGGGAGGTAGGATCGGGGAAGGTCTGGGGTAGAGGGAGTGGTAGACAAAGGACGCTTGTGATTGTAACTGTTCTTATTGACTACGGTGGTGATCACCCAAGTCTACAAGTGTGATAGCATTGCACAAAACTAAATACATGCACATAAATGATTGCATGTAAAACTAGTGGAAGGGGAATAAGGTGGGTGTATCAGTGTCACTATCCTGCCACTACTAATGCTATTGTTATGCCGGATGTTAACCACTGAGGGAGACTGGATGAAAAGTACAGAGGGGACCTCTGCGTTCTTTCATACAACTGCGTGTGAATATACAATGATCTCAAAATAAAAATCCTAAAAAGGGAGTTATAGAGAGGACAGTTCTGATTAATTCAGAATGCAGAATCCTGGACAGCCAGTGCATCGAAAGGATTTTAGGAGCCCAGACAGGAGAAGACCCCAGATCTAAAGGGGAAAGAGACACAGAACGGAAGACAGAGCACGTCCCTAATGAAAACCTCACACTTCCCCTGCCCTTAGGTTGTACTGCAAGAGGAGACAGTCTGTATCACCAAGCCATGATTTCTGAAATGATCATCCTTCGGTTGCTGAAAGCAATAGTAACAATAGCAGACACTGAGTAAGGCCAGACGTCAGGTTTTTTTTTTTACATGAGTTATGTCATTTGATTCTTTCAAGAGTCCTATGAGGTAGGTACTGTTCTATGTGCACTGTGGAGATGGGGACTCATAGGTGCAGAGAGATGGAGAGACATACCTGGTAACTGGCCATGTGAGGATTTGTCTGGTTTCAGCAGGAGCATCGCCAACACTAATTGGGGCTCACTAGGTGCCAGGTATATTGTCCTAAATGCCTTCTTGTCACAAGGAACCAGATGCCTATCATTATACCATTTTTGGCGGCGGGGGGTGGGGGGGGCTGGAAAATTCTCCATCATGTGATGCATCGAATAACCACATGTGTTTATTGTCTGCTTACTAAGTGCCAGCCATTTTACATAAACTATCCCATTAATTTTTCACGGTAAATCTGGATGTATTATCTTTAATGGTGAGGAAATGGAGGCGCAGAGACTCCTTGTCCAAAAGCACACAACCAACACCGGCAGAACCAGGTGGGCAGACCCCAGAGTTACCATTCAACCTCTGAGCTCTGCCTTCTAACCCAGAAACTACCAACTCAAAATCATTCCATTTTCCCTGAAGGCTGGATGCTTTCTCATCTCCTGGTGGCCAGCCACTGACCAGGCATGAACCTGTTTTATTTTGCCTGGTATGCAACAGATACAGATCTTGCATATTCACTTTGCAAAAACACCCCGGGAACTTTCCTTGTCATGTTAATGCATTCACAACTCAAGGCCCAGACAAGCTCTTTCTACTTCCATGGTTCAACACACAACAGCCCCGTGCGCACGCAATTCAGTGTTTAACAAGCCCTCTTTAATGATGGTGGCAATGACATTGTGCTTTGAAGGCTTGCAGGAAGCAATCAACATTTCTATCACAGAAGCCATCTACTCCTTCAGT
>NW_019154133.1:3128469-3539930 GCF_002288905.1 Enhydra lutris kenyoni | reverse complement strand
TTCTCTCCCATGTTGTCACTTCAGAGCTTCTCTCCCATGTTGTCACTTCAGAGCTTCTCTCCCATGTTGTCACTTCAGAGCTGATAGGGGACTGAGAACTGCAGTGGTTATCTCTCAGTCCCCCTGAGTGAAGGGGTGATATTCTCTGTTACTTTCTCTCCTTATAATCCCAAAGACTGTAGACAGGAAGTCAGAGGGAACTTGGCATGGGAATTTCTTGCAGGGGTGAACCAAAGAAATGCACAGCATCAGACATCATCTAGCTCTAGGCTCTGGGCTCCGGGGGGCTTTGTCGCAGGTTGGGGGGAGGGGAGGAGGGTCGCCACGGAGGCTTTCACTTTTCTTTCTCGGGGCTCACGCACGCCCACTCCGAGCCTACTCCACGTCCTGGTTTTCGCCCTCGCTCCCCTCCCTGCCGGCTGCAGGCTGCCTGTAAACACGCGGGGCTCCCAGACAGGGGCGACCGCTATTGGAGGAGCCGAGCCTGGCCTCCCCTACGCCAAGCTTTGGAGCTGTCAGTTACTTGTACAGTGTGAGCTAGATTTTGGCGCCACAGCTGGGAGTGAGGCTTTTGTTCCATAACAAAAACAAGCGCCTGAATGGCAGGGCTGCCAGCGCCCAGCCCGGCGAGGCAGGCATAAAGGAGCCTGCCTGGTGAATGTTTGTGACCTGTCATTAGAGACAGCTCCCTCTGCTTCCAAATGATCACATGGAGACAATGTGGCAAATTATGTTTGTACAGCCGCGACCCCGCTCACGCAGAGGAGGTGAATATTATGCATCAGGCTCTAATAATGGGCCTGTTAGCTCAGGTGGAAATGCACATCGTTGGTAACCAACCGAGTCGTTTCCAGCGCTTTTTGCCTCCTCTGTCAAAGAACTTCTGTTTTCCCTCTGCGGCTGAAAGGCTGTCCTTCTGCTTGAAACAAGTGAAATGATGGATTCATTTATTTCGGGAAGAAAAGTAATGCATTAAATGTCAATGCAGTACACCCGATTTGGGGTACCTTGCAATAGATAAGCTTCTGCTACATGATCTGTATGATTCTTACTAAGTTAGAACACATCCAGGTCCAGGTTGCTACCTACTTCGAGAAAATCCATATGTGAAAACCTGAATCAGAAGCCAGAGAGAATACGGGTGAGGATTCTCATTTCAGAAAGGATTCTTCAAATTTCAGAAGTATTTGGAAGACTTGAACACCACCCCTCTTCCAGAAAAAAACAAACAAACCCCCTCCATCAGTGGTGTTGATGTCGAAAGTGCCACAGATAAAAATGTATTTCTTGGGTTTTAGACCCAGTCTTGTTGGAAGGAAAATTCTATTGAGGAAATTATAAGGTTGAAAGATAGTCATTTACATTTCAGTGTGAATGAGCTTAATTACTTTTTTTTTTAAGGATTTTATTTATTTGACAGAGATCACAAGTAGGCAGAGAGGCAGGCAGAGAGAGAGAGAGAGAGAGAGGGAAGAAGGCTCCCTGCTGAGCAGAGAGCCCGATGCAGGGATGCAGGGTCGATCCCAGGATCCTGGGATCATGACCTGAGCCAAAGGCAGAGGCTTTAACCCACTGAGCCACCCAGGCACCCCGAGCTTAACGACTTCCTGAGAGCAGGTTTTCAAGACAGGAAGAGACTAGGTTGCAACTGAGTTCTTGAAAAGAGACAGGAACAACATGAGTGGCAATGAAGACAGAAAACGATAGTTTGGGTGCCTTCGAAAACAGATGTTTGTTGCTTCACAATTCTGGGAAGAGTCAACTTTTTAAAGAGAGGGGCTTTTGTTTGTTTTGGTTTGTTTTGTTTTGTTTTTACAGTAGTAATAGAACTTTCTATGACATGAAATTGTCATGTATTTTCATTGACCAATAGAGTAGCCGCAAGCCACAAGTGGTTATGGAGCACTTGACCCGTAGTTAGTGCAACTGAGGAGTTGAATTTTACATTTTATTTCATTTTAATAGCTACACGTGGCCAATGGCTTCGATCCTGGACAGTATACCTTTAGAGCACTTTAAAAGTGAAATTTGCTCACAACTCCTCAGAAGTAAAAAGTTGAGTGAAGTTAGTGTGTTGGGCAGCCTCTAAGCCAGTCCCCAGGAATCCCACCTCTGGGTATTCACACTCCTGAGTGAGATCCCCTCCTTCTAGCACGAGCTAGACCTACCCCATTCCTTCTAGCAATAGAATATGACAAAAGTGATGGGCTATCACTTCCAAGATGAGGTTGCAAGGAGACTGTGACTCTCTCTTGAGTACCTTTTTTGGCTCTTTCCTTTGTTTGGAGGGAAGCCAGCTGCCGGGTCATCAGCTACCCTATAGACAGATCCTTCTACAAGAAATGGGTATCTCCAGCCAACAACCCTCAAAGAATTAAATGCTGCCAATGGCCACAAGAGAGAGCTTGGGAGTGGATTCTCTCCCAGGAGAGCCTCTCTATGGCTACAGTCCTGCCTCACACCTTGTTGGCACCCTTGTGAGTCCCAGAACTAGAGATACCCAACTAAGCGTTGCCTGAATTTCTGACTCACAAAAAATGTGAGATGATAATTATGTGTTGCTTTACATCACTACATTTTCAGGCAGTTTGTTATATAGCAAAAGATTTTAATATGGTTAGGCTCATTTGAAATACATTTGTACTTGTTAGGGCATCAAGAGATCCAAATATCAGTGGCTAATACAATAAAATGGTCGTTCTTTTAACAGTCCACTGCAGGCATTCTTTTGATGGAGATTCACCTGAAAAGGGGAGTTAACCTCTTTTTCTTTTCAACTTGGCCATCTTTAGCTTATGGCTGCTCACTTTGCCCTGGAAGCCATTTCCATTCCAGCCAGTTAGAAGGTGAAAATTGCAGAGTGGATGGATCCTGGGGATGAGGTGTTTGGGTAGCGGAACAGATGGTAGAGATGGTAGGTATCATTTCTGCCCGTGTTCCACTGCCAGACCTCAGTCAAATGATCCTACTTAGCTGTAAGTCAGACTGGGAGACATGGTTTGTATGCCCAGGATTGAGGAGAAGCAGATTCAGGGATCAGCTGGCAGGTTTTGCCGTAATACCGTATCCTTTTGGGTGGTAAGCTCCTTGGTCAAAACTGGCCTTTTCATGCCTTGCCTAACCCCAGGATCATGCAGACAAGGATCTTTTCACAGATCACAGTGAGGGTGATGACAGAATGGGAGACTGACTACACTCCCCAGCTCAAGCTAAGAATTCACCTAAACTGTCAGAATGTTCTAGTCCTATAATCTAGTCCATAATCCACCCACATTTAACCAAATCAAAATTGTTTAAAGAAAAGCAGGGGCACATTCTGAAAATGACCATGGAAGAATGGGAAAAGATGCCTGTGCGTGTTCAAGGGGGACTTCTGAACTACAAGGTGGGATCCAAAATGGGATTCTGTGAGCTGAGAAATCCCTCAGATAGGATTTCAAAAGGATGTCGAATCTATCATTGCTTCTGAGGCCAACTCTCATTTTCTGAGCACCGCCCTCACTGTCACCGTCAGTCTTGGGGTCTATACATAAAGGAAAGAAAAAGAAGATTGGTTTGCTTGATTCTGTTGTTTTAAATTGAGGCGCTGTTGCTCATATATACATTTTTAAAATGCCACTCCTCCTTTCATCTCCCTGGGCCCCTCCGCCCACCTCTCTTCGCCTTAAACTGTGAGCTTATTGCCAACAAATGAGTCAGTGAGGATGGAAAGGGTAATTTCACTTAGTATGTATCTGTCAACATTACTTTGAAAAAGTCTTTGGCACCCTGAACTAGTCACACAACCTAGGGAGGAAGGAAGGGAGCGGGGATGAAAGAGAAAGGGATTGAGAGAGAAGGAAAAGAAAGAATGAATGAATGAAAGAAAGAAAAAGAACAAGAAAAGATTGCGTATCCAAAGGTAGGTCTTTGAGTTGCTGGTGGAACTCAGGCTTCAGGCTCCTTGTTTGCCCCTTCTTAGAATGAATGTTCCCCTCCAAAGAGAAGGAAAAGAAGCAGCAGCTCTAGCATGTGCCTGAGGCCAGCAGCACCGCCCTAGCCTGGGGTCCCCTATATAGTCCTATCTAACAGCTTTATTAAGATAAAATACACATAAAACATACCTATTTAAACTGTGCAAAAATTCAGAAAAAAAAAACTGTACAATTCAGTGTTTTAAATATATTCACAGAGTTGTGCAAACATCACCATAATCTACTTTTAGTACACTTTCATCACTCCTCAAGAAACCCCGGGGCCCATTCACAGTTTCTCCCCATTCCTGCTCCCATCTCCTGAAACCCAGGCAACCATGAATCTGCTTTTTGTTTTTCATACATTTGCTCATTCTGGACATTTCATATAAATGAAATCACAGAATATGTGCTTCTTGTGACTGGTTTCTTTCATTTAGTATCATGTTTACAAGGTTCACCCACATTGTAGCATGTACCAGAACTTTCTTTGTACCGTGGAATAATAAATAGTCCTTGGTATGAATACACCACATTTTACCTGTCTCGTCAGCCGTTGATGGGCATGTGTGTTGTTGTACATTCACTTTTGTACCTACTTTGTATATACCCTGCTGGTAGTCTCAGAGAGTAGTGGACAGGGTCAACAGACTGCCAGCACTATCTTTATATCCACTGGGCCTTCCCAACTTGCCCTTGACAGTTGTCAGGGAGCACTGGGACCCTATCTTGGATACCTGGAGAGGGATTTGAAGCTAAAGCTGCCCTGTGCCCCACTTCCGGCCTTGCTTCCCGGCATCCTGATTGAGGCTTCCAGGGGTCTCCCCTCAACCCAGGACCAGCCCAATGTAGGTGGGAGTATGGAGGAGAGGAAGAAGTGCCAGGACCCGACCAGGCCTAACCAGATGCTGGCATTCTGGTTGCAGGAGCCACGTCAGCTCTGATCAAAGAGCTAGAGTTCTCTGCGGGCTTACTCTATCTAGCAGGAGGCCCTGCCTGAGCACAAAATTAAAGGAAGTTATAAATGTTGCTCATAAGCTGTATGAAATTTCTCTAAAGTAATCCATTTTTTTAAAAGTTTAGTCACTTATGCTAAAGGAAAGACTGGATCATCCCACTTTTTCAATGGAAAATTATATTACGAAATTGTCATATGAGGAGATGATAAAAGAGTATTCGGAGAGGAATGATGTCAGTGAGAATGCTAGAGTAAGGATCTCCAATAGTCTTCCTTCCATGGAAGCAAAGAAAAAGCTGGCGAAAACTGTCTGAATCAAATTTTTCAGAAGCCTGGAAATTAACCAAGGGCTTGCTACATCCAGGGAGTACTTATTTAAGGAAAATGATGAATCTCAGTAAGATAGTGAGGTTTGTGGCATTTTAACTTAGCCCAGGCCCAGACCCACACCTAGCATAGAGGTAGCCTTGAAAAAGAACAGGTCACATTCCCAGTACTGAAGGGACAGAATGGACCTCATTTGCAAAGAATTATAATTTTATTATTTTTTTATCTGGTGGCTTCCTAGAAGACCAGTTCAAAAGGTTTGCCTTCATTTGCCTTGATTTAGAACTGGCCCAGTTCAAAAGCTACTGGGAAGGAGGGGTTATTTCTTGTTGCTGCTGTCTGAGGCTATAGATAACAGTTACTGTAAATCAAAAAATGAGGATAAAAGGCTGGGAAATTAGATGTTTATAAAGACTTTGAAAAGTTGACACATATTCCTGGCAATCTAGAATGCCATGATGCTCAGGAATGACATGAGATGGCCATAGGGTCTGATCTTTGGCTGACCTTGAGATTCTGCACAAAAAGAAAATGAATGTTTAAGCAGAGTTACAAACTGCTGGGCTGTGTGTTGAAAACATACCAACACATACACACAGAACCACTTTGGTAAAAAGCTATTTTTGGTAGGTTTTGAAAGTTTTTTGGTAAGTTTGGAAACGAAATATATATTCAATCATTAGCTCACCACTAATCTAACAGAACAGTGACTTAAAAGGCCCCAAAGAATGAGACTTTATAGAATAGTTCATAAAAGTCAGGAAACAAACAATAATAAATAAAATAAGCAACAAGCAACAAACCCTAGAAAGAGGAGAGAATCTGATTATCAGATTTGCCACATTATGATATTCAAAATCCAATTTTCAACCAAAAGTTATAAAGCATACAAAGAAAAAAGAATATATGGCCCAAACACAGGAAAAAAAAATAGAATTTAATAAAAGTTTTTCCTGAGGCGGTCCAGACATTGAACTTACTAGAAAAAGACTTTAAATGAAATAGGTTCAAAAACCTAAAAGAAACAAAACAAAACAAAGCAAAACATATCCAAAGAGCTAAAGGAAAGAAACAGAATGATGTCTAACCAAATAGAAAATAACAGTAAAAATATAGAAATTATATATTTAAAAGAATCAAATAGAAATTCTAGTGTTGAGAAGTACAAATGAATTAAAAGTCCACAGGGCACCTGGGTGGCTCAGTGGGTTAAGCATCTGCCTTCGGCTCGGGCCATGATCTGGGGATCCTCAGATGGAGACTCCTATGGGGCTCCCAGCTCAGCAGGGGAGGCTGCTTCTCCCTCCCCCAGCCTGTGCTCTCTCTTTCTCTCTCTCACTCTTTCTTACAAATAAATGAATAAAATATTTTTAAAAAATAAAATTGTTTTAGAGGAGTTCAATAGTAGATTTAACCAAGCAGAGGAATTAGCAGCACGAAGACAGGTCAATTGAAATTATCCAGTCTGAGGAACAAAAGAGGAAATAAAATGAAGCAAAAAGTTAATAGAGTCTTAAAAGCCTGTGGGACACCATCATATGTATCATGCAGATCCTAGAAGGAGAGAAAAAAGAGAAGGGAACAGAAAAAATATTTCAGAAAATAATATCAGAAAATGAAAATTTGATGAAAAACATTACCTACATATCCAAGAACCTTCATAAACTCCCAAGTAGAATAATAGACAGTAGAATTCACACAGACATATCATAATCAAATTATCAAAAGGCAAAGTCTCTTATGTACAACAGGAGAAAAATGACTCATTACCCATAAGGGAGCCTCCATAAGATTAACAGCTGATTTCTTATCAGAAACCACAGAGGCCATGAAGCAGTAGGATGATGCACTCAAAGTGCTCAAAGAGGGGGGGAAAAAAAAAGGTCAACCAAGAATTCTATATCTGGCAAAATATTTCCTTCACAAATGAAGACAAATTAAGATATTCCCAGATTTTAAAAAATGCAAGTGTATGCTAGCAGATGCACCCTATAAGAAATGCTAAAGAAAGTCATTCAAGCTGAAAGAAAAGGTCATTGCATGGTTACTAGAAGCCATATAAAGAAATAAAGATCTCTGATACAGGAAACTACGTGAGTAAATATAAAAAACAGTATGAATGGATTCTTTGTTTATAACTACTTTTTTTCTACCAGATTTAAAGATAACTGCACAATGCAATATTTATCAACCTATGGTGATGGGTACATAATGTATAAAGATATAATTTGAAATAATAACAGCACAGAGCAGGCAAGGTGGGAAAATTGAGTTATGTAGGAGCAAAGATTTAGAACACTAAACTTAAATTGATATTAATCCGAACTAAATTGTCATAAATTAAGAGGTTAATTGTAATCCCCGGGGCAACCACTAGAAAAAGAATTCAGAAATATATAGCAAAAGAAACTACAAGGTACTTAAGATGGCACAGGAGAAAATAACATAAAAGAAGGCAGTAGTGGAGGAACAACAAATATATAAGACATATAGAAAATCAATAGCAAAATGGCAGTTGTTTTCCTCCTTAACAGTAATTACATTAAATGTAAATGAATCAAACTTTTAAATGAAAAGGCAGAAATTGGCAAAATGGATAAAAACTGATCCAACTACATGTTCTCTGTAAGAGACTCACTTTCGATTCAAAAATTACAAATAAGTTGAAAGTAAAAGGATGAAAAAATATATTCTGTGCAAATGGTAACTAAAAGAGAGCTGAGTAGCTATATTAATATCAGACAAAAATAGACTTTAATTGCTACTAGAGGCAAAGGATTTTCAAAATAATGAAAGGGTCAGTCCATCAAGAAGGTATAACAATTATAAACATGCATACACCTAATAACAGAGCTCCAAAATACTGAAACAAAAACTAACAGAACTGAAGGAAGGAATAGACAGTTGAATAGTTATTGTGGAAGACTTCAATGTTCCACTCTCAGTTACTACTAGAACTAGACAGAAGACATATCGTAAGCAAATAATTTGCTTGACACTGTCGATTCTTCTATTTCTTTGCTGAAAGAATCCTTTCAGCAAAGAAATAGAAGAATCGACAGTGTCAAAGGACATTATCAAGAAATTGAAAAGACAACCCACAGAATGGGAGAAAATATCTACAAATCTTATATCTAAGAAGTGTCTAGTATCCAGACTATATTAAGAAGTCTTACAACCCAACAACAAAAAGACAAACACCCCAATTTAAAAATGGGTAAAGGATTTGAATAGATATTTCTCCAGAGAAGATACACAAATGACTGAAAAGCACATATAAGGTTGCCCAAGAGTATTAGTTATTAGGAAAATGAAAGTCAAAACGATAATGAGGTAACACTTCACACCCACCAGGACTTTCATTATAGAAGAAAAAAAAGCCATAAGTGTTCCTGAGGATGTGAGATATTAGAACTCTCTTATATTCTAGTAGGAACATAAAATGATGCAGCTGCTTTGGAAAACAGTTTGGCAGTTCTTCAAAAAGTTAAACATAGAATTGTCATATGACATTCCACTTCTAGGTATATTCCCCAAATAAATGAAAATGGGTACTCAAACAAACCCATATACACACATACATAGAAGTACTATTTACAATAATCAAAAGGCAGGAAAAAAAACACAACAAAAACATGTTCCTATCAACATATAAAGGGACAACAAATTGTGGAACGTCCAGACAATGGAATATTTTTTTTAAAAGATTTTGTTTATTTATATGAGAGAGCACAAGTGAGGGAGCACAAGGGGGAGGGGAGAGGGAGAAGCAGACTTTCTGCTGGAGCGGAGAAGCCGGATGTGGGGCTCAAGATCATGGTCTGAGACAAAGGCAGACGCTTAACCGACTGAGCCACCCAGGCGCCCCCAGACAATGGACTATTCGTCATCCATAAAAAGCAGTGAAGGACCAATATATGCTACAATATGAATAAACCTCATAAACATTATGGAAAGTGACAGAAGCCAAACACAGGTCATATACTGCATGATTCCATTTGTGGGAAATATCCAGAAAAGGTAAACTCAGAGAGTACATTGGAGGTTACCAGGGGCTGGGGGAAGAGGAAATGGGGAATAACTGCTTAATGGGTATGAGGTTTCTTTTCGGGGTGGTAAAAGTGTTCTGGAACTAGAGGTGGTATTATATAACACCGAGAAAGTACTAAATACCATTGAATCATTTTAAAATGATTAATTTTATCTTATGTGACTTTCACTTCAATGAATTTTTTTAAAAGGAATAAAGTACTGTTACAAGCTTCAGCATGGTTGAGTCTTGAAGACTTCATGCTAAGCGAAAGAAGCCAGATCCCGAAGGCCCTGTGTATCAGTATATCAGTATATATATGTGTGTGTATCAACATTCTTTCCCTTAAGGACTTTAGGCACTGAATAAAGAAATAAGCACATGAGAACAATTAAGAATATTAATATTATAAATAAATGTCAAGTGGCATACTGCAGAACAATAAAATGAGCACTGATGGCTCACAGAGCGCAGTGGATTGTATCATCATCATCACAAATGGGTTAAAGCTGATCAAAGGCAAGTTTATTGGCGTTGAGAGGTAGTAAATGGATTCAGGTGAAGGGCATTAGTTCAGGGTAAGGAGGCAAAGTGTTCTCTTTGGGAAGGAAAGAACTTGAAGGCTCTTTGGATGTGGGGAGAGAATTTTAACATTTTCATGTGGAGACAAGGGAATTCTTTGATCCCAGTGGGAGGCCCTCAAGTAATTTAGTGTTTTCTCTGGGTGTACTATCTTCTTGTACTGAGATTAAAAGACATACATGGTAGTCTGAGAATTTTTCCTACTCCAGTGAAAGCTTCCCGTGAAACCCCAAATCCCATTTAGTGAGGAAGAAGGAAATGGGGACCCAGTTAGGTACACGGAGTCAATTTATGGAACCTGAACAAAAGCAGACTTTGTTTTCCTCTCTTCCTTGGTCTTCCTCATTCGCTCAGCACTCTGAGGGCTTCCCAGGAGAAGCGGCAGACCACGCTATGCTAGGGACTCATTGGTGGATTCGTAGAAGGTAGAAGACACTTTTCTCACTTTATTTTGCTAGACTAGAATTCTGAGACCATGAAAGACAAAACAGAACCAAAAATCACAATGTATTTTGTATGTGAGAGGAAGAGGGGGAATCATCTCTCTTTTGGTATGCTGATGGAAAAGAGATTTATATGCTCCTTGGGGAAGCATGTGGTTAGTTTATTATGCAAATTTTAATCTAGTGTTTTATAGTTTTCTTCCTCTCCCTCTCTCTCTCTCTCTCTCTCTCTCTCTCTCTCTCTCTCTCTGTCACACACACACACACACAGTTTGGGAAGGTTTGCTTTGATGCCTTTGCCCTTATTTCTTGCTTCTCATGTCCCCAAACCTGGTGCCCAACCTCCTAAGCACCACGGAGATCTTCTAGGAGGATTTGCCTTTGCCTGAGAGCGTGAACATTGATAAGCCCAGAGGACTAGACGCTCATGAACCTGGAAGAAGAAATCTCCAGTGGGAGAACTAAAATCATGAGATGAGCCATGGGAGGTATTTGGGGGATTTAACAGAAAATCTCAAACCTCAGCAAAACCAGTGACTGATTCTTGGTTTCTTCCTTCCTTCAACAAACCACCGAATGCGTACTATGTGTTTGGCACTGTGCTATTGAAATGACATTGATGGGTAACTACTAAAGGATCTTTTGGAGGAGTTACGCCATCAATAAATCCTATAAGTAAATGTAAAGTTGCCTCTGTGTGTTAGAAAAGAGAGTTTAGGGCCATGCTGGTGGTGAGTGGGGGCACTTCTAGAGAGAGAGGACATCAGACTTAAGTCCCCGTAGCCAGAGAAAACCTAGCCAGTCAGAGAGATTAAAAGGTCAGTGTGGCCTTTACAGATTTGATTAGAAAAAAAAAAAAGTCACTCTGGCTGCTCTGTAGACAAGAGCCAAAGTGGATGAGGTGAATTGTTTAGGAGGGCACGTGGTAGCTTATAGAACTGGAAGTCTGGAAAACTCAGTTGGCCTCAGGAGACCCTGGAACCTAGCCCTGAAAGCTTCTGTTTCTCTGCCTCTCTCTGTCTCTTTGTTTGTCTCCCTCTCTCTTCTGTCTCTGCCCCTCTCCCTTTCTTTTCTCTCTCTGTCTCTCTCCTCCTCCCTCTCTCCCTATTCCCCTATCGGTTTGTCTTCTCTCCCTCTGTTTTCTCATATTCTTTCCCTGCCTACTTCACATACCTGCATTAGCCTTGGTTCTCTCTGCACCCAGATTAGGAATCTCTCTGTATCCCCCACCCCACCCTTGTTAATTCCTTGCTGGGTTAGCAGAGACTTACCACTTGGGGGGAAGAATGTGTGGGGGCATCATGCATGATTTTAGTGACTCACCACCAGAGTTCTGAGGGAGGGGGTTGGCTGGCCAGACCCCCCACCATGTATTTCTTACTAATACATGATTGTCCTTCCCCATGTTCTATGCATTGATCAAACGCATAGATTTTTAATTTTTAATTTCTTTTTTTAAAGATGTAAAGATAGAGAGCGTGTGCACAAGCATTGGGAAGCAGCAGGCAGGAGAAGCAGGTTCCCTGCTGAGCAGGGGGCCCGATGCTGGACTCCATCTCAGGACCCTGGGTTCATGACCTGAGCTGACAGCAGATGCTTAATCAACTGAGCACCCAGGTGTCCCCAGACACATAGATTTTTAAAAATAGCCACACGGGGCTGGGGCAGGGGCAGTCTATTACCCTAAGGCAGAACAGCCACCATTCATTGGCAAACATATTACTTGTGTACTGAGCACTGTGATAGGTGCTGGAGAAACAAAAGCAGCCCTAGACCTCGAACTGCTCATATCTTCTGCAGGAGGCAGGCACAGTACCGAAACCCTTCACATTCCTGAGTACTTTGCAGAATATTTCTTGTCTTCAGTTCAACTTAACTCAATTCAGTTACCATACTATGGGCACCGTGAGAGGGAACACAAAAATAAATGCTTGGACTCTACCCCCAATGAGTTCAGAGCCCAGGAAGGGAGACACATATCAACAGATATTAATGGTGCGGAGTGGCAAGTCAATCCTGTATGTGAAAGATTCACAGGCAGAAGAGAGAAGGGAGTGATTATATCCCCCCACTCCCCAACAACACACACACACACACATACTAATCATAGTCATCTTCCTGGAAGAGGGGACACCTGCTCTGGGCTTTGGATGCCATTCCAAGCAGTGGGGTTGGGGCACAAAGATTGTAGAATGATACAGCTGGAAGGTGAAGTGATGTCGGTGGTGAGTAGGTGGGAAGGTGGGGAAGGCAGCAATGGTGAAATTGTGAAGGCCTTTGTGTACTCTGATCAGGAGTTAGGCAGGGGCACCTGGGTGGCTCAGTCGGTAGAGTGTCTGCCTTTGGCTCAGGTCATGATCTCAGGGTCCTGGGATGGAGCCTTGTGTCAGGCTCCCTGATCAGCAGGGAAACTGCTTCTCCCTCTCTCTCTCTCTTCCTCTCCCCTGACTGGTGCTCACTCTCCCTTTCTTCCTCAAATAAATAAATAAATAAAATCTTAAAAAAGAAAAGGTATGTAGATGATGTGTAGCTATAAAAGACGATAGGGAGCAGAGAAATATGAATGGTGCGTGCAGGTGGAGAGACCGTTTGGAAGATGATGATGAAAATCTAGATAAGCGATGATGAGGACCTAAGTAAGACAAGTCCATGGGGATGAAGGGGAGAGGCTTGACATGAGAAAGGTTTAGGAAAGAATTCGAATGTTTGGTGACTAAGTTGGATGCATGTGTGTGTGTTGGGGTTGAGGGAGTTGGGGATGTCACAGAAAAAAATCCAAAATGAATCTCAGGTTTCTGCCTCAGGCCAAGAGAGAATATAGAAGGAATAGGGACAGTGGGAAGAACAGGACAGAGAAGGGAATCATTGAAGTTGGAGGAGGTTAGGAAGCATTTACATGAAGGTTTTCGGAAGAAAGTTGAGGATATATGTCTGGAGCAGGAGGAGAAAGCAGGACAGAAATGAACAGAAATGAAATTTGCAATCTTCTGGAATTTAGGTGTCAGAACCAAGGGAGAGGTTAAAATCTCCTCAATAAACAAGATAGGAGAACCCAAAAGAGGAACTGTTAGTGCCTCAGAGGTTTGGTAGGGTAAAATGATTAAAGGAAAGACATCAAGTAGGAGAAAGATAGTAGGGTTCTCAAAATCAAAAGGAGAAAGTGGGTAAAAGTATCAGTTGCTACAGAGTGGTCAGGAAAGACTCAGTAAGGATTTGGTAGCTAGGAAATTGTCGGAAACCTTTGCTTGGGTACCTTTTCCTGCATTGTTGGGAATGGGAGACCAATTTCGGGGTTGAAGAAGTGGCATTGTGAGTAGAGTTATCCCATCAATAAACTTGACTTTGAAGGCATGGAGAGAAAAGGTCAGTAGCTAGAAGGAGGCACAAGGTTTGGGGAAGGGTTTTGTGTGGTAGGGTCTTGAACATGTTTGTAGATTGAGGGGAAGGTGCCTGTTGAAAGGGAAGTTGAAGGTACACCTGGCTGGCTCAGTCGATTAAGTGTCTGCCTTCGGCTCAGGTCATGATCCCGGAGTCCTGGAATCGAGTCCTGCATCGGCCTCCTTGCTTAGCGGGGAGCCTACTTCTCCCTCTTCCGTGCTTCTCCCCCTGCTTGTGCACGAACTCTCCCTCTCTCTGACATATAAACAAATAAAATTAAAAAAAAAAAAAAAAAGGAAGCTGAAGAGTGAAACCTCCCTAGGGAGACAGAAGACGATGGGTTCTAATGCACAATTGGAGACACTAATCTTCAGTGAAAGGAAGAACATATCTTCCCCTAAAATTTTAAGAATGGCAATGGGTATGAAAAGGTTTTTTGTTTGTCAGTTGGTTGCTGTAAGGAAAATTTAGGAATTTTAAGCCTGATGGCTACCATTACTCAAATATGAAGGAGGCCATTTTTAAGGGTGAAGAATCAAGAAAAGAGGCCTGAGAGGCCATACTTTTTAACATATGCTGTGGACATGAGAAGAATGAAACTTACAAAGTGGAACTCCCTGGCATTGATACCACTGGAGAGATCATAAATTAGTGGAGGTGCCCATTGGCAGTCCAGAGACTCAAGTGTCTTCTTGCCCATGTCAAACTACTAAACCCAGGTCTAACACAACTTGAATCTGATGCTCTAATTCCTAGAAGTTCTGGGCTTTTTCCTTATGAACTAAGTACTTAAGTTAGATGAATATAAAGCCAATGCAAAAAGAGTCTGCTAAAATCACTGAATTTGTGGATTCTGCCAGTGGTTATTGAAGGCAGGTTTTCTGGCATTAGGAGACCGCTTCAAGCTATTAGATCTTCATTGAAGACAGGACAATAGGAAATGCACTTAAATTGCAGCAAAATGTCAAGAAAGAAGGATGTTCTAAGAAGGGTGGGCTCTGAGAGGACAGACAATAACCCGCGGAGGTGATTCTTAGGAACAAATAGTCTCAGGCGGTTTTACTTCAGTCCTAGGAGATGATTTATTTAGATTTCTTACATTCCCTTTTAGGTCTGTGCCACGGTTTGATAGTAAGTAAAAAGGATATCTAGAAGTAGCACACAGCATAAAATGGGAACAGCACATAATACTTTTTCTTTACATTTTATTTTATTCTCATAATGGGCACATTAGAAGTAGCTGCTATGTAAAAATAATCTGGACATTAAAGTAGAATAAGTCATATGTAATTACTAATTGTGTCATAGCCCCATCAGAGAGAGAGAGAGAGAGGAAGAGAGAGCAGAGAGAGGGAGAGAGAGCAGAGAGAGAGAAAGATTCATAAACCCCCAATTCTCTATCCAGCCTTGTTGGTTATCTCTAGCTTGATTAAAGGGAATGATACTCATTTGTAAATGCATTTGGCAAACTTACCCTGCTATTGTTTCCATTATTTTGCAAATTACAGACATTGAGATGAAGGCTCTGTAATTTCCTAGCGTTCCCTTTATTCCTGCTTGGAAAACTGGTGTTGCCCTGGCATACTTCCACTTTGCTGTTATTTCATTTGAATACAGCAAATTCTTTATTATGATTAACAAAGACTTCTGCTCCATTCCTCTTTGAATATCAGTCTGCTCATGGAGATGAGTTGATTTTGAGCCCTGCTGTCTCCTTGAATCTCTCTGCTTCGCTGATCTCAAAGATGTTCAAGACAACAGACACCCAAGTATTCCTAAATGACATGTTTTTTGTGTGTTCTCCCTTTTGAATTTGTTATATGTTTAGTAATTTTACCATCGTCTGGAACTTTCTTCTCTTCTTTCAGTTGTCTCATTCTAAATGTCTCGGTGCATTACTTAAAAGCTTGAAAATATACATGCAGTTGGATTTGATAATCTTGCTATTTTTAAGCTTCTTTCTCTTTTAATGTTTCAGTTTTCCTTTTTCCTCATACATACTTCTCTAAAGGTTTTACAAAATTTTGTAAACAGTCTTGATACCAGGAACTTTGGGGCATCTGGAATACAGAGATGGCATTCTTTGAGCACTATACATTTCTAATTCATACATTAGTTGTTGCGCTGGAATCACTTTTCCCCCAGTCAGGCTCCCCTTCTTTAAATATTGCCTGGATGTCCACCCAATATAACACTCACATAGCAGTCCTTATGCTTAGAGAGTGCTAATTAAATATTTCCTTCCTAAGATCAGTCATATTTATAAGAAATCCCATTGAGAACTCTTCTAGGGCTTGCTGGAAAATGCTCGTGCATGACTGTGACTTGGGAGCCCACGGTCCTCGATCAGATAAAACATTCTTCTCTTACTACTCTTTTCCCTCATTTCCTCTGGTCTTTTCTTATATATCTCCTCTGACATCTCAGCATCTTTGGTCACCCCTTGTTGCTTTAACTCTGTTGGGCCAAATAATTGGAAGGAATATGTGGAGGTGAGGGTAGAGCAGCCCTTTTTTTTTTTTTTCATATTTGGGCAGATAGCATTGTGGAAAATGAGGATACTAATAGCAACAATAATGTCTCCTACTAATCAAGAGCTTACCAGGCATTGTTCTGTCTGCTTTATGTGTTTTTATCTCAGTTAATCTTCTTAAGAATCTTATGAGGTAAATAAGACCGTTGGGTCTGGATTCTGATAGCTCAGAGAGGTTGGGGAACATGCCTCAGGCCCCACAGCTAGCAACTCAGCAGTAGGTGTGGGATTTGAACTCAGGATTTCTGATTGCCAAGCTCGGAGTAGACTGTACCTACACAGAGGAAGTGCCCAATGAATTGTTAGTATGAATTGTGGCAATTATTATTCAGATGTTTATCTTCTGTATGACCCTTTTGTCTGATTGAATTTAATCACAGTACTCCATGGAGTTATGCTTTCCATTTTGTAATCAAGGAAACCAAATCTCAAAGACTTTCTGTAACTTGCCCACGCTTACTCAGCTGGGAAAAGGGAGGTCCTGAACACTCCAGCGAGTTCCCCCTGTTCATCCCTCTCAGGGGTTTGCTCTGGAGAACATGTTTCTCTTCCTCAGGCTGCAGAATCAAATGAGGAATCTAACTTTAGTGATAACTCAGACGTCAATGGCGGGTGCTCTTACCTGCACCAGCAGGGTTCCCGCTTGAGCTGGGACCTGATCCTGCTTCCTGCAGCACTGCTGTCGCCATGAGGCCCCCCTCCCCCAGGGGCTCATCTGGTACAGTGTGGTCTGTGGCAATTGAGGGAGAAGCTCACACTGGCCTTAACTGTCCAGGTCCCCTGGTGGCTAGAGCTGTTGTTCTAGTGCTTTCCTAAAAGCTCCGAAAAAGCTCTTTCACTTTTCATTTCCAGCCCCTCTGCTGTCCGTAAGACCCCATTTTGAGTGTGGGGGGAACAGGCTCGGGATCGGATTCACAGGACAGAGCCATTCTGTGTTCAGAATCCTCCTCCTGTCCCCTGATTAAGATATAGGCCTGCTCCCTGGTGGAGGCCACTGAACTCGGATCTTTCTCTCTTTCGTTGACTCCTCCCAGGAGCATCCTCTTTCAGGGTCCACATCATCAATTTTCAAAACATGTTCTATACATGAAATCTCTCATTCAGACTCAAGCGTGGAGAATCTGTGCTGGCTGTTTTTTGTCCAGTGTCCAGACTTTCTAGCCTACAGCCCCCATTTCCTTTTGGGAAAATGCCTTTTCCCTAGATTATGTGGCCTGGGTGGAATTCCTGCCTCCTCCTGGGGGAAGCCTAGGGACCAGAATCTCCCCTCAAGCAGCCAGGGAGTGAGTCTGTGTCCTCATTTGACCAATCGGTGCTCTCCTCTGTGTCTTTGAGGTGGAAGGGACACAAAGAGGAGAGG
Organism: Enhydra lutris kenyoni; assembly: GCF_002288905.1. Taxonomy (NCBI): domain Eukaryota; kingdom Metazoa; phylum Chordata; class Mammalia; order Carnivora; family Mustelidae; genus Enhydra; species Enhydra lutris. The sequence goes on along the minus strand of NW_019154133.1, from coordinate 3,522,366 downwards.
GGTGGGTCGCAGTTGGTGTCCCTGTAGAAATGCTGTCCAGGGACCAGGCAGCTCCTGCTGGGAGTCCCGAGACCCAGCGCTCACGCTGCCCCTCATGTTTGCAGTTTCCAAACCTCCAGCCAATTGTCCGAGCTCCGGCTGTCCTTACAATAAATGACCCCTCCTGTAGCAGCCATGGTACCTTTCTGTTGCATACGAAGACGAGGACAGACAGAACTGCAAAGAAACGTGTAATGTAATGTAGCAAAAAAAAAAAAAAACATCTTCCTGGACCTCTTTTCTCTCCTTTTCATGCCCCTCCCTACTCTCCTCTGCTTCCAAATCCTCATGGACCTGGTGTTGGCCCCCTGCTCAGGCCCTCTTGTGGAGCTAAGGGCCCTACGCTTGCCCTCCCCGTAGCCAAGAGGTCTGGATTTTTTTCTCCACCTTTTACCACAACCCACATAGCAACGTCTTCTGTGCTTTCTTCAGCAAGGACCACCGTCCCCCAGGTCTTCATGGTTGTAAGGGGTTTCCATAAAAGCATACATTTTAAATCCTAGAACGCTCTTGATAAGAGCCTTTGGGAAATAATATGTCTTATCAGGGAAAAGAGCAGCTGCTCTGGCCCGCAGTGAGTGTGAAAGCCAGTGTGATAAGCCAATCCGCACTCCCTTCCACCAAGAGTATCCTAGGCTGATGATGCTTCCGAAAAGGCAGCCCAAAGAGTATTTGACTGGACCCGAGGTGACATAGGATCATCTCCCATCGCTGCCACCACCTCATTGTGGAGCTTTAAACATTAAGCCACTGAGCCCTTTTGGGTTTCACTTTCTGAGTTTGGAAAAAGAAGGGCATTACCTCAGTCTTTAAGCACCTTTCCATACAATGATTTGGTATTGGTATTTGCATTTTAACAGAAGATGCTTGAAGATTTCATACTTTTGAGCTTCAAATAGATCACCATTATCCAGACGTCAGACTTTGTAAGAGGCTAGAAGGAGAAGTATTTTTGGTTTGCTGGGGTGGGGGTAGGAGAGAAGGGAAGGAGACAAGAGGAGCAGTTAAGTACCTCTCCTCTCGGTCAGACTTCCCGTCCATTGCACTCTGCCGCCAGTCGCGTCCCTCATTAGACCCAGAGTCTCTCACCACTCCGGGGAGGTAGGAAGGGGCTCACTGCTGTGCCTCCACATTTGGCCAGAACACAAGACAGATGCTTTCCTGGTGCTTGTGTTCATTACCCATTCTTGCTCAAATTCAGCAACATCAACTCCCCTCGGAGTTCTTTTGTTCAAAACACAGTAAGTGGATCCACATTTTCTCCTTGAGTAAACAAAAATCTCTGCTTGCCACCTTGCTTAGAGCAGGCCGGTTTTTCTCTATGTGGGTCTGCGTCTTTGTATTTCGGGTCTCTTGCCCCGATGGGGGTGTTTTGTCTTGTTTTCTCAATTACAGCTCGTACTAATGAATGTTAGCTGACATGCCTGAAGTGTAGTTACTGTCTCTTCAGGATTTACACGGTGCGTACACAATGTTTGCAAATAATTTAAAAATATTACCATTTGTTTTAACAATTGTATTAGAGAAGTAAATTTTTTTTAAAGATTTTATTTATTTATTTCACAGACAGAGATCACAAGTAGGCAGAGAGGCAGGCAGAGAGAGAGGAGGAAGCAGGCTCCCCGCTGAGCAGAGAGCCTGATGCGGGGCTCAATCCCAGGACCCTGAGATCATGACCTGAGCCCAAGGCAGAGGCTTTAACCCACTGAGCCATCCAGGCGCCCCGAGAAGTAGATTTTTATTTGCATTTTAGATGAAGCATCTGGGCAACGAGAGTGTCCGTAACTTTCCCAAAGTCACTCAGATAGTAAGAGGCCTACCTGGGATGCGAGCCTGTGTCCATCTTTCTCGAAGTTCTTATCACTGTAAGGAACCTGGAAGGCAAAGGATGTTTTCCAGCATGTGGGCAGGTCACCTCAGGAATTGGAGGCAGACCAGGGCCTGTTTATCTCTATTCATTTAGACTCAGGCCTTCCTAAAATCAGGAAGTAGAAGGCACAAGTGTTGGCCACAATATTTGCAGTTTGTAACTTAGAAATTAGCAATCAGCCCCTTTTCACGTAGGACACTATAATAAACACTGGCATGGGCCCTGCAATTTGGTTATGCAAAGAAAACAGGAAACAAGCGCATTTCCAGTGCGCCTTCAGTCTGAGGAGGGCTGGCATCTGCCCACGTGAGGGCTAGATTTTCTTGTCAATATTGTATTTACTATCCTGGTCACATGAGTGGAGAGAGGAGGATGAGTCACAGTTAACTGACTGCTAAATTAGGCAAATGTAATCCATTTGTTTCTTTCAAATTAGATCCCCCCCCAAAGCATTTTAAAGCTTTTTTCCTCAACAATCATACTCACAACCTAAACAGCTAATGCATTCCCAATTTGTGCTAATCTGGCTCTCTATTATAAGCAAATAAGTGATCATTTTGTAGCATTGTCTTCCTCTGTGAGGGCAGGATTCTGAGTGTATTAATCTTCACCCACAAATGCCAAACCTCTGCAAACCTCCTGCCTTTGCTTTACTCATGTCCGCCCCTCGCTACTTACTTTGCAAAGCCATCAAAATACAATGCATCACGTTGAGTGATTCATATTATTAGCAAACAGCAACGTAGTCCTTAACCCCTAGGAATCACAGATCAGCAGCTCTGGAGAAGTCAAGTGGGTCATTCAATACAGCCGGCTAATTTTATAGATAAAACTGAGACCCAGCAAGGCTGAAGCAGTTGAATGGACTCAGGTCTTTGCATACCCAGTTCCTCATTTCTGGCCCTCTCTCCCTCCTCTGCAATGGCACACCTGGAGATCAGTGCTGCTCAGAAAGCCCTGGTTTGGAAGTGTGAAATGTGCGATGGTCAAAACAAACAAAAGAGCTAGTCCATATACCGCGCCAGTGCGGCCATCCCTCAGGAGAGCTCCCTGGGGTAAGGTCGCTGGCTCTGGACCTGTACCCATTTGCTTAATTTCCCTATGAAATTTGCTGCCTTGACTCAGAGTCTCATTTCTTATTTTACCCAAATTTAGCAATGAGGTCAGAGAGACCTGGATTTATTCGAGAATAGACACAAAGTTGCTCTTTTGATCTTTATTTTCAAGGTGCTCTGTGACTCTTTGGAAACCTCTGATGGTCTTTCTCCAGATGAACAGAGCTGTGTTTCCTCTTGCTCTGCACAGAGGAGGCACATGTCAGCCCATGCATGGGTGGGAATAGCCTCTGTAGGAATGTGGGGCAGGAGAAGGGACCTCTGGCAACCATCAGTCCTCCTGGGTCTTCCTTATCGTCTGCATCTCTTGCATTTATGGGGGGCAGTCTAGGACATTTGCATGGACGCCTCTCATTCTCACATGAAATGTTTTATAAATGAGAACACTGTTTTGTAGAGGTTAAGAAACCTGCCCCGGGCCACGCTGCTAAACAGAAATTCAAGCCTGAAAACGGAAATTTGACTCTGGAGCAAGTGCTGGAAACATTGTCCCACGTGGCCTTGACTGATTCACTCAGAAGTCAAATGTCCCAGCATTTTCAGCAGCATGTACGTGTTGAAAGAGAGCATCTACACATCATATAGGTCCAGGTTCTGGTTCAGCTACACCTGCTTTCTAGCTTGGGCATGGAAGTTGAGTTTTCAGTTTTAATTTCTTGTCCGGTCTAACAGTAATAAAAACAGGAGTTGCTGTAAGACTGAACTGAAAAATTGCATCGTCAATGAAAATGCCTTGAGTGGTAATAAAGACGGCAAATGTCAGTTGCTTCCCTTCCTTCAGGGAGATGCCTGGACTAACCTAATGGAATCACTTTTACTCTCTAATGGTGATTTTTAAAACCCTGGGGACTAGTCCTCCTGGACAGACAGTTTGTGGTAAAGGAGCACCAGTGTCGACCCCCTTTTAGCCATTTTGAAGAAGATAGCATTTGCATACCGTGGAGCTCTAGTGCAGGAGCAAAGAGCTCAAGGGCCAGATCTTGGCTTTGATCTCAGCTGACTGTTTGCTCCCTGTGTAACCTGAATTTTCTGGGCCTCAGTTTTCTTGTTTTAAAATTAGATTACACTAGCAAACCCCCAAACAATCCAATGAAAATGCAGGCACACTGTAGCTATTTCTTCAAAGGATATTTACACGTGGCCAAAAAGCACATGAAAAGTTGCTCAAACATTAGGCATCAGGGAAAATGGTTAGTGTTGGCAAGGCCATGGAGAAATTGGAATGCCTGTGCCTTGCTGGTGGGAGTGTAGGACGGTGCGGCTTCTGGAAAAGTTTGATCGTTTCTTGAAAAGTTAGACATAGAAATACCATTTAATTCCAGCAATTCCACTCCTAGGAATATGTCCCAAAGAATTAAAAACAGATATTTAAATAAAGCCTATACACTTAATTTAGAGCAGCATGAGTTATAATAGCCCAAAGATGGGAACAAACCAAATGTCTAGCAAATAGTGAATGGATAAATGATGCGGTATACCCATACAATGGGACACTGTTCAGCCCTAAAAGAGCACAGAGTACTGATAAATCCCACAACACGGATGAATCTTGAAAACATTTTGCTAAATGAAAGAAGCCAAACCCCAAAAGCCACATACTGTATGATTCAGTTTGTGTGAGAAATCCAGGGTAGGCAAATCCCAAGAGACAGGACGCTGAGGAGTGGTTGCCAGGGGCAGCTGGGGGGAAGGGGGACCAGGGAATGGCTGCTGACTGGGTATAGGGTCTCCTTCTGGGGGTGATGAAAACGTTCTGAAAGTAGGTAGTGGTGACAGCAGCACAACACGTGCATATATTAAGTGCCGCTGGATTGTGTAATTTAAAATGGCAAATGTAACGTTATGTGTGCTTTGCCACGATAAAAAAGAGATCATGGTAACACATACTTCAGAATTGTTTTAAGTCTTAAATTACATTGTAAACACAAAATAATCATTGTCAGTGATGATATCAACAGGGTTGGAGGATGGGAGACGGTAGAAAGGGGTATAAAAGTCAGGGTTGAAAAGGTGGAGTGGGGGGGCACCTGGGTGGCTCAGTGGGTTAAAGCTTCTGCCTTGGGCTCAGGTCATGATCCCAGAGTCCTGGGATCGAGCCCCGCATCGGGCTCTCTGCTCAGCGGGGAGCCTGCTTCCTCCTCTCTCTCTGCCTGCCTCTCTGCCTACTTGTGATCTCTGTCAAATAAATAAATAAAATATTTGAAAAAAAAAAAAAAGAAAGAAAAGGTAGAGTGGGGAAGAAATAAGTTGAAGCCTGGTAGGGAGGGCATGAGAGATGAATAGAGCTTGTGCAGGAGAACCTAGAAAAGGTGGTGCAGGCAGAAAAAGTGTATATACATATGTATTAAATGAGAGGAAGACATTGCAGCCTTTTTGTAAAAATCTAAGCAGTGGACTAGTTTACACAAATCCCAAAATCTATGGTATGGTTAATATTTTGTGATGAGAAGAAAGCCAGTGAATTTAGTGGCACATGTATAGCTTTGTAAGCCCTGACTTATGCAGTAGTCAAGTTTCAGTTTTAGAGAGAATGTTCATATTCAAGGGGCCTCATTTTTAAACATTTCTAAGTATACTAAGAAAGAGTAGTCAGGGGTACTTCGGTGAGGATGGACACATTTGTTAGGCAATGGCATGGATTCCAGGAGATGGGGCTGTGATGTTTGGTCCACCTCTGTTGAGCCACAGCTCCAATTCTAGAATATTCTTTCTTTCTTTTTTTTTTTTTTAAGTAGGCTCCATGCCCAATATGGAGCCCAACTTGGGGCTTAAACTCTCAAACTTGAGCAGAAATCAAGAGCTAATCATTTAACCAACTGAGCTGCCCGGTTGCCCCTACAGTATTCTTGATAAGGACCTTCTGATTGTGACTCCAGGGGGAAAGAATAATGGGCCCATAGCCAGCATTGTAACCCAGAGTGGCTCTGTGGGTTTCTTAATGAAAAAGATGCTTACCTCTCATTTCCACATAGCACCAACCCTCCTTCACCATCCTTCCCCTACCCCCAATATTCTGGCCATGTTAGTCTAAGTGTGAGTTACACACCTCTCACACCAGAAAACGTGGTAATTCTTAGGACCAAAATCTAGAAGAGAGAAGGGAAAGAGAGTAAGTTATGAACTGTTATCCCTGCAACTCAGTTATCTTACTCCTTGCTCTTTGGTGCTTAGACACTTCTAACTGGCAGGCACTCCCTTGAAAGTGGGAATAAGATGCAAACTTGTAGCAGACTAGGGTTCAAGAGTTCTTGATGGGTGCTCTAGAATCCCAGGAAAGTGTGATACCAGCTTTGTTGGCAGTCTGTGCTTTTGTCTTTCAGGTATGGTAGATCTACTTGTTTATGGGTGAATGTTTCCAGTGTCCTTTCTCCCAGGCCCTCACCTCATTCACAGATTTCTCCTCCCCCCGCCCCTTTCCACCTACTAACTGGGAATCCAGTTGGGTTCCTGAATGGTTTTGAGGAAAAAATTGAGAGAATGGAAGAAGGCAGCCTAAATGGAAAGGGCCCAGAAAAGTCAGGATTGAAATGGAAAGTTTAGAAGAAAGGGAATGGGGTGGGGCAGATAGCTTGGAGGGGCAATGACAGCCCACGGAATGGGGAAAAGGGGAGAGGAGGTGGGATGGGGGAGAGAAAAACCTAATGGGCTGTGCTGAAGAGGGAATTGTGGATTTTTGCATGTGAGAGGTTGTGCAGGAGTGTATGAGACTTGTGGGTGGGAAAGAAGGGGCTTTCGGTCCTCTTAATTAGAATGCTGCGGGAGATGAAAATAGGTTCAAATCCTCTCAAATTGCTTTTTGACAGCTGGACTGGTGTTCTTTGAATATAAAGATGAGAGCATAGAAGATCGGCTTATATCTGGGTTACACACTTAAGGTAGAGACTTGAATATCCTCTGGTATAAATTGTCCCTTCGATCTAAGAAAGAAACCCGAATGATGAAAAGACCATTGACAAAGACAAAGATTGATGAGAAGCCAATAGTTTTATGAAGCTAAAATGTCCTATGAGACACTGGTAGCTGGTTGTGTATGATCTAGACCCAGATGCTGAAAGTTTTGTGCATCTCTGAGTGGCACCATTTCTCTTTGGTTTTATCAGATGGATCTATATCCCTGAAAATCCTAGGATTCTTTCAGAGAAATCTCTCCTCCCCTACGAGTTAAAACAGATCCATAGCTATCGAAGCAGTGAAATCCTGAGGAGCTCAAAAGCTGAGAGAACCCTTAAAAAGATCTTGAGACCAAGTGATTTTAGGAAAATTACATTCATTCAACCGGTTACTTCCTCCTTGTCTTTACCATGAAATGTCAGGGATGTTTAAGTCTTATTATAAACTAGGTAAGAATTTCATTTAATCCTTTCACCACGACCAAAGTTACAAAAGGTCCTGGCCATTTTGAAGTACCCAATTTTTTTCCCCTTGTTTTAAAAAATGGATGTTTTCTCATCTAAGAAAATAAAGCCCCTTAGAAAATAACCCTGCAGTTACTGCTTTCAATCTTTTGAAATGTTACAGTGAGGTCATCTGAGCCCCTGTTCCAGTGAAATCATCACTTCTTCAAAGATTATTTCTAGCTGTTGTTTCATCTATTGTGTGATGAGAGGGATTGCTTATGAAGTCCCCCTTTAGACCCGAGGTGGGATGAGGGAACGGCAGACAGCCTTATCCCATGGACTGTTTTTAAGGCCCCAGTATAACAGACTTGCAGAAGTATAACAGAAAATTCCTTGTACGTATGAGGTAACAAATCTTACACCTTGGTTTTAAAATAGGCCTGGAATATTAAATCTCTCAACTTCCCACCGTCTCCTCCTTCCATGAACTCTAAAGAGCTGTAACCAAACCAAACCAAGCCGAGCCAAACCGTACAGGACCAAACCAAACCAAAAACTGCTTTGAATTCTAATATCTTTCAAAACTTTCAAGTCAGATGAAATTGTTTACAGTGATTTACCACAACATAAATAAATGTTAAGGGAGAGGCAAGGAGGAAAATCTCGCCAGCTCATGAGATCACTGTTCTCTACTAACTGCCTGCTTTTGCTGATCTGACAAAAATACGTTATTTCCTCCCAGGTTTCTGACATAGTTGTGGCAATATTTTGAAACAGGAAAAAGTCCTATTTGCTTCCACACACAGGCCTCTTGGACTTTGGTTCCCTGGGTATGATCCTGAGTTTGGAAGTGCTCCAAGTGACAGAAAATTGGCAAGTTCCTCCTCATTGATTCCCCACCGGCTCTTTGTGGGGTGGGAGTGGGGTGGAATTCTGCCTGGGACTTGGCTGAGCTCTTTGCTTGGCACCCCAGCCAGTTACTCCAAGTTCAAGGAACTTGACAGACAGAGGCTGCTTGTCTAGTGAAAGATGTGAATGGGCCAGGTTGAGCCTGCCATCTCATGCCAGCACATTCTGTCTTCTTCTGGGGAAGCCTAGTTTCTGACCAGGCTCACAGTGGCTCTGTGGGAAGACTGCCCACCAGCGGTGGCACTGGTCTTGCGATTGGGATGCAATCCATACCGCTTCACAGTGACCTACAGAAGTAGTGGCAGTGTATGAGAGAGAGAGAGAGAGAGAGTGTGTGTGTGTGAGACAGTTAAACAGTAAACAGTTAAAAAAAAAAAAAGACAGAAGGCTTAGACAGAGTTCCAGGAAACAGGCTGTGTTAGTCTAGACTAGTAAAACCCAGCCAATTTAATTTCTGAATTTGTGATTATTATTTCTGCATTTCTTTTGTATTTAACTACCACCCCCCCAGCCGCATAGAGTTAACAAGTGAGAAAAACTATGTATATGCACTAAGCTCTCAAATGACCAGCCAGTTTCAACCACTTTGAGGGCATCAATAGAGTTAATATTCTAAGGACTAGAAATTATATATTGTTGTTACAACAAAGAGCCTTTGTCTGAATATTTAACAAATCCTACTATTTTGTTAATAGGAAAGCAACATATGTCATTGTTGAAATTTTAGAAAAAATATAAGCAAAAAGAAGAAAATTAAAGTCCTGTATAATCTCACCATCTAGATATAAGGTTTCACTGTTTTGTTAGGCAAGAATTGGCTTTGAGTTGGGTAGAACAGAATTTAAATTATGGGCCTAACAGTATGACTCAGAGCAAGTTCACTTTGCTAAACACTGATCTTCTTAGCAAGACACCTATCCTATAGGGGTGTTGGAGGATTTTGGTAAAGTTTTGGACACAAATAAATTGCTGATTGATAATACCAGTATTTTATTCTTATATTACTGATCATGGCTCATTATTAATTTTATACCACCTACAGTTTCAGAAAATGAGCTCATGTAATTAGTCTTAGATTCCTTTCTTTCCTATATTGCTATGACATGAATTTATGGCTTCAGTGTTCTCATTATTGTTTCTGCTGCTTATACTTGTTTGGGAGAAGATGTATATAGAACAATATTTTATAGTGAGTAAGCCTGATTTCATACTCCATTATTTTTGGCCGTGGATGATATTGAGGCAATTCTGAGACCAACTTGATTTTCCTCCTTTTGTGTGGTATATTTTGCCTGATAGATGCCTGTAGATTTTCTTCAAATTCCATGGCATACTTAGGATAAACTTTGATATTGGTATTCTAATTTAAATATTCTTGGAACATAGTTTTCACTTTCATCTACAGTTATTGTAATATCTTAGATAATTCTCTTATATTATATCTTGGAATATATCTTCTATTTTGAGGTTTTTCAACTCAGATGTACCAATTGTTCTTATATTGGGTTATGTTTATCTACCATATATTGTTTTGTATATAATTGCTTTGCTTCTTTCATTTGTATTCACTGGGTTAGTAATTTAATTTTCAGCGGTATTTATTCTGTTTTGATTTTATTAGTTCTAAAATGTTGCTGTTTTGTCTTTTGATATGTTTTCATCTAGAAATTATCTTTTTTATTTCATTGCCTTGCTATCTTCCTGATTTGTTGTTCTTTAGTCAGTTGTACTATAGTGAGAAGGGAGTGCTGCTGTTGTGAATCAAAGTTTTATCTAAGTTTTTTTTTGGCTTTTTGGCTTTTGTGTGTTATGGTCTTTTTTTCCCCTTTATTTGCATTACTCAGTTTTTTTTTAAGTCAGCATTTTTATTTTATTGTATTTTATATATATATATATATTTTGGTAGCATATTATATTTTTTAATTAAAATTTTTATTTTGAGATAATCGTAGATGCACATGCATTGTAAGAAATAATACAGAGAGGGGCACCTGGGTGGCTCAGTGGGTTAAAGCCTCTGCCTTCGGCTCAGGTCATGTTCCCAGGGTTCTGGTATTGAGCCCCACATTGGGTTGTCTGCTCAGCAGGAAGCCTGCTTCCCTTCCTCTCTCTCTCTGCCTGCCTCTCTGCCTACTTGTGATCTCTGTCAAATAAATAAAATCTTAAAAAAATATTAATAAAAAATAATACAGAGAGATTTGATATATCCTTTTCAGTTTCCCTCTCTGATAACAGATTATAAAAACTATAGTACAATGTCACAAGTAGGCTACTGACATTGATATAGATTTCCCCAGTTTTACTTGAATTTTGCATGTGTGTATGTGTTTATGTATTTAATTCTATGCAGTTTTATCACATGTAGGTTGGTTTAAAAGATTTTATTTATTTGTCAGAGAGAGAACACAAGCAGGCAGAGTGGCAGGCAGAGGCAGAGAGAGAAGCAGGCTCCCTGCTGGACAAGGAGTCCAATGCAGGATTCGATCCCAGGACCCTGGGGTCATGACCCGAGCCCAAGGCAGCAGTTCAACTGACTGAGCCACCCAGGCGTCCCAGATGGGTTTATTTAGTACCCAATTACATTACTACACAGACCCCTGGGTTGTCCTTTATAACCATAATTTACCTATTTTGGATATTTAATATAGATAGAATCATACAATATGTGATTCTTTGTGGCTTGTTTTTTCCATTAATGTTTCAAAGTTTGTCTGTATTTTAGCATTTATCATTACTTTCTTCCTTTTTATTGCCAAGTAACATTCCATTTTACTAATATACCACATTTTATGAATCCATTTATCAGTTGATGGGACATTTGGGTTGTTTCTCCTTCTCGACTATTATGAATAATATTGCCATGTACATTTATGTACGAGTTTTTGTGTGGACCCATGTTTTCATTTGTCTTGGGTATATTCCTAAGAGTGGAATTGTTGGGTCATATGGTAGCTGTATGTGTAACCGTTTGAAGAATGGTGAGACTGTGTTCCAAAGTGGCTATACCAATTTACATCCTCACCAGAAATGTTCGAGGCATCTAATACCTCCACATTTTCACAAGAACGCATTATTATCTATTTTTTATTGCCTTTTTTTTGCGTTTTGAAAAAAATTTAATTCTAGTATAATTAACATAACGTAATTAACATTAGTTTCAGGTGTACAATACAGTGATTCAGTAATTCTATATATTACTCAGTGCTTATCCTGATACATGTACTCTTAATCCCCTTCAAGTATTTATTCCATCCGCCTACCAACCTCCCCTCTAGTAACTGTCAGTTTGTTCTTTATAGTTGAGAATCTGTTTTTCATTTGTCTCTTTTTTTCTTAAATTCCACGTGCATAATATCATATGGCATTTGTCTTTCTCTGACTGACTTATTTCACTTAGTATTATGCCCTGCATATCTATTCATGTTGTTACAAATGGCAAGATTTCATTCTTTTTTATGGCTGAATAATATTCCCGTGCACATGTGTGCATGTATAGCACATCTTCTTTATCCATTTATCTATTGATGGACACTTGAGCTTCTTCCTTAATTTGTCTGCTATAAATAATGCTGCAATAAAATAGAGGTGTCTATATCTTCTTGAATAAGTGTTTTGGTATTTTTTGGGTGATTACCCAGTAGTGGAATTACTGGGTTATATGGTAATTCTATTTTTAATTTTTTGAGGAATCTTCATACTCTTTTCTTCAGTGGCTGCAATAGGTTTCATTCCCACCAACAGTGCGAGAGGGTTCCTTTTCTCCACATTCTCGCCTGCACTTACTATTTCTTGTGTTTTTGATTTTAGCCATTCTGATAGGTGTGACACGGTATCTTGTGGTTTAGATTTGCATTTCTCTGATGGTGAAGGATGTTGAGCATCTTTTCATGTGCCTGTTGGCCATCCATACGTCTTCTTTGGAGAAATGTCTGTTCATGACTTCTGCCCATTTTAAAATTGGGTTATTTTTCTGATACTGAGTTGTATCATTCTTTATATATTTTGGATACTAACCCTTTATCAGATATGTCATTTGCAAATATCTTTTCACCTTCAGGAAGTTTTGTTTTAGTTTTCATGATTGTTTCCTTCGCTGTGGAGAAGCTTTTTATTTTGATGTAGCCTCAATAGTATATTTTTGCCTTTGCTTCCCATGCCTCAGGATACATATCTAGAAAAATGGTGCTAAGGCCAATGCCAGAGATATTATTGCCTATGCTCTTATCTAAGATATTTAGGTCTTTAGTCCATTTTAAGTTTGTTTTGTGTATGATGTAATAAAGTGGTCCATTTTCATTCTTTTGCATGTAGATGACCAGTGTTCCCGACACAATTTGTTGAAAAGACTGTCTTTTTCCCATTGCAGATTCTTGGGTATTTTGTTGAAGACCCAGTGAATTGGCCATTTAACTGGGGGCTTACTTCTGGGCACTCTGTTCTGTTCCATTGATCTATATGTCTCTTTTGTGCCAGTGCCATATTGTTTTGATTACTACAGCTTTGTAGTGTTCCTAGAAATCTGGGATTGTGATACCTCCAGTTTTGTTCTTTTTCAAGATTGTGGGGGCTATGTGGGGTCTTTTGGGGTTCTATACAAATTTTAGGATTATTTGTTCTAGTTCTGTCAAAATGCTATTGGTATTTTGATAGGGATTGCATTAAATCTGTGGATTGATATTGGACACTTTAACAATATGTGTTTCTCAGTCCATAAGCATGGAATGTCTTTCCATTTATTTGTGTCATCTTCAATTTCTTTCATCAGGGTTTTACAGTTTTCAAAGTATAGGTCTTTCATGCCGTTGCTTAAGTTTATTGCTAGGTATTTTACTAAATTTGGTACATTATAAATGGGACGGTTTTCTTAATTTCTTTTCCTGTTATTTCATGATTAATGTATTGAAATGCAATGGATTTCTGTATATTGATTTGTATCCTGCAATCTTACTGAATTCTCATATCAGTTCTAGTAGTTTTTTTGTTTAATCCTTAGGGTTTTTTATATATCATATCATGTCATGTGCAAATAGTAAGTTTTACTTCTTCCTTACCAATTTGGATGCATTTTATTTCTTTTTGTTGTCTGATTGCTATGGCTAGCACTTCCACTACTATAGTTAAATAAAAGTGGTGAGAGTGGACATCCTTGTTTTGTTCCTGATCTTATGGGAAAAGGTTTGCTTTTCACTATGGACTATGATTTTAGCTGTGGATTTTTCATATATGGCCTATATTATGTTGAGGTACTTTCGCTCTCAACCTTCTTTGTTGAGGGTTTTTATTATGAATAGATGTTGTACTTTGTCAAATACTTTTTCTGTATCTATTGAAATGTGGTTTTCCTTTCTGTCATTGATGTGATATATCACTTTGATTGATTTATGAATATTGAAACACCCTTACAACCCAGGAATAAATCCGACCTGACTGTAGTGGATTTTTTAAAATGTATTGTTGGGTTTGGTTTGCTAATATTCTGTTGAGGATTTTTGCATCTGTGTTCATTAGAGATATTGGCCTGTAGTTTTCTTTTTTTGTAGTATCTTTATCTGGTTTGGAATGAGGGTAATGCAGGCCTCATAGAATGAAATTGGAAGCTTTCCTTCCTTTTCCTTTTTTTTTTTTTTTTTTTTGACTAGTTTGAGAAGAATAGATGTTAACTCTCTTTTAAATGTTTGGTAATGTTTGGTAGAACTTCCCTGTGGAGCCATCTAGTCCTGGACTTTTTACTTGTTGGCAGTTTTTTGATTACTGATTCAGTTTCAGTGTTGGTAATCAGTAGGTTCAAATTTTCTATTTCTTCCTGACTTAATTTTGGGAAGTTACATGTTTCTAGGTATTTATCCATTTCTTCTATGTTGTCCAATTTGTTGGCATATAATTTTTCATAATATTCTCTTATAATCCTTTGTATTTCTGTGGTGTGGTTATTATTTCTCCTCTGTCATTTCTGATTTTGATGAGTTCTCTCTCTCTCTTTGTGATGAATCTGGCCAAAGGTTTATCAGTTTGGTTGACCTGAGGAACCAGCTCCTGGTTTCATTGATCTGTTCTATTATTTCTTTAGTTTCTATTTTGTTTATTTTTTAATCTAATCTTTATTATTTCCTTCCTTCTACCAGTTTGATGTTCTAGCTCCTTTAAGTGTAAGGTTATGTTATTTGAGATTTTTCTGCTTCTTGAGGTAGGCTGTACTGCTATAAACTTCCCTCTTAAAACAGCTTTTGCTGCATCCCAAAGATTTTGGACGATTGTGTTTTCATTTTGTTTGTCTCCTTGTGTTTTTTATTTCCTCTTTGATTTCTTGGTTAACCCATTCATTGTTTAGTAGCATGTTATTTAGCCTCCATGTATTTATGATTTTTCCAACTTTTTTTCTTGTGGTTGATTTTTAGTTTTATTGCATTGTAGTCAGAGAAGATGCATGGTAGTACTTCCAATATTTGAATTTGTTGAAACTTGTTTTGTGGCCCAATATGTGATCTATTCTGAAGAATGTTCCATGTGCACTTGAAAAGAGTGTGTATTCTGTTGTTTTAGGATGTAATATTCTGAATATATTTGTTAAATCCTCTGGTTCAATGTGTCACTCATAGCCACTGTTTCCTTGTTGATTTTCTGTTTGAATGATCTGTCGATTGATGTAGTGGGGTGTTAAACCCCTGCTATTATAGTATTAATACTGATTAGTTCCTTTCTGTTTGCTGTTCACTGGTTTATGTAATTGGCTGCTTCCATGTTGGGTACATAATATTTATAATTGTCTGTCTTCTTGTTGGATTTTCCCCTATATTATTATTATATAGTGTCCTTTTTTGTTTCTTATTACAGTCTTTGTTTTGAAATCTTTTGTCCCATATAAGTATTGCTACCATGGCTTTCTTTATACATCCATTTGCATGATAAATGTTTTTCCATCCCTTTACTTTCAATCTGCATGTGTCTTTAGTCTGAAATGAGTCTCTTGTAGGCAGCATATAGATGGGTCTTATTATTAATGCATTCTGTCACCTTATGTCTCTTGGAGTGTTTAGCCCATTTACATTCAAAATAATTACCATTATTTTTTAAAGATTTTATTTATTTGACAGAAAGCGACATAGCAAGAGAGGGAACACAAGCAGGGGGAGTGGGAGAGGGAAAAACCAAGTTTTCTGCTGAGCAGGGAGCCCAGTGCGGGGTTTGATTCAAGGACCCTGGGATCATGACCTGAGCTGAAGGGAGACGCTTAATGACTGAGCCACCCAGGCATCCCTGAAAGTAATTATTGTTAGGTATGTACTTATTGACATTTTGTTACTTATTTTATTGTTGTTTTTATAGCTCTCCTCTGTTCTTTCTAGCTCTCTTCTTATGGTTTGCTGGCTTTGTTCAGTGATATATTTAGATTCCTTTCTTTTAATTTTTGCATATCTATTACTAGTTTTTGATTTGAAGTTACCATTAGGTTTATATGTAACATCTTAAGTATATAGCAATCTGTATAAATTAATGGTTGCTTAAGTTTGAATTCATTCTAAAAGCACTAAATTTTTACTCCTTTTCCCCCAGCATTTTAGGTATATGTTGTCATACTTTATATCCTTTTATTTTATGAGTTCTTTGATCAATTTTTATAAATATACTTTACTGCTTTTGTGCTTTCTACTTTTCTTAATCCTGCTTATGGATATATTTCTATTTCACTATATAATATCTCTACTAATATTATCTATTTCTCTGAGAAAGTCTCTTTTAACATTTCTTGTGGGGTTGGTTTAGTGGTCATGAATTCCTTTAGCTTTTGTCTGGAAAACTACTTCTCCTTCTCTTCTGAATGATAGCCTTGCTGGGTAGCATATTTCTGGCTGCAGGTTTTTTCCTTCCCCAGTACTCAGAATAGTTAGTGGTCTGCAAAATTTCTGCTGAAAAATCCACTGATAAGCTTCTGGGGTTTCCCTTGTATGTAATTGTTACCCTCCCTGCCCCCACCCCACTTGCTGTTCTCTCTTTATCACTACTTTTTTACCATCTTAATTACTATGTGTTTTGGTGTGGACCTCCTTGGATTGATTTTGTTGGGTGCTTTTTGTACCTCCTGGATCTGGATTTCTGTTTCCTTCCCCAGATTTGGAAAATTTTCAACTATTATTTCTTCAAATAAATTTCTGCCTTCATTTCTCTCTCTTCTCCTTCTGGGATCCCTATAATGCGAATGTCATTACACTTGATGGTGTTGCTGAGTTCCCTTAATTTATTTTCATTTATTATTATTATTATTTTTTTCATTCTGTTGTTCAGCTTATTGTTTTCCATTACTGTGTCCTCCAGGTTGCTGATCCATTCTTCTGCTTCCTCTGGTATACTATTTATTCCCACTAGTGTATTTTTAAAAATTTATTTATTTGAGAGACAGAGAGATCAGAGAGAGAGTTGGGGAAGGGGCAGAGAGAGGGAAAGAAGATCTGAAGCAGACTCTGCACTCAGCATGGAGCCCACATTGGGGCTAGATCCTACAATTGTGAGATCATGACCAGAGCTGAAACCAAGAGCTGATTGCTTAACCAACTGAGCCACAGGTGCCCCTCCCTCTAGTGTATTTTAAATTTTAGTCATTGAATTTGTCATCTCTGATTGGTTCTTTTTTTATGTTTTCTATCTTTTTGTTAAGGGTCTCACTGAGGTCCTCCACTCTCGAGTCCAGTGAATATCTTTATGACCATTACATTAAATTCTCTATCAGGCATATGAGTCATGTCTGTTTCATTTAGCTCTCTTGCTGTGATTTTGTCCTGTTCTATCATTTGAGACGTATTCTTCTGTCCTCTCATTTTGTCTAACTTTCTGTGTCTGTTTCCATGTGTTAGGAGAGTCAGTTAAGTCTCCTGATCTTGAAAGTAGTGTTCTTTTGAAGAAGAGGTCTTATAGTGCCCTGCAGTACAATGGCTTCTGTTCATCAGAACCTGGCTTTTCAGGGGTGTCTCCTGTGTGTGTTGCATATATCCTATTGTTGTGGCTGAGCTGCTTTTTCCTTTAGTCCAGTAGTATGCAATGGTTCTCTTTGCCTGTTGTTGGCAGGGTTTGATTCCTGTGTTGTTGGGTAGGCCAGTCTGGGGCCAGTTAGTCAGGCCAATGTTTGCTAGAGCCATGGTAGCACCAAACTACAGGGCACTTTCACATTGCCTGTTTTAGGTACCCTGTATAATGAGAATCATAAAATATTTGTTCATTCATGGCTGCCTTGTTTCACCTAATATAATATCTTTAAGTTTCATCTACGTTGTAATTATGTGTCAATTTCCTTCCTTTTTAAGGATGAACAATATTCCATTGTGTGTATACACCTTTTTTTGTTTAGTCATCTGTGGATGGATACTTGGGTTATTTTCACCTTTTGGCTGTTGTGAATATGCTGCCACAAACACTAGTGTACAAATATTTGAGTCCCTGCTTTAAATTTTTCTACATATATACCCGTAAATATAATTGGTGGATTATATGGTAATTCTGTTTAATTTCTTGAGCACCTGCATCAGTATGTTTTAATATTGACCAGGTGACTCCAGTGTGCAGCCAAGTTGATTCCCATTGGCATAGAGCCTTGCCTGATTCCTTCAGGTAAATGTAACTCCTCCTCTCTCTTTTTTTTTTTTTTAAAGTTTTTTATTCAGAGAGAGAGAGAGAGAGCATGAGCAGGAGGAGTAGGGGAAGAGAGAGAGAAACTCAGACTCCATGCTGAGCATAGAGGCCAGTGCAGGGCCCAATGTCACAATCCCGCGATCATGACCTGAGCTGAAACCAAGAGTAAGAGGCCTAACCCAGGTGCCCCACTTCTTCCTCTTCTGATCTCAGCCAGCATTTTACTGAACTTTTCTTATAGTGCCCACTTATTTTATATTATCATTTATTTAAATATTATATTAAATATTATTAATATAGTAAATGTTAATATATGAAATATTGATATATCATAATATAATATATATTATAAATCTTATTACTATTTAGATTTTATATTAAATATATTTTATTTTTATATTATTTATTTTGTTATCATATTGTAGATGCTGAGTATATAAAGACAAACATCCCCCCCACCAAAATAACTTTAATGAAGCTTGCAATTAAATGGAACAGAGAGATACTAACTATATAATCATATAAATGTATAATTACAAACTGAATTATCTGCTGTGAAAGAAAGAAACATTGCTCTATTGAGGGCAAATTAATAAAAGAAACTGACCTAGACCAGAGGTGGAGATTGGAAGTCTTCCCCAAGTAAGAAATACTGGGGTTTAATGCTAAAAGATAAGGAGTTATGTAAGCCTATAGTGAGAAGGAAAGTCATTGTGGGTAGAATAAACACAGGTTTGGTGGGTATAAAGAAAGTCAGTTTGGCTAGCATGTGAACATCAAGGGGCCAATGCTACAGGATGAAATTGGCCATCTACAGGGGGCAGACCATTCCAGACCTTACAGGTATATGAATGACTTTGGTCTTTATGCTAAGAACAATGGGGAGCCACTGAAAGGTTTTGAGCAGTGGGGTGACAGTTGTGGATTGGCATTGTGGAAAGATCTCTCTGCTGCTGTGTGGAAAAGGGATTGGATGGGGTTAGTGTGGTCATGGGGTGATTACAGTGTTCCAGCTGAGAGAGGCTGAGTCTTTGAACAAGAGAGGTAGCAGTGGTGATGGAGAAGTGTCAGAGTTGAGAAATACTTAAGAGGGATGATCCCTAACAATGAATTGGACATAAGCAACCAAGTGTCAAGGATGATATCTACTTTTCTGACTTGCTCAAAGCTTTGAGATTGTAATTATGCTTGATTACACTTTCAATGCCTCCAGACCACCACACACAAAACATAGGTTCACTGAATAATAATCTTCTGATGAATTGATGAGTCAAAAACCAACCATTATATTATATTGAATACACCCATATCAGGCATGCTTAATAGCATTATCTTCTAGATTATTTTTTTCTGCAGATGGATATTTGCATGACTGTCTCAAATGAATTAAGTTCAGAATGTTTCTTCTCCTATAGTCAGCACTGTGCTAGGCACGGAGAATACATATGTAGATAATATATTATCTGCCTATGGGTAGTTCTAAATACAGTGGAGAAAAAGATACACAGATAAATAATTATAACAAAATATAATTATAGTAATAAATGTACACTTTAATTGCAGAAGGAATACAGAGGAGTCAGTGATTAATTTTTCTTCCCCCAGGAGAGCTAGTAAGGTTCCCAAGGCAGAAATTAAGTACAGCATATTCCAAGTGGAAGCTTCCCCCACCCCAAAAATGTACATAGATGTTTTAGGGAAGGCAGGCTTATTGTGGTTGGAGCATGGGAGACCAGGCAGGCAATATAACCAAAGTGGGGAAGGAGGTAGGAAAGAGGATGGAAGAGAGAGATAAGTGGCTGGAAGCCTGAGCATCATTGCAGCATAGGGACTGGGAAGAGTGAGAAGGCAAAGTATATTCTATGTTATACTTGCTCTAAGATGTTTTTCTAAGTCAAAGGATTTCATGGCCAAATAACATTGGTAAACACTGATAATTAAATTTTGGAGATTTGTATGCTCGTTGGCATATCAAAGTCTCTGTAGAATAGAAATTAGTTTAATTTTGCTCAATACAGTATTTCTTAAATACATTTGACGAATAAAATTCTTTTCCCCCCATATAACATATCACACATATTGAAATCCTGAAGTAGGTAAGAGTTTGGCAAAAGCTATATTGGGCTATGGATTAGAGATGGTTTTCATGGTTTTGCTGTCATTAGGATCAAGGTGTAGAATAAAGTCATATTTTTAATGAATATATTTGGTATTACAATATGTCTTTCAGATGGAACACTGAGCTGAGCAGGGCATGATAGAACAGGGTTCAGCTCTGCTAGCAGGAGGTAAAAGGAGAGCCACGGACTGAATGTTTACTGAAAGACATAAAATGCTACTTTGAGTAGGAAGGACAGTGTAGTTAGACTTCTACCTACTAGGGATCCTGTTAGTACAGGGTTGTTTTAGGGACCCTGTGAGACATTGTTAAACTGGACTAGTGACCGTGTTATCATTATTGCTAACTTGTTTAGTGTGTGTGTGTGTGTTTTTAACTTTAATCTCTTTTGAAAAGATTCCAGGAATAGAAAAAGCTGAGATCCATTGTTACTTCCCTGATACAACATTTGACAGACACCAGAGTATCCATCAATCCCATTTCTCAGTGACCAGTCATTGGATAGATGAGCAGATCCAGTCAGATGAGCAGAGCTCAGGGGCCAGGGGTCTAAGCATGGGTCTAAGCTCAGGAGCCAGGGGGTCTAACCATGGTTTTTGCATGTCCAGCATCCATTTCCCCTTCTGGTAGAATATCCTGATTTTTCATTTAGGAATAATCTCCTGAAGCTTGTTGTGGGTACCTAAGTATGCAAGAGCCATCTTATCCCTGTATGGGAGAACAACGCATCTCTCTTCCTGAAGTTACTAAGTTGCTCGTCTGCTTATAAATTCTTTTGCTACCCAATGACTCATGTATTCCTCTTGTGAAGGTTTTTGTCTTAGGGAGCAAAGCCTTTTTACTTTTTACAAGACCCTTCCTATAGGCCCTATGCAGTACATGTCACGTTACTGGAACTAAAAATAAAGTGAATGAAATGACTAGATCTCGCATAAAATATCTCTTCCATGAGTTATAGAATTGCTAAGCTGCTCTGCAATGTAAGCAATTATAGGGGTGCAACCAGAGCCTACCCGACTCTTTTATTCCCTTTGAATATTAATCACATAGGTTTTTTTCTTTCTGGCTTCTTTAGGAATTAGCCATAAATTTGGATCAGATGGCACTCTGGCAGCCTTACTATTACTCTGTGAGAAAAATAATATTATCTTGGTATTCCACTCACAGAAATTTGCTTTTGCCTTTTTTAGGATTAAACCTCTCTGCAACCCTTAGGGTGCTTTCAAATATTTATTTGATCTTTCTTTTGAAGCTCATGTACCTCTTTCAGGTCTAGGGTAAAACTAATTCTTCCCTCTTTCCTGGGTTAAAAAAAAACAAAAACAAAAACAGAAGAAATTCTTACATTCTTGTTGTCTGTGCCTGTAGTATGGCGTGGAGCTCAGGTAAAAAGATAAATTCTGTCTGAGGAACTTCGGTGCCAAGATAGTCCTCTTTCTTTTTACAAGTGTAACATGATCCCGACTTCACTGTACATTTAAATTCTCTCACTTGGGTGAGACAAGTTTATTCAAAATCATATGTATTTTTAGATGAGTGTCATATTTTTTTTTCTTTAATTCAGATGCTACTGCATTAATAAAGTAGCAGGAATAGAACTCTACTAATCCCTTAGGAAAGGTCCTTTTTCCCAAAGTAAAATGCAAAGGAAATGTAAATGAGTCCTCAATCCAATTGAATAGTTCTGTTTTCTTGTTGGGAGTGGTAGAAATTGTAATGGGGAGGGTGTTAGAAAAGCATAACTTGTTTCAATGAAACTCCCAGAGGTTTAGGAAGAGAAGACCATGGTTTTATAAATGTCTGAAAATCTTGGAAGGCTTTAGTGCCAGGGTAAACAGAAAACAGACACAGCTGTCATTTTGGATTTTTTTAAAGGTCTCAGAGAAACTTACCCTTCATGCATTTGTATTAGGGCACAAAGAAAGACTTGGTTCTGACTTGGATGTGGACAGGGAAACAGAGAAGACAGATCACCAACACAGAAGCTTTCCAGACCAAGGTTGGATCAAGTAGGATATTAACATGATGTACTTTATATGAGACAGCAGGTCATTGGTGGGATCCAAGGGAAATCTATAACATAGCGGGTCTAGAGTAACACCCCCATTGATCTGAAATCAATCACATTTTCCTAAGGAAAAAGTGAAATTTCACCCTGGTAAAATGCCTAGCTAACATTCATTTATTCATTCATTTAAAAAAAATGTGAAATTCCTACCAGACACTATTGTGGATGCTAGAAACAGAGTCCCTGCCCTTGCATGGTTCACATTCCAGTGGTAGACGATTCATATAAACTAAATAAACCATGTTTTCCCCTTATTGACAGCAGTTCTTATTTTATTAAGAAAATATACAGAACAAGATAGAACATGACTAATAATGGTGGGAGTGAGGTATAGACAGGGTAAGGACTTCCTAGGATAGCTAGGGGAAACCTCTCTGGAGATCACACCTGAGCTGAAACTGAATGACGAGAAATGGCCTGACCTGCTCAGGGTAGCAGCAGAACATTTTGGGTGCAAGATCAAACACTCTGAGGTCAAGACTCAAATGAAGGCAAGTGAGACTAAAGCAGAAGGAAAAAGAAGACAGAACTTACCCATTAAGTACCAAATTTGGATGCATTTTTTGGCCAAGTTTATTGAAGTGTAATTTACATAAAATCAAATGCATGTAGTTTAAGAATGACGTTCAGTGAATTCTGATGTAAGTGTTGACTTTTGCTTACTCCAAGATCTCATGGTTTCCTTTTAAGAGTTTTATAGTTTGGCTTTTATCCTTGCTTGTATCTATGATCTACTTTGAGGTAATTCTTGTGTTTAGTTTGAGGTAAAGGTAAATGTTTATTTTTTCCCATAAGGTTACCTCACTATCCTAGCATTGGTTGCTGAAGAGACCATCCTTTCTCCATTAAATTATCTTGGCATCTTTGGTAAAAATCAGTTGATCCTACTCATGTGTCTCTTTCTATTTTGAACCATAGATCTTTAGATTTATCCTTGCACTAGTGCCAGTCTTGATTACTGTAGTTTTATAATAGTTCTTGAAATCAGAGAATGTAAATCCTCTAATTTTTCTCTCTTTATAATAAAATTGGCTATTTGAGTTTTTTTTAAGACTTTATTTATTTATTTATTTGACAGACAGAGATCACAAGTAGTAAGAGAGGCAGGCAGAGAGAGGAGGAAGCAGGATCCCTGCTGAGCAGAGAGCCTGATGAGAGACTTGATCCCAGGACCCTGGGATCATGACCTGAGCTGACGGCAGAGGCTTAACCCACTGAGCCACCTAGGTGCTCCTATTTGAGGTTTTTTGATTTTTGGTATGAATTTTAAAATCAGCTTATCAGTTTCTACAAAAAGTCCTGCTGGGGTTTTGTTGGGGGTTGGATTAAATCTGTAAATCAATTTGTAGAGAACTTCTGTCTTAGTGATATTGAGTCTTTTGGTGCAGGAACACCGCATATTTGTCCATTTATTTGGGTCTTTAGTTTTGCTGATCAGTGTTTTGAAGTTTTTGGCTTATATGTCTCACATATGTTTTGTTAAATTTGTTCCTAAACATTTCATGTTATTTATGCTACTGTAAATGACATTCCCTATAAGTTTATTTTCCTATTTTTCATTGGTTGTATATAGCAATACAATGACTTTGAGTATCTGACCTAGTATTCTATAACCTATTTTTGTGGTGTGGAGCCCAACATGGGCCTTGAACTCACAATCTTGAGATTAAGACCTGAGCTGACATCAAGAGTCAGTTGCTTAACGGACTGAGCCTCCCAGGCACCCCTATCCTACAGCCTTTCTAAGTTTACTTATTTGTTGTGATAGGTTTAATTTGTTTGAAATGGATTAGAAAATGTGTTAGTTGAATGCTCAGCCTTACATGTTTGTAATTGAGGCTTTGGGTGAGAGGCAGGCTGTGACGTTCAAGGTTCAGCACATCTGGAGGCCTGTAGAGGTCCTATAGTGGGGCTGGGTGCGTATCAACCCACGAAGCCTCCTGGGAAAGTTGTCAACCTAAGGAGCCAACTGATGAGTCAAGGATTATGAGTTTTTGGAAAAGAGACACTGATAAGAAGCAAGATTCTTATCAGCCATAAAAACTAAAAGAGCTTTTTCACTGAAACCTTTTAAGACAGATAATCCTTGTTAAACCATTTGGAATAAAAAGTAACCACAACTAAAGAGACAAAAATGGGGATTTCATTTTGTTTCTGTGGTAATGTGTGTGTATGTGTGTGTGTATGTGAGAGAGAGAGAAAGAGATGGAGCGTTCCCAAACGAGATAGAGAGGGGAAATTTAACTTAATAAGACTTTAATGAGATAGAAGGACTAAGAACAAATTGAGGTTAAAGGAGCTGGCAGAAATTCCACACCTCTCTTCTCCCTTTCCCACCCCTGTCTGCCAGTATCTGCCCGCCACACACACATACGCCACAAAGGCTTAAATGAAGTCCATTATATTAAAAAATACAGGGGAGCCTGGCTGGCTCAGTCAGAAGAATCTGCAACTCTTGATCTCAGGGTTGTGAATTTGAGCCCCATTTGGGGTGTAGAAACCTCCTGAAAAATAAAACTTGAAATACAGACTTCTGTTGTGGTTGTTTGGATAGTAACACGTCATAGTTGACTGCAGTTGCATGAGTCAGAGCTGCAGTGGTCGTGAAAATAAAAGAAGTTTGGCAGATTTTAGATTTCTTCGGGGTATGGAAGAAAGGGTCAAGCTGATCTCACCTGTACCTCATGGGCCTGGCAACTCCAGCTCACATTTGGCATTCACGGGTAGCAGCACAGGCTGCCTCTTCCTATCTCACCTTTTATCTTCGTAGCTGTGTCGGAAAACGCACACGGTTCCAGTTTTGGAGATGGTTCGTCAGTGTCAGACGTACGGCCGGTCCACGGTTACAGAGCCTTGGGTTTACTGGTCCATTTTCCACCTGCTAGGGGAAGAGCTGCTCGGAGTGTTGTGTAGGGAGACTCCCTGTTCCCTCTGATCATTTTTTTAAAAAAGATTTTTAAAATTTATTTATTTGAGAGAGAGTGAGAGAGAGAGAGAGCATGAGAGGGAAGAAGGTCAGAGGGAGAAGCGGACTCCCTGCAGAGCTGGGAGCCCGATGTGGGACTCAATCGCAGGACTCCGGGATCATGACCTGAGCTGAAGGCAGTTGCTTAACCAACTGAGCCACCCAGGCACCCTGTTCCCTCTGAGTATTTAAAAAAAAATTTTTTTTTTTTTTAAGATTTGTTTGTTAGAGAGAGTGGGAGAGCGAGCAGGGGGAAGGGGCAGAGGGAGAGAGAAACCCAGTCCGACTTCGCAGTGAGCACAGAACCCAGTCCTACTTCGCAGTGAGCAGAAGGCCCAACGTGGGGCTGGATCCCACCACCCTGAGATCAGCGCCAGAGCAGAAGCTGAGTCCGCTGCTTAACCCACTGATCAGCAGCGCCACCCAGGGGCCCCACCCTCTGGTCATTTTAATATTAATGTAATCTGAGACTCTGCTCTGGTTTTCTGTTCTTTCGGTCATTTATTCACTTTTTAATTTAAAAAAATTTTTAAATTTTTAATTAAAAAAAAATACTGAAAGCCCACTACATTGTAGGCATTGTTTTACGGAGCAGGGGGTTTGTGCTGGGGGTTCAGGAGCAAATAAAGCAGACAAGATGATCTGTCTTCATGGGGTTTATATACACTATATATATTATACATTAAACTATTACTTCAACACCCATTGGTCGTACTAGGACTTGGGTCTGGTTTCAGTTTCACTAGGGGAAGGAGAAGATAACTATGTACCATACAGGGTGAGAAACGCCAAAACTGAGGTGAGCACAGGTTTCTGTGGAATTAATGAACCTATCCTGCGAAATCAGGGAGGGCTTCCCACAGGCGATGTCGGACCTGGGTGGGATAAGTATAGAAGGCAGGCAGAATTTTCCTCCACCCTCCTAGGGGCTCCAGCTGGGACTGACTTAAGAGGGGTTAACTGGAGAAAAACATATGCATTTTATTTACATATTCACAGGAGCCTCACGAGAAAACTAAAGACTCAAGTAGTGGCCCGGCCCAAGTCCTTCTGTACTAGGTTGAACAAAGCTTTGCAATTGCAGAAAAGTCACTAGAATACTCAAAAGGAGGGGGACCACTAATGGAAGAGAAGAGTTTTTTATTTTATTTTATTTTTTTAAGATTTTATTTATTTATTTATTTATTTGACAGACAAACATCACGAGTAGGCAAAGACATAGGCAGAGAGAGAGGAGGAAGGAGGCCCCCTGCTGAGCAGAGAGGCCCAAAGAGGGGCTTGATCCCAGGACCCTGGGATCACGACCCAACCTGAAGGCAGAGGCTTTAACCCACGGAGCCACCCAGGTGCCCCGAGAAGAGTTGTTTTTTTTTTTTTTTAATATTTAATTTATTTATTTGAGAGGTAGAGAGCAACAATGAAAGAGAGCATGAGAGGAGAGAGGTCAGCGGGAGAGGCAGACTTCCTGCTGAGCAGGGAGCCCGATGTGGGACTGGAATCCAGGACTCCAGGATCATGACCTGAGCCCAAGGCAGTCGCTTAACCAACTGAGTCACCCAGGCGCCCTGAGAAGAGTTATTTTAATCAGATCTGTATGTACAGATTTCTCTTAGCCTGGACGCCCTTTCTCTGACAAAAAGAACATTTCTTATGGCAGGGCACCATTCACATGGGAATTTTATCTCCTACTTTTAAGAAGAAAAAGGAAGGTCAGAATGCCCTTCTCGCACCTGCTGTTTTTTTTAAGGGAACTTTAACTCAAAAATAATATAACTAAGTGGCATATTTTGGGGTGGGATGTCTTGAAATCCTCCAACTAGGAACTATCTGGGTGAGACAACAGGAGCCGGCATTCCCTGCAGAGCAGAGAGGATGGGGGTGTGTGCTCATGGCCTGGGGAACCACCCTGGGATGGCTCTGGAGCATGGTTGGGGGTAGTGGGGGCTGTGAGGCTCGAATGGTAAGCAGAGTTTCAACACTGAAGGCTTGGGGGATGACGGCATCAGAGTATCTTACTGGGGCCGTAACATACTGCCGATGCTTGCGTATATCATCTCATAGTGCTGGTGGTCAGAAGTCTGAGTGGGTCTCACTGGGCAAAAATCAAAGTGTCTACAGAGCTGCCTGTGCTCCTTCCTGGAGGTTCTAGAGGAGAGCCCCCTTTCTCTCCTCCCCCACCACCCTGCCACTGTGCCTCCAGCCTTTTCCAGCTTCCAGAAGCCACGTGCATTCTTTTGTTTGTGGTTCCTTCGTCTTCAGAGCAGCCAGCACAGCATTTCCCCCACGTCTCTGTGCCTTCTGCTTGCTTCTCCCACTTTTAAGGACACTTCTGACTGGATTGGTCCCATGGGAGTGATCCCAGATAATCTCATTTCAGGGTCCGCTGGTGAGCAGCTTTCACATGATCTG
Organism: Enhydra lutris kenyoni; assembly: GCF_002288905.1. Lineage (NCBI taxonomy): Eukaryota > Metazoa > Chordata > Mammalia > Carnivora > Mustelidae > Enhydra > Enhydra lutris. The sequence goes on along the minus strand of NW_019154133.1, from coordinate 3,494,917 downwards.
CAGTTTTAACTCCCCACCCCCCTTGATGTCTAAAATTCCACAGTTACAGGTTTGGGGGATTCAGGTGTGGACATTTTTGGAGGGCTGCTGTTCTGTCTACCTCAACTGGGGAGCTTCTGAAGGACACAAGCAGAGGAGCCCTAGGGGCTGGGTGTAGAGGAAATGCATTTGGAGGAGTTGTCCTGAAGGTTGTGTGGAGCTTGAGCTGGGGTGAGCGGCTTTGGGGAGGGGAGGGCACAGGGCAGCCGCTAGCAACAGAGGCTGTAAATAGAAAGCCCAGGCGAGTGACAAAGGGTGAGTGTCTGTATGCACATACTTTAGGTAATTTATTCCTAGAATTCTTAGAAAAAATTAATCTAATTGAGCTTGAGACACACCCCCACAGTGTGGAGAAAAGGAAATTGATTTTTAATCCTGGTTTAAGGCATGAATAACTTTGGAACAAAGGCTGTGTCTTCATGCAGAATTTCCTTACGTTTTCCCAAAAGGAATGTTTTCTGAGTTTGTAAAATGGGGCGCTTGGATTAGGGCACCTGTAAAGTCCTCTATACCACCTCTCTGACTTTGTGAAAAGGGGATGGGGCTTGTAACCTGTTTATTTAAATTGCGACTATTAGGTAAATTAACCACAGGACTGAAAAGACCTTTGTGAGTGTAACAGAGCTAATGCTAAGTGCCATCCTTTCAGCAAACCACTGAGGACTAGAGCAAATGCTTCAGTGAACAACTCTGTGAATCCCAAGAACTGGGAGATTTGGATGTTCCTGGGGTGTGTTTTCAAAAGAAACACAGCAGGTTTTAGCTTCGATTCTTTTTAACCTTGCTGGGGGCAAAAACTCACTAAGGAGGGGATTCATACTGTGTCCATCAGGACTCCTGGTGGCAACTGAGGAGCCCATTCGGCCTTTAGAGGGAGGATCTTGAGGATGCACATTGGGTGGCTGTTAACGTCTGGGCTGGGAGGACCATCAGGGAGCAAGGGAACACTGGGGCCTCCGAGTGAGGAGCCACAGACAAGGGCATGCTGCAGAAATGTTTGGAACGTTGTGCCGCACCTGATTCTACAGAGCACATTACCTCAGTCTTTGTGTTACTAGCTAGAGAGCCAGAGCTCTGGGGGAAACATCTGGCTGGCCATGTACCCATTCCCTTAGCTGGAGAGGAAGTCTGGGCCCCCATGGCTTGGCCTCCTGTGTAGCCCACTGTTCACACTGAGAAATCTCTGTGAAGTGGAACAGATTCCAGTAAGCGTTTGTCTGTGGCAGGGGTGTTGTGTGTATATGTTGTTGTTGGTGGCAGGGCGGAGAGGCAGGGAGGATGGATGGCTGCTAGATAGCAAAAAAAAAAAAAAAAAAAAAAAAAAAAGACCGATGTATTCTAATCCAGCTGTCTTGGCTTTTCCCTCTGGTCCCCTTGCCTCTTCTGGGCTACTTTTTGGTTTGTTAACTCACTCTACGAGAAGTATGCCACATCAGTTTAGATCAGTGATCAAAGTAGGATCCCGACTTACAGAGCCAGTTAGAAAATGAGATTTTTAAGAGTCACTTTGATTTTTCTGAGTGCCGTCCAGCTGTAACATCCCCGATGCTGCAAATCTGTACCCCAACCACGGTTGAAATTTTAGCCAGTTTGATTTGTCTTTGTAGTGCAGACAGCTTCTGACTGCTTGCCAGAGAAGGCAAGGCTGTGTGGAAAGACAGAACAGGCATGGAGAACAGCGTGGAAGGACCATTGCTCAGGGCAGACGGCGCCTTCGCAGGAGTGACATCTGATCGCAGACTGGCAATGCCCCTGAGTTCCGTACGATACTTGTGTGTATATAGTGATTGTTCTCGTCGGTGCTCAGCGGCAGAGATAAGCCAAATGGGCTGCTTTGTTTTCTGGATGTGTATGTTCGCTGTTAATAGGACCGGAAAGGGATAGCCTTATGTACTAAATGTCACCATCATATGGATCCACAGTGAGAAAATAGATGCAATCCAGCCACTTGGGAAGCAAAGGTCTGGCTTTTTAGGGACCACTCCGTGTGTGTGTGTGTCTGGCTGAGGGGCTGGAACAAGCCCAGGCCTACTGGGAGGAGGGGAGCCAGAGGGCCAGGCTGATGACTCCAGCTCTGTCATTGTCCCCATGTGGGGATACTGAGCAGCAGACAGAACAACCACTTTCTCCTCTTCCTAGACTTCTTTGTCTGTTGGTTTCTAGCCGGGTTCAGCCAGTGAGACCCACTGGTAGGAGATTGGAGGGCAGGAGGAAGGAGCTAGGAGCTAGAACGTGTCTCTCACTTTGGATGTCACACTATGCAACAGTTACCACCCTTCTGTGGCGGCTCAGTAAAGTACGTGCTCCCCCAGCTCTGCCCGGGCTCTTGCTTCCAGCAGGTGCCCAGCCTCTGGGCTCTAATCATTCTGCCTCTCCATACCACCCCCCCCAACCCCGCCCCCCCTGGCTTGGTAGTGCCTTTCCTGCCATTGATAATCTCTAGAGTTTCCCACCAGCCCCTGGTGCAATTCCATTAACATAATCAAGTCCCTTAAATTCCATCTTGTAAAAATACTTAGATGGTTTCTGTTTTCCAGATTAGGCCCTGACTACTACAGCCAAGGTGAGGCTGTGGGGTAGTTCCCAGGGGCAGGAACTGAGGCCCTGAGGCCGGGACAAGAGGCTGCCACTGGTGCAGTGCTCTCTGTGGAGGTCCCACTGATCGTCCCCTTCGAAGAGCTACCGTCTGGATGCCTGCCATGACAGGGCCATGGGACAGCTGGGTTAAAGACTGTTTTCCTTCTTTCCATTTTGCCCTCCCCCCTTTGCTATGCTTTCCCTCTCCCCAACCCTTGGAGGAGCCTGAAGTAGCAAGCTGAGGGGAGAGCAAGAGAAGCAGGTGTGGGGTAAGGAAAAGGGAAAGAACGGACTCCCCCCTTCTGTCTCTGCTGAGCCCGGCAGAGAGCTACCATCAGGAGGGGGGGCTGCGAGGGAGTTTGGGAGGGAATTAGGTCCTCATTGACCCACACCTTAGGAAATAGCGGCCCACGTTAGTGACTAGGAATCGAAATCATGTTTTTAAACAGTCTTTATAAGGGGGGGTCACACATGAGAATGGCTAAATGTGGTAGGGCCTTCTCCATTCATTCACTGATGGACTTGTTTCACCAGTATTTGTTGGTGGCCGTGTCTCCAGACCTGATCTTCTGTCCCGAGCACTGAGAAGGTGGCGGCTCCTTCGTGGTTTCTGTAGCTATTTCTAAGCTTCCCCGAGTGGTTCAGAAAGCCCCGTCTTATTGAAACAGGACCGTGCTCTTTCTCATCGTTACCCGCGTTGTCCATTCAGAGATGCACACACCGTACGTAGATCGTCTGAGTGATTCTCTATTGAGGAGGGAGGATCTTATTACTGGACTCTGCCAGTTGATTTTCTTAGTATTTCTGAACATCTCAAGTCTCCAGAAGTCGTGAAACTGTAAGCCCTCCAGCTCTCGCCGATCCGGTCGGAAGGACGAGCCGCGCTGCCACTGCGCTGCCGCAGCCTTGGGAGGGGGTGCTGGCCGCTCACCTCTCTGTTGCCCAACGAGAAGTCAGCCCCTTCCTACAGCTGAATTAGAGCCTTGTACCGCAGCCAAAACACAGCGTGAATTAGACAACTAAAGATGTCTTTTCAAGTGAAACAAAGAAATTAATTAAAGCCAGACAGGAAGCGTCTTCGGTGCGGCGTCTGGCGTTGTCCCCTCTCCGGGGCCCGCGGGCTCTAACAGGAGGGCCGCCGTGTGGCAGGTGGCTGCTGGGAACGGAAGCCAGACCTTGGGGTTAGCGGAGGACCCCGCGTGGGATCCGTCCTGGCACACTGTCAGCGCCGGTGGGCGAGCTGGGTGGCCTTAGCCAGAGAGAGGGCGTCAGGGGTGTGTGCGCGCGCGCGCGTGCTTGCATAGGACTTGCTCAGGGGAAAGAAGAGGACCTTGAGAGTCATGACAAGGATAAATGGGCACTTTTCTTTTCCCCAGTGTAAAGGGACAGGGTCTCTGAAGGAAGGAACAAAGAAAACTAAACATGGCCAGGAGGATAGTAAGTCAGGCAGTTTCATCCATGTTCTTTCACGTGATCCTTTGAGGTGAGCACGGTCCCATTTTCCCAGATGAGCAGACTGAGGCAGCTGGAGTGCTGGTTAACCTGACAAAGGTGAAATGGTGGGCCAGTGGAGTCACTGGGATGTGAGGTCGTGAGGTCTGGTGTTTGACACCAAGCAAGCCTGTAGTCATCCCGCCCCCCATGCTGCCTCTCCAGTGGCCTCTTCCTGCACTTCCTTCCAAACAGTGTGCATCCTGGAGATTTGCTGAGTGGGACTCAGAAGAGAAATCACTTTGCCTCATGTCTTCATCTGTACAAGGAGGTGGATGAACTAGGTGAGCTCCGATTCCTTCTGACTCTGTTCGTGAAGCCTGAAGGATTTCAGGGGAGGCGGAAGGGTGACCCACACTCTAGGCTAAGCTGGTCATGGTGGAAATCTTACCTCATCAGCAGTTCCAGACACACATCATGGTATTTAATTTCTCAAAACTGACTTGGAATCAGACATTAATCCCCACTCTCTTCAACTGCAGGCCTCCTATTTTTAGAGGGAAATACAGTGCCTCACCCATTAAAAGATGAGTTATTATGTGGTGGGTGCATGGAACCGTGTGTGGAATTGGGCGCTCATGTGGCCGAGTGCTGTAGGTGTTGGGGGAAGGGAAGGAACTGTGCAGAAGAACATAGAGACACATATGTACGTAAGAGAATCTCAAATATTTACTACTGGGATCGAGTGGTGAAGTTGCGATTTTTTTTTTTTTTTTTTTTTTTTAGAAGCAAAGAAGCAAAGAAAGATCTGGTTTCAGTGGGTTAGTTAGATGACTGACTTTGATGTGGCTGCTTTGTAGACCTAGACTTACAATTCAGCAGAGGCTGTTTTGTGGAAAAGAAGTGAAACTTTAAAGCTACTGCCTATATTAAAGCTACTGAGTAGATGATCTGTATCTTGGAGGCAGTTAATTAGTATTAGAATATGCAGTGGAGGCTCTGGGGCTCAGCTGGGAGTGGAGAACAGAATTGCACAGGTTGTTCGAATAAGGAGATTGGGAAGTGTGTGTGTTCAGAGGAAGAACATTGCGGGTGGGTGCCTGCAGTTCAATCAAGATGCTTAATATTCAGTTCTGACTCCGACCTACGGCAACATCTGTTACCTGTATAAATGCTTTGTGCGAGTGATTTCCAGGGACATTCTAAGGGTGGGGTGTGGGTCACCTTAGAATAGGAAAGAGAACAGTTCTAAGAGCTAAGAAGACAGCAAGATGGATGGTTCAAGGACCAAGAGCCGTGCATGCCGAAGGCTCCTGGCTCTCTCCGGAGATCTTGGGACAAACTTGGACTTTCTAATATAGATGGGTGCATTTTGTTTAAATTTAAGAGAGCATGGCCTTCGTTGAAGTCTCCACAGTGTGGTTATGAGGTCTTGAGTGTGTGGGGCATCGCGAAGGCAAAAGGAGAGGGGCATTTGATTGAGAAAGCGAGTGAGAGCAGGGCCCACGATACACATGGCTGCTTTATTCCAGGACTCAGTGGGAGACCACTGGTGCCAAGGGATATGAATATTTAACATTTTCTCAAGGAAACAGTCAATCTGTTAGTTTTATCCTTCCCCATTTAACAAGATGTAGACGATAAGCAAGTGAAAGACACTGGGGACAATGGAAGATCACCGGATCCAACTAGTTATGAAAAAGAATGAAGTGAGAAGCATCAGGGGATTGAATGCCATGGAGGAAAAAAATGCTAATAATAATTGTAATTGACAACAAGAATCTTAGAACCAAAAACGTGTCATTTTCAAAGGCTTCCCAGTAATTAATGAGTAATGAATAAAAGAGAGTAAGGAACGTGATTATTTTGTGGGAAAATTATTTTTACCTCAATTAAAAAATTTTTAATTGTGTGTTACTGGACTGGTCGTAGAGATAATTTAATTCCCTGTGCATTCTTTCTTCCCTCTAACTGCTGGCCGGCTCTACTTCATTGAGTCTCTCGTCAGTTACTATGCTAGTCTCCATTCAAGTGTTTGTAGAGTTTTCATCCAGCATTGGCTACGATCATAATATAACATAACACTTATTCACTGAGACTGGGGTTAATGTAAACTAAGTTAATGAAGATAACCATGAATTTTCAGCAAACTCTCATGTGGAAGGACCTACTGATTTGGCTCATGTCTGGTTAATCATGGTTCAGTGGAAATGCCATAGTTTTCCAATTTAGTATAATTGGAGAGTTTACAACTCCTTGCTCCCTTATCCCCCTGCCCCCCAACTTGGTACATGAGATTATATAATATCTTTCACCAAGAAGCTCAAAGCAATATTATTGCATAATTATGATACCAATAAGAAATAGGTGAATATTATATTATCAGTTGTGGAAATGGAGAGGTGGATATTCTAAGCTCAAACCAAAGTCCTTATTTACCTTGCTTTATACCTTCTCCTTCTATATTTGTAGTTCATCCATATTATCATCTACCCAGAAACCCACGAATTATCTTTTCATCTCTGGGCCTCTAAGTGCCTACATCTTATCAGTTGCCGGATCCCTTCTGTTCTATTATCTTCTTAGGCAGAATAAGCATCTGTTTTTTCTATTCCCTCTGCCTTGGTCAAGCCCTCATCACATCCAGACTGGTCTCCAGCCTCTGGTCTTACTTAGAAGCCTCAAATTCAAACTCCAAGTTTGACTTGGAGCCAGACTGAAGCCTCTCAGTGACTTGCCATTGGATCTGCAGATGTCGCCTGCATCACCCAGAAGGTTGGGCACTCGAGGGGACAGAGGGAATCATGTGTGACATACATTTGTGTTGCCAGCATATAGCCTAGAGCCTGGCACATCAGCTCCACAGAAACCTCCACCCATCCATCATCCATCCTTTCCACATCTGTTTACTGAGCTCCTACTATGTGCAGATACACTCATGGGTGAATGAGACCATGGCAGTGAACAAAACAGATACTGTTGTCTTTACATATGTTGCTTCTTAGCCTGATACATATATTTAAACTTTTATAAAGGAGTTTTGTAAATGCATGGAGTCAAACATATCCCTATTTCTTTCTGTTTTATGCTTTTTGTGCATTGCTCAAGACATGGTTTGGTTCTAAAGCGTAATAAAAATCTCCCATGGCACAATGATGATTAAGAACCCAGGCCTAGAGTGCAGTGACCTGTATTCAAATTCCATCTTGCCCACTAGAAGCTGGGAAACTTAGTTTACTCTTCTGAGCTTTAGTTTGATCATTTGCACAGATAAGAGTATTTAAGGGTATTTAACTCATGGGGTCGTTTTGGAGATTAAATAAGCTAATACAATTAAATGCATATAGAATTATATCTGATAAGTTACAAGTTTGTACTATTACTCTGTTCTTTATTTCTCTAATCTGAAATTTATTTTCATTTATGGTGTAAGTTGGGAATCCAGTGTTCTCTTATTTTTCATATGGAAAGCTGTTGTCCCTGAGTCCTCAGTTATACTTTTTCAGTGGTTTCTCTTTGCCCCTAGAGTCACAGTATGATTCCTTACCTTAATCTACTTTGCTGTAGAGAATCTGGTCCCCACCTGCTTTCCAGACATTCCTTTTCACTACTCTCCACTGCTGTGCTTTTGCCTTGCTTGCCTTCTTTGTGGTCCTGGAATATACCAGCCTCTTTTCCTCCCCAGGGAAAGGCCCTTGCTCTTTCTCCTCTTGGAATGTTTTCCTCCCCCTGTTTTATATGGCTACTCCGGGTTATTCAGGTCTTCCCTGCCCACCCAATAGAAAACATACCATCCCCTCCCACTCTCACCTTCCCCCCCAAACCTAGGCATGATTTCATCAACATTTTACTTACTTTATTACATCGTATTTATTTTCTTCATCACATTTGTGATGTGAAATTTGGATAAATAATTTCTTCTCCCACTGAAATGTAAGCTTCATTGGAACAGAAGGCCTTGCCTGTTTTGTGTACTGCTGTATCCTCAGAATCTAGAATAGTGCCTAGGAAATAGTGGGTACTTAATAATTACTTTATGGGGTCATCTGTTCTTTTCTTCTGACCAAAATAGGCTTGCTTTTGAGATTATCCTGCTGAGTGTATGGAAGTTTGATTCGAGGTATCACAGAGACACTTAGGGTGGGAACTGGCTGCACAAGGGCAAGAGTGATGGAGAAAGAGAAATCTGGGAGTTCTGGCAGGTTGTGTTATGTCTACTGGTGGGGGAAGAGCTTGGTTTGCTTAGCTTGGAGTCTTGGTGTTGGCTATGTTTGATGCCTGGTATGCTTTTTCTCTGGCTTATCATTTTGGTCTCTTCTGAACTATTCACTAGTAACCTATTCACAGAGGCCTTTCTGGATCCCTGTACCCAGAGTGGATCTCCAGAGACTTGGTACCATTGGCTAAGGTATTGACTTATGAGCACCTTGAGAATTTAAATGTGCACGTCAAGCGTTTCAAGGTAAGCGTTGAGGCAGGCCATTGAGGTGAGCTCCAACGAGGCAGGAGTTTTTCTTCGATCATCGTGTTTCCGCAGCTGGCACATAGTAAGTGCTCAGTAAATGTTTTCTGAACAAATCATAGAAAATGGTTTTTCTATGGTTTCTTTTGTTTTCCTGTTAGCTTGTTTTCTATTTTGAGGTTGCACATTTATTTATTTATTTTTGTATCCTGGACCTGAGCATTTAAAGCTGTTTGGTCTGAATGACTTGTCTGCTTGAGAAGACCATTCTGCCAGGTTGTAATGCTGCTTATCTGCATGTGAGGTATTTCCCTTCCTCCCCTGGCTGCCGCTTTCTGGGCTGGTCTCACTTGGAGGCCACCTCTACTTGGTTACTCTGCCATCTCTTCAGAAATTCACAGTCACAGAGATGGTTGGGAAAGAGCTCAAGGGTAATCCTAAGGGTTTAGACATGCTCGTTCCAGACAGGCTCATTGGACTATGGTTGATAGAGAAGTGTGAGAGGTCGAGTCAGATCAAACATGTATTTAGTGCTTGCTGTGTGCGGGAAACTGTGGTATATGCCATGGGGGACACTTCAAAGCTAAAGTGTGCCCCTAAGGGCAAATGAGGCAGCTGGGAAAGATGCACTCCACTCCAGGATGATCACATTTCGAGATGACATCAGGACATACAGATGGAGAAATCTTGGAAACAGATGTGATGCCTGGTAGACAGTTGGCTTGGGAGCACCCGAAGGCCAGCCTTGAGATTTTTAAGAATCATCTAGGATGAGAGCAAATATTCATAATGCTGACCTTAAAGGTACAATTGGGTACTGAATCATTAATAACAAAAAAATTTAAAAAAAATAAAAAGAATCATAGTGCAGACTGTATTTATAGAGGTAGAAAGATGGACCAATGAACAACTTTTTTGTTTTTTTAAACAATGACAAGAAAGGGTGGAGTATGTCAGGCTCACCTTACCTTGGGTCTCAGAATTCTCCACTTCCTGTAATGAGTACTTGTTAAATATGTCCTATGAATATGTCCTAGAACTGGCAGTGTGCCTCTGAAAGGATTGAAAAGACCAGTGTATTCCATGGGTGACAGGAAATCTACCAACTTGCCAAGCTCTAGAACTTCAATTTCCTCAGGTAGCCCTGGTGGGAAACCTGGTTCTGTGATCCAGACACTCACAACAGACTTTGTTGTGAGAGAGCGAGCGAGTGAGCACGAGATGGAGCGCGCAAGTGCACGTGTGGATGAGGGAGAGACCGAATTTGCAGCAGGCGTCCTGCCCAGCACATAAGCCCCACGTGGGGCTTGAGCTCAAGACCCTGAAACCTGAGCTGAAATCCAGAGTCAGACCCTTAACCAGCCGAGCCACCCGGTCACCTCTTTTAGCTCTAACCCTTTGCACACAGAATGGAGTTGGGAGAGGAAGTTCTCCCCACATGGAGAGAAATGAAGCAGGGCTTTGAAACCCAGATGGCCTTCCTGCCTTTGCCTCAAGGTTGTCATCGCTGCCCTGCATCAGGGCAGAGAAGGTGGAGAGGGAGTTGAGAGCCATGGGGCAGGGTGGGGGATGGAGGGAAGGAGGCGGGGCATCTGTGAAGGCACCACAAACATATGCTGGTGAGGTATGGTCTGCAGGATGCCTTTGTTCCCTCCTTTGCCCCGCCCCACCCCCATGATTTGCGGGGCCCACAGTGACAATTAAGGGTGGTTGTGGCTCAAGACTATGCAGGGCAGCAAGGTCTTTAAATCATAAACAATCCTAGGAGCAGTGGGCACAGTAACCTACTACAGCGAGGAGTTAGTCCCTTAAAAAGAAATAGCTCAGTTCTGTGGAAGCTGGGACCAGGGTGTGTATCCTTGTGCAGAAGGGGCAGAGCAGAAGGAGGGAGCAGGGAAGGGACCCAGAGAGGAGGGCCAAGTTGTGTGTGTGTGGGGGAGGTCTAATAACAGGAAAGGTGTGGGTTTGGGGTATCCAGGAGTTAAAGGGCCAGAGGTAAAGGAGTCAGGAGCTTGCCAAAGAAAACATTTGCTTCCCCTTTTGGCCCCAAGGCCATTCTCCAGTTATCAGGGAAGGGGACAGCCAGGGTCACTGATTTCAAGCTCTTTGCTCTGAGATCCCTGCTGGGGTTACACCTCCCTTAGCCGTCAAGTGGTTTTCCTCACAGGCTGGGACCTTATATGCTCTCAGGTTGCATTTCTTCACAAGAGTAGCTGGCAGTGTGAGTAGACATCGTCATCAATTTGGTGGTCTGCTTGCGTTTACAGAGCATTTAGCCTTTATTTGCTGGGTACCGTGCTCAATGCCTCATTTAATCCCCAACACGTCCCCGTTAGTAGGTTCTATACTGTTAACCCTTACTTTTACGTGGAAATGGGTATGGGAAAGTCCAACAGCTTCCTCAAAGTCATCGTGGAGCTGGGAGTCAAACTCGGGGCCTTTTCTGCAGTTTGCGAGTCTAACCTGGACCCCTGATCATCAGGCACATCGTCTTTCCCGGCCCGCGGTGAGCTGGCTGCTGAAATCCCACAACCAGGGTTATGCACAAAGGCATTTACACAAGCATACTTGACATTCCCAAATACCAAATGAATTTTAACAAGCTTTTATATAAAACTGACTTTTATTGCAATTTAAAAAGAACAAAGACAATTTGATAAGTGCCTTTAATTACAACGTACCTGCTATTTACATGTAATTATACTTTTATACATAGCTTGAATAAGGTTCATTACATGTAAACTATAAGATATTACAAGTTAAACTCCAGCTTTTGGGGAACATTCAGAATAGAAATAGTATGGGCAGAAACACAGAAAACAAATACAAATTTCAGTTCCTTACGTACCATTACTAGGTGAATGATCAAGATTTGGCCACAGAAGAGAATTGTAATTGTGTGTTGAATTGAAACTTATTCTTAACATGACTAACAGTATTGCTGTTATTTAAACCCTAAACGTAATAACTGGATCATTAAAAAACAACACAACTTTAATTTATATAGCACCTTTCTTCCAGAGATCAAAGCGTTTGTATTTATATTATCTTATTTGTCCCCATAACATCCATGAGGTAGGCAATGGTAGGTATCATTATCCCCATTTTGTACATGGAGAAACTGAGGCACAGAGTAGTTAAATTATTTGTTCAAGGTCACACAGTAAAGTTGATGCTGGAACAGGGACCACAGAGCTGTGAGCTCATCTCTAAATCCAATGCTTCTCTTTAATATGTCCTCTCTGAGAATTTAATTCAATACCTCAATTCACTTTTCCAAGAAAAAAAAATGCATTTTTTTCTCCCATAAAAATTGTTGAAAAACTATACTATAGGCAAGAAACAAGCACTCTGGAGCAGATGATAGGCTGATGCCATACTCTTTTACTGAAGTCTTTTTGTTGGCTTTTTTTTTTTTTTTTTAATGAGGAGTTTCTATTCCCAGTTATAACAGTTAGGTCTTTAGATGAAACCTTTCACAACAGTTAGGTCTTTAGATGAAACCTATCTGAAAGGATGTATCTAGTTACCTGCAAATTACAGCTCTGGTAGCCATATTATGCTATTTACAAACCAGGCTTGTTCCTGAGTTTACAAAGAAGATATCTAAAAGTAATTTAAATCACTGAGGTCATCTTTTTCATTTCTACATATACATTTAGTGTGCTCCTTAAGCAACTCAGAGTGGGAGACAGGGAGCTGGGAAAATACATTTCCCAGAGACACACACAAACCGAGACGTAAGGGGTGGGAAGTCCAGCCCATGTCACTTAGTTACAATTTTATGTAGTTGGTACTCAGAAAAATTTTTTTAAATGTCAAAATCTGAGACATAAAGGACTTCTCAAATGCTTGTTGACTTGTACATAAAATTCAGCTTGTCTGGCATTTCCTACAAGCTCCTCCCTAAGAGGCAGGCCCAGTAACAGTGCTGCCACATTGCCGGGACGCCAGGAGGTGGTCATGGAGTAGCCCCTTGGAATTGTTTCTAGCATGGCTCCAGGGAAAACAAAACAAAACAAAACAACAACCCATATATTCAAAAAGTAAGTGCAAAAAGAAAAAAAAAAGCTTACAGGATAGGTCACGAACATCATCTCAGATTCATTATGGGCTTTCCATTAAAAACATAAAAATATGTCAAAGGAATATTCAGAGACAGTGTGGCTTTTGGTTTTAGCCCCTTAACCTAGAGAAGGACACGGCTGTCTTTCAGGGAAGACTTTACTACCTAAATGGGGTCTAAAATTAATTTTTTTTTCCTCCTTCAGCTTAAGAAGGGAAAAAGAAAGTTTGTTTTAAACTCATAGTTTCCAGCTTGTTGAGTTAAGCAAAACAAAACCAAGCCAGACTTTACAGTAAAATAGTTCTGAACTGTAGGCTCCAGGGGCCAACACTGGTCTCTCTTTTAGCCTGAATTTCCTAGTAAGGGAGTCTAACTGGTACACTAGGTGAACTTTTAAAAATTAAATCTGTAAATAGAATGAGCAAATATCAGTTCTGTTAATTGGCAGGGTGGGGGGTGGAATTACACTCTAGAATACCCATTCAAATAATTAACTATGACTTAGAGTGACGTTTAAAAGAACTAAACATATCCTGGATCCTTAGCTATATAAAAGTGACAGCCTCCCCGTCCCCCGCCCCCACCTCTGTATCACCCTTAGGTGAGTGCTTAAAAGGGATCTGGTTTCTCACTTCAAATATCAGTTTCCCTACAAATGGCCAAATTATTCTCAATATTTGGTAACTCCACAGCTAAATGCTCGAATATTTTTTGTTTCCTTGACACCTGGGGAAGTAGATCAAACTAGTTACAACTAACATAATTAACAAGCACTCTTTCCGGAGGGGGAGAGGATATAGTGGCCACATGGCTAAAAAATGTTACACTGTTTATAAGTGATTAATTTTTACAAGGAAGCAGTGGTTTTCCTCCAAAAAAAAATAAATAGCATCCTCCTACTTTATAGTTAAGTATGGGTCTGTTATTATCAGGATTTAACTTCACTGGAACTTAGGAGACACAAGGCAGTCTCAATACATCGTGGGGGACAGTGAGCTTACCCCATTAGACTGTGGTGCTGATTTCCCTGCAACCGTGAGTTTGAGTCCTCATTAGAACTTTTTAAGTTCTGTTCCATGGTCCCCTAGTGCTAACCATCCTCATGAAGGAGGTGGATTAAGAATGAGGATGGTTTAGCAAAGCCCATAACAAACAACACCCAGCATCTGCTTCCCTAGGTGGACCTGTGGCCTTGTCTCAGCAGCCTGCGACACAGCAAAACATGAGTTGGGCAGAGCGGTTTGCTCCCTAGATGGTGGGGGGGCATGGTTCTATGCTGGAAGGCAGGATCTGTGATCTGAAGATTGTGTCCCTATGGGAAAAGATGTGTTGGGAAGTCCTACCAATAGCAGAGAGCGGCTGGGGTGGGGGAGAGGAACAGGGGTGGTGCTGCGCCAAGTGGCAGGAGGAACCAAAGTGAGATGGAGGAAAGAGTGGCTTTGTGTCCCCGTGCTGCAGACCTGCTCCTTGAAAGGACCAGAGTAAGGCAGGGGAGAACATTCCGAGTTGAGGCCAATAAGAGATATTTTCAAACTTAAAACGAAGGTTTAAAAATTCCCAATATTGGAAACAATTTCCCCACTCTTGTGAATCGGACAGTTAGACCATGACAAAGACCGTTTGAGACAATGTGTCAAAATGCCACAGTCTTGAATGATTTTTGAGCAAAAGGAGCACTTTGAAACTGATCAGGACCACCTAAGAGATAATAGGTCACTTTTTTGAGAAACGATTTTTATGAGGAAAAAATGCATGAACAATGAAATGCAAATTCCTATTTGTTTAGCTATATTTCATACTTTCCCTGAAAACATGAGGTGCATCAATAATACATGATGTTTACAAGCTAACATTAAACTGTTGCCAATCTAACACACAGAAGTTTGCAGAATGACCATTTACCAGCCTTTATAATCCATTACATAAGGTGATCTGAGACAACCAGAGTACAACACATTTTTAAAAAATACCCCTAGCATAAGTGGTGAGCAAAGAAAAATCTGATTTAAATGCATTAAGTGATTACCAAACTGAATGCTTAAAAATTGCCTTTTTAATAAAAAGCATGGCATTAAGAGAAATCCGAACTACTATTTCTTAGTTCAATAAAGAAGAACCTAGGAAAACAGGGAATACTTTATAACTAGCAGAGACTGGCTGTAAACAGACTTAGAAATGAGCAGTAGGGAAAAAAAACCACTTATGAATATTTGTTCTCTTCTGGACCACGGCTTTTTAAAATTCACTTTCATAATTTCAGATGAAGACTAATTTAGCTTGTTTTCTGTACTGATCTCTTTAAGTCAGACACTTTCTATGTGTGTTCAACTTGTCCAATGGCACTGTCAAGAATGATGTTAAGAAAAGATACAACACAGAGCAAGAAAATACTACCACAGGACAAGGAATATAGATTTCACTGCAAAAAAAAAAAAAAAAAGCCATATTTGATATTTAGACACATGTTCCTATTTTTCACATCAGTCACTTATTATCAGCAAACATTACACTTTAACTTTCCTCAATTACACAGTACAATAAGCCTGTCAAGACGGTGCCTCCAGCAGCCCAGAGGAAGCTGGCGGGGGACCGGAAGCCGACACTTGCAGAAGAATGGCATCACTCGACCACACGGGCTTATAGGAACTAGTACAAGGAGCACTGAAAAAAACGTCATTTACTCATTTACAAAATCCTACTTGAGTCTTGAGCTGCGGCTCTGTGATTATCCACGTTCCCACCTCCGAGCTGGGCTCCGTCCGTAACGCTACCTCGGGGCTTGTTGGCTCTGCGCTAACCTCTCCAGAGAGTGAAAGAAAACGCAGCCCTGTGAGAACAGGCTCTGCTCCTGCCACCCAGTGGGGGTCACCTTGCTGGGGCTCCATCCCGGCTCACGTGGCTCTTGGTGTTTCTGCCAGATCTCTTCTCCACATGATCTCTGAGAAGGATGCCTATTTACATTTCCTCCTGTCATGTTGAATATGTAATGAGCCACACATATAAGAAAACTATTTTAAAAAATACCACTGTTCTTCAGCTAAGAGAATTATGGATGCAATTTAGAATCTGAATTTATTAATTAGAAAAATGATATGAGGTAACTTAGGAAGGTTTTCTTGTAATTACTAAATGAAAACTATTGGATAACATTTTTTCTATTCTGCTTTTATGACAATAGTCATCACATTAATAGGGTAGACATTCCAAATACATATTAGGATGTATCCTCACTAGTCAGGCACCAGAACTTTATATATGTATATGTGTGTATACGTAAATATATATGTATAGTGTACATACACACACATACACAGTTTGTTACCGGTTAAAGTAAACAAATGCTCTAATTAGAAAAATGAAAATCTAATACAAGAACAGATCTAGTGACATCCTGAGATTAAATGTTAGTTTTTTGTGTGGACTACCTATTGTTAGCACTCAATTAAAATTAACTCTTAGATTTTAAGGGTAGATTTTGAGGGCAGATAAATCAGTAATTAGCCTTTTCACCACAAAGGACAGCAGTACTTTCAAAAGCTTTTAATAGACCTAATGTAATTTAGTTCAGGACCGGAAAAAAAATTTATGTGGCCCACATATTAGCAAAAATTGCTTTCTTCTAGAATTTAAAATTTCCTCAAACATTTCACATAAAACAGGTCATACTTTCCTGCTGACTACATTTGAGAAACCGTAAAAGCAGCATAAAAAACTCTTCTAAAACTTCAAAATACCTGACTAAATAGCAAAGATTCTACTTTTAGGCAAGATGAGTTTATAATTCTGACTTATAAACAAACAAAAAGAATCTCCTAAAGCTTATTTTATTTGTAAGATTTCACATAACCTAAATGATAACAACAAATAATATAGATGTCAAAGTTGAATAGTAAAAAAAAAAAATATAATTACCTTTCATACATTTAAACTGTAACATTTAGCTGAACATGAAACTTTTTTCAAGAAACCATAGGCTTTTGTCCCATTCAAAGACTAGCACAGATTTTCAATGAATAAAGTAAAAAGTGATGAAATTTATGAAATGCTGTACAGGTCAAAACCACGATGATACATCAATGAAAATGCTTCAGTAAGGTACCCAGCAGTCTCAAGAGCAGAGCCAGCTCCTGAAGCTTACTCTGTTTCTCCCTCCCTCAACCCTCATGGATTGTGCTATTACTTTTTCTTTTAGGATCTGTACTGGAGGGCCTTCTAGTTTCTTCTAAAATATACTTATAATACTTTAAATCGCAACTTAGCACAGATCCTCAACTCAAGAGAGAGATTTCAGTGCATATTTTATGGCTATATTGCATAGCCTTTATTTTAGAACTTCTGGGGGGAAATTCTGATAATGAAGTTTCAAGATGATATGACTATTTATAAAGAACTTTTCTCTCTAGAAATGATTTTGCACTTTAGAGATCATATCCACTTCCCTGGCAATAAGTAAAGACATTATGAAATACAGGAAAACCTTTGAGTGGTCAGGTGCTCATAAAGGACATTATTGCAGCAAGCACAATACTAGGTATGCCATGTGACACGGCCATCACCAGGAGCTAAAGAAACCCCACGGTGTAGAGATTGTGGGGTCAAACTCATCAATACTAAGTAAGCAAAGAAAATCACCAGGCAAAAACAGTGCTTATGAAAGATATGAATTTAGAGAGTGAGGACCTTGGCACCTTCCTGATAATCTTTCCCCCAATCCAAGCATATTCTGCCATTTCCTTCTAGTCCGTGATGACTGTGCTTAGGCTCATGAGGTCTTCATGGGAGAGACCAGGCTGACTGTAAAATAATGACAACCGAGCAGTTTACCCTGGCAAAGCTCACTTCACAATTGCAGAAATGAATTGCAGGCAGTCACAGAACCAAGCCTTGAATGCAGGGGACGGGAAGGACACGCCAGTGGTCCCTCCTGTCCGCAAGATGCTTCGCCCTCCCAGCTGCATCCTTTGTCATAAGGAGTGAAAACAGTGAGTTTATTCAGTCTGAAAAGCCAGAGATGTCACAGCAGTACAGAATAACTGCCTCTTTTTTAAATCAGCGTAAGCAAGGGCCCCTTGCTGTAGCCGCTCCGCATAATAGCAGGGTCCTTCTCAAATGAAAAGTGAACAAGTTTCCCAATGTTGGCCTTATAAAATCTACAGAGATGATTAAATTCAAACCAGGCTGAGCTCTTAATCGGAGTTATCTCAGCCACTGATTTTTGTAAAACGAAGGGGAAGAAAAAAATCCCAATAGGCAATTTGCATTTGCAAGCACTGGATTGGAGAATCCACCACTGTAAATTTTCTTAAAAATGTAACTAAATCTTACTGGAATTATAATACCTTCATGAGGTTAATGCAGTCATCCCTAGTCATATTTCATTCTTCCTTTTTTTTTTTTTTTTTTACCATTTCAAATATTTGAGTATTGCCCACCACAAATCACGGAAAATGGTCATTTATGTCCACTCCACTTATTTCTGTAGTGAGCCAGAAACTTTGACCAGGGCTCCAAGTACCATTTGAAAAGTCTTTAAAAACCTTCAATATTTTAAATACTTGATTAGAAAACAGATAACAAGTACATGTAATTATCTAGCTTATGTGCTTTATGGTGTTTTTTCAGAATGAGAGTATAAATCATTGTACATAAAATCAAAATAGTTAATATACATTTTTTTCTGGCACTTTCTAGAAATTAGGCATTAAACATAAAACATCTTATAAATTTATATAACAAAAATAAATGTTTACATTTTAATTTTCGATAGATTACCTTAGGGTAGCAGTTAACTTATGAAATCTCACACTGTTGGTGTGGCAGCAGGGGTCATCAGAAGTACACATTCAAGTCCACAGCCCTTCAGAGACGGACGCCATGGCTGCCGTCCAGATATGTGGTCTGTGTCCCAACATAGAGATTAAGGCTCTCTGTTTCAGAGGAATGAGCTCTGGGCTGAAACAAGTATAGAAGTACCACAATATTCATTGAAAATACTGAAAAGGCTCTGAAGAGTTTCAAATACTGGGTGTGTAGGGGGTGAAGGAGGGGAACCGCTTTGACTAGAAAAATAAAATAAAGCATCTAAAAATGACTTCAAGTACTTCGTGAGAGGCTGCCGATGTAGAGGCCCAAATCAGGAGGCAGGAAGGTGTCAGGAGCTCAGGGCGCAGCCCCAGTCCTGCCCACTGTGGGGTTCTTGTTCTCCCAGGTGTGGCTCTCAGAAGATCACCAGGCACCTGACAGTAACCAGCGACCACAGTTTCTTACATCTTGAGACCCCAAAGTTGAAGGCAAAGGCCAAGCCTTGTGGGAGAATTTTCTTGGAATGAACCATTAGAAGTCAGACGATTTCAAGGGGGAAGAAAGCCATACATTTAAACATGAGGAGCAGACCGCAAAAAAGGGAAGAAAGGAAGAAAAACCTGGCTCTTGGGAATGGCAGTATCCTGGGCAGTTGGAGTCGTGGTTCTTGATGGACGCAGTTCTTCCTTGCATCTCGGCTTTCCTCACTCACCGGGTGAAACCACAGACAGCTGGGATCTTTCCAGAAGGTGAGGGTACATGAGGGAGATGTGCTTGGGTGGGCCCTGAGGCCCGCTCGGGGGCAGTCCCGGTCCGTACCTCACTGTTTCCAGCCCCAGGAAACAGTCTCCACGTGTTCAATTGTCATCGGGTTACTGGAGCAGCGCGCAGAGAAGGGGTTGCTTTCGCTTCTTGTCCTCTGCAGAAGAAATGCCCCCACCGGCCAGCATACGTTGTGCGGGCTTGACTTCCCGCTTGCTAGAGCCTGGTCATATCGCGGCATTGCTGCAAGTCCCCAATGCTCTCATAGTCATTCTCTTTTGGGAAAAGGCCACGCTGGCCATTGGTCTCTGGGGTGGCCTTGTCTTCCTCTCTGTTTAGAGTTTGTATTGCTTCGTAATCAGGCTCCGGCTCCTCACTGGGTCTCGCTGCTGGTGGAAGAGTGCTGACGCTGTTTGGAGTTTTCTCGAAGTCTTTAACAGTAGCATAGAGATCATTACAGGAAGAGGGGGATCTCTGAGTAGCTCCTTGGACGGAGGTGTGGCTGGACTCTGGTGCTTTGAGAGTCTGTCCTGATTTATTCCCTGACTGTCCGGGTTTATTTACTGAGGAATACATGGCTGAGATCTGGAAAACAAAGGGTAAATGAAATAAGCTTCAAGTTTGACTTCTCCCTGCCCCTTTATAGCGACAAGTTAGATATTTAGCACTATCGGCACGTGTGTGTCCCTTGCAGGTTGCTTTTTGTTTTTTTCTTTGACCAGTTTTCCCTCCAGCTTTAGCGAGATATCATTGACATATAACTTATGTATGTTTAAGGTGTACAACATGATAACTTGATAGATACTGTAAAATGATTACCACAAAGGTTAGTTAACTCCTTCATTGCCATAATTACCATTTTTGTGTGTGTGTGGTGATAACATGTAAGATCTACTCTTTCAGCTTTCAAGTACGATAGTATACTCCTTTTAACTATAGGTATATATTAGAGCCTCGGAACTTATTCAGGATATAGCTGGGATTTTGTACCTTCTGACTAAGGTATCCCTATTTCCCCTACTCCCCAACCCCTGGCAACCCCCGTTCTATTTGCTATTTCTATGGTTTGGCTTTTTTAGATTCCACATGTAGGTGAGAACATACAGTATTTGTGTTTCTCTGACTTTTTTTACTTGGCATAATGCTCTCAAAGTCTATCCAAGTTGTCACAAAAGGCAGAATTTCCTTCTTTTCCATGACTGAATAATATTCCTGTGTGTGTGTGTGTGTGTGTGTGTGTGTGTATGTGTACACCTCACATTTTCTTTATTCATTCACTGGCTGATGAACACTTAGGTTGTTTCCACGTCTTGGCTATTGTGAATAATGCTGCAAAAACATGAGGGTGAAAATACGTCTTCAAGACAGTTTTCATTTCATTCAGATATAAACCCCGAAGTGGATTCTTTGTTACCTGTACTGATCCTTGAGTATACTTCTAGAGAACAATTATATATAGTATCTTCAACTTTGCAAGTAGACCAGCCATATTGGCGTAACTCCATGAACACCAGGTTCTCTGGGTCTTCTGAGGGGCAGGCATGAGGAGAACAGGAGGAACAGGAAGTTCAAGAGGTCCTTGGGACCTCACTACAGTATCATGTTTTATTTGATTTCTATTATCTGAATGCTATTTCATCTGAAAAAAAGGCTCTACTGCTTTAGAAAAAAGGGCAGAAAACATGTTAGATGAATGGTTCTCAAAATGTGGGCTTCAAACTGGCAGCACCAGAATCTGGGAATTTATTAGAAAGCTAGGGGCTCCATCCCAGAAAGCAATGAATCAGAAATGCTGGGGCATGGGGCCCCAAAGGCCCACTAAAGTGTGAGAACCACTGAATTAGACTATCTGACCCACTCTTTCTGCATGAAAGTAGTCTGAAAAGTAGGTCCTGGATTCTGGTTGGCAATACACATATATCTATAAAAGCTTCATTTTCCATTAATTTTCAACTTCATTGCATCTTACTGGTTAAATAGACATTTACAGATGGGGCTAAGTTTTCTTCAGTGGGAAAAACTCATTCTTATTTGCAAACCAGCCAACTCAGAAATGAAATTTGTAGACAGTTAACGTACAGGACACTCTTTCCTGTGGGAAGATTGGGCTACTTTCCAGGCATACCTACTCAGTCTCCCTAATATACCCCCATATAACCTCTACTATCAAGAGGGATTTAATTTTTGTTGGTAATCATAGATTAAACATACTGATTAAGAGATTTTTTTAAGAGATTTTTTTTGAGGGTTATTATTTTGCTGTTAGAAATCATGCTTGGAAATAAGTGGAAATATCTTTCATTACCTATATTTATCTTGGCCATAATGATTGATTAATTCAAACACCCAGGAAATAAATGAACATGCCTGTTGACAGATGCTTGGCTTCCCAAGTGCGGAGAGATATTTTCTTGCTTTCACATATCTCACATACTGTGGATGAAGTTTCCAGCTGGCCTCAAAAGCTTCTCAAGACAGGCCTGCCGCATGCTAACTGGTCATTTGCATGAGAACTTTTCATTGCAGTCTGGGGGCTCTGTTTTGCCAGGCCTTGACAATCCAAACATTTGGAGCCAGAGAAATCATCTTTGGGAAGCGCTTGCCATGTTGCTCTGACCCTTCTAATGAATATTAAATTGACATTCTTACTCAAAATCTCACTGACAAACTCAGAATCTTAGAGATTTTAGTGGGAAAAATTACTCTTAAGATTTATAATTTCTTTGAAATTAGGAAGAATTAAGGTACATCATCTGCTTTTCCTAGCGAGGTACAAATATCTTAATATCTAAAAGGTGGTCTGAGCCAAAAATGTGGCTAGATTATCAAGCGTACATCATAGATGAGGATGAAGAGGGGAGGCAGCGTACTAGCCGGCCTCTTCACCTTCGGGGGAGCATCAAGGCTGAACACACAATGGGATTGGCCTCTGAGCTTCTCTCCTCAATGCTCTTCCCCCGATGCCTGCCATAAATGCCCCTACTCTTTGTAATTACTTGGGTTTTCTTGGTCTTTATATTCTTTTTAGAAAGTTATAGGCTCTTTCATTAATTTGGAACTCGTATTATTTCTGGGCAGGAGCCTACTCTGCAGAGGATGTCATAAATTTTAACGCTTATAAAAGATTCTCAAGTCTTCTAATGTTCTGTTTGAGTATTTGCCTTCAAGGACTATTCTGTTTTGTTGGAGTAAATTTTGTTCCTTTCAAGCCCCCTTGCTATTTGGCTTCATAACTTTTCTCTCTTAAATCTTTCATCTTTATTATTCTGGCTATAAATTGTTATTATGTTCTCCTAAATTACTACCTTTTCCCCATTTCTCTTTCTATAAGCAGCCCTTTCCCCATCATTCTGCTAAATTGGGATAATAGTACTGAAAACTCAGATCTCAGTTTCAGTCTGGACTAACATTCTATTACATTAATACAGAAATAAGTGACTTCCGTAATTATTTTTTTCTAAAACATCTTCCTAAAATGACTGTATGTGAATCACAGCACTTTAATCTATGTTAAAAATTCATCAGTATATCTAGGTCCTATTTTCTACAACCACAAACAATGTAAGATTAGAAGAAAAGTAATTTAAAATTTTACTTAGTCTCAATGTATTTTTTTTTTTAAAGATTTTATTTATTTATTTGACAGAGAGAAATCACAAGTAGGCAGAGAGGCATGCAGAGAGAGGAGGAAGCAGGCTCCCCGCTGAGCAGAAAGCCCGATGTGGGGCTCGAACCCAGGACCTGGGATCATGACCTGAGCCGAAGGCAGCGGCTCAACCCACTGAGCCACCCAGGCACCCCAGTCTCAATGTATTTTAAAGGCCTGGTTTCCAGAGCTCTCATATATTCTACTTTCTTGTCCAGCGGGGAGGGCTGTGGAGCAGTGTGGATGAGAGAAGGCTGGAAGAAGGCAAAGGAGCCGCCACAGGCTGGCAGGAGGGCGCGCTGCCTTAGTGAGGGGAGGGGCAGGCACTGTGTGCATGGAGAGAGCGGTGTGGGAAAGAAACCAGGGGAGCTGGCTACTGACTGACTTTGAGGACAATGAGGAAATGGGGTGGGAAGGATGATGTCCAGGGTTCTGGCTTATAAGGCCAGTGAGGAAATGGGGTGGGAAGGATGGTGTCCAGGGTTCTGGCTTATAAGGCCAATGGCAGATCCATTCCAGGGGGCAGGAAACACAGAAGCAAGTGGACAGCATTACCTGTGGACAGCTCGTATGATCTTTGCACTTCCAATGTGGGATCGTAGTCTATTTCCTATTTTAATACTCTGTGCAAAGTGTGATGGTAGGAGGGGATGTACCTGCATATGCATATCATTTTTCTACATGTACCAAATTTACCGTACTAGGAATTCTAGGCAGAAGCTATATATAGCCAGATAAATTAAGGTGTTCAGCTCTCTGAGCCTAGCTTGACTGTGTGTGTGTGTGTGTGTGTGTGTGTGTGTGTGTATGTATATGTATGTATGTATGTATATACTGGATTGTGTAAGTTTAATGGTTCACTGAAAAGTTTAACCAGTGAATATTTAGCCCTGGTATTTGGGAGAATTGAGAGTCCTCTCCTGTTGGCTGCTATGTCTGACTGTCGAGCCAGCCTGGAATTGGACTTCCTGGAGTTACTTGCTCTCGGCCTCCAAAATTCCTCATTAAAACCTTTCTCCTCCATCTCCTAGACTGGATTAAATTCCCTATACCCACCTGTTCAATTCCCTGTATTTTCCAGTCCATGATTAATTTCCTTCAAAGGTGGCCTTCTTGATTGCTCACTAAAACTCTCAATCATAAATTTCTCTCTTCTCATCCTACTTTCTCCCCTCCTCTATTTTTTTCTGATGCTTCTTTCCTACTCAGTTTCTTTTACTTAGGTGACCTGTTTATCCTCTCTTCATGTCTTACCCTCTGCCAGTCACTCTCTGAACCATTATAAAGCCAACATCCCCAAACCCTGATCTCCAGACATATGCTGAAGAGAGTATTTTAGCTTTTTTGGAGAAGGTAACATGACAGTCATTTATGCAAGGAGAGAAACTCTTTAGAGCTTTTGTGATTATTTAAAAAAGGCAACCAAACTCACCTCTTCTTCTGTGAGAGTTGGGTCCTCTTCCCGGGACTTGTACGACAATGAACTAAATCTCTGTTAAAATAAACACAAACCAAGGGAAGGTATAGTTTGAGGTCAATAATCCATCCTTTCTTTCACATATGTTGGGACACATCTATCTATAAAAATGTTTTCAAATGTTTTTTAGGGAAGAAATTTTTCTACAAAGAAATATGTCAAGCAACTGAAGATAAACACTTAATAAAAAATCTGTGTGATGTTGTTCAATACCCAGTAGTATTAAATACCCAGTGCTCTTCCTGATCACTGGTGAATTCAACCCTCCTGTGAGGCCTTAATGCTGCTCCCTGTCATACCACACCTGCTCGTACACCCAGTCCCTGCTCTCCTAGCTGTCCACTTCCCACTTTTTCCTCTCTCCTCAAACATCAACACCTTCTCACCCATCCTTAGTCTTAGCTGGTGACCCTGAGAAAACTGAAGAAATCAGAAGACATGCCCATCAACTTTTACCCACCTGCCCCCATCGCTGCATTCGTGAGTTTTCCTTCCTCCCCATCACCAAAGAACTAAATAAGCCCCTCTTTAAGATGACCCCCTCCTCTCATGCATGAGATCCTGGCCCTCCCCATCTACTCAGGAATATGTGCTCCAGCAAGACTCCCATTTTGTTTATACCATCAGCTTTTCCCTCGCTATGAAATCA
This sequence comes from Enhydra lutris kenyoni, assembly GCF_002288905.1. Taxonomy (NCBI): domain Eukaryota; kingdom Metazoa; phylum Chordata; class Mammalia; order Carnivora; family Mustelidae; genus Enhydra; species Enhydra lutris. Next base: position 3,470,006 of record NW_019154133.1, on the reverse strand, counting down.
TTCCCACCCACGTGAAACCATGCTGATCTTTCTGTTTCTAAAAACAAAGCAACCCTTCTTCCAGTTCCATCTATTGCCTCATCCCTTTATAGCAAAACCTCCTAAAAGAGTTGTCTGAAGAAATTGCTCAAATAATTTTTCTCTTCTATTCTCTCTCTAAGCCCATTTCAGTAAAGTTTCTCCCTCTGACACTCCAAGGACACCAATATCCACCGTGTAACCAATGGGACGGTCAGTCCTCAGCCCGTACTTTCTGATCCACTGCTGTGTTTGCCATAGTGGCCACTCCTCTGTCCCTGCACCTTCTTCACTTGGCTTCCAGGACATTGAACTTCCCTGTTTTTCTTTCCTATTTTGGTGTCCTCTGCTGGTTCCTTTTCCTTCCCAGACCTGTGCCCTGGGAACTCTTCTAGATGCCATTGACACTCATTCGATGACCTCATTCAATGTCATAGCTTTAGGAAAAACTTTCTGCTGAGGATTTCCAAGTGTACAAGTGCAGCCCAGGCCTTTTCTCATAAGGCTGCTCATTCGTGCATCCAGTATGTGTCCAAAACAGAACATGTCTAGCACTGAATACCCAGTCTTCTCCCAAAACTTGACTGCCTGTAGTCCTCCTCTTCATTTCAGTTAAGGGTGATTCCATCTTTCCAAAGGCTCAGGCCAAACCTGGGACTCATCATGATTTTTTTCTTTCTTTCATTACACATCTGGTCCACCAGCAGAACTCCTGGCTCTCGTTTAGCATCTCCCATTATTGCCCTGTTCCAAACCACCATCCTTTCTCGTCTGGTTTGTGAGAATCCCCACCTGATTGGTCTCCTACCTTTGACACTTGAATTTGACACTACAGTCGGGGCTATCTTTTCCAAACTTAAGAATAATCCGTTCTTCTGCTCAAGATTTTCTAACGACCCCCTTTTTATTCAGATTTTGAATACAGGCCACACAGGATTGGGCCCTTGGTTACCTTTCTATCACTCTTCTCTGGCTACACCTCTGCCCTCCTCTTCCCTGGGTGGGCCGGGCAAGCTCCAGCCTCAGCGCCTCGCACTGCCCCTTCCCTGCTCCACCTGCTTTCCCCCAACTTTCCCGTCTCCTTGAACATTTCATTCAGATGCCACTTTCACAGTAGGCATGCCCTGACCATCTATTCACAATTGTACTCCCACTCTACTTTCCTTGTCCTCCTTATTCTAATTTTTCCCAGTAAACCTTAAAACCTTCTAAAATAAGTGTGTGTCTTATGTGTCTATTTATGTCTCTCTCTCCCCACTAAAGTGTAAGCTCCACAGGGGCAGGAATTTTTATTCATTTGTATGTTTTGGTGACCAGTGTATTCTCAGCACCTGGAAGGTTGTGTGGCACATAGTTGGTGCTCACTAAAATCTTCTTGTGCATGAATGAAAAAAATGAATGAATATTAAATATTTCAAGTTCCTGAATTACTTAAAATTAGGATTGTTTATAATGGAGATGATGGGTTATTCATTCTTGTATTACTATAGAAAAGTAATCTGATTCCCAGATGGATAGTTACAGATTCTGATGTGATATCTGGAGAATTGTTTACCAGTAGTGGTTAGATAATTGACCTTCTTATCTTTCAAGTGCTTTTAAGTAAAAAAGCCTTAATTGCTTCAGGCACAATTTATATGAAGGGCAAAATGTTAGGCTGCATTTTTGCATTTCATGACTAGGTTCATAAACACCTATATTGAGGCTTTCAGCAGATGATTTCATGGGTAATATTAAAGTCGAAATGCATTCAGAGAATACTGTGAAGAATGACTTATGTAGTATAACCTCTATAACCATAGCCAGGATTCACATTTTGATCATGAACTCCAGATCCTTTTTAAGGCTACTATTGACTGACCTACTTGTCCTTCCTACCAAAACCTGCGATGAGAGAACCTTGCTTTTTCCTGTGTAGTGAACAGAAATTATATTGTAGTTGCCTAAGAAGACTGGCCTAGTTAAATTCCAAGAAGATATTTACAACAGAAGATGTGAATTTCAGGCTGTTGTGGTCTGGTTCACAGAAAGAGAGAAGGCTTGGCCATTGTTTTATTTATTTATTTATTTATATTTTATTTAAAAAAAATTTTTTTTAAAGATTCTATTTGTTTATTTGACAGACAGAGATCCCAAGTAGGCAGAGAGGCAGGTAGAGAGAGAGGAGGAAGCAGGCTCCCTGCTGAGCAGAGAGAGCCCAATGTGGGGCTTGATCCCAGAACCCTGAGATCATGACCTGAGCCGAAGGCAGAGGCTTTAACCCACTGAGCCACCCAGGTGCCCCGGCTCGGCCATTGTTAATACATTTCAGAGCTTTGTTGAATATCTAAACTTAAGAGTTAAGGCTACTGTGGAAAGAACCTAGATGTCCATTAACAGATGAATGGATAAAGATGTGGTGTGTGTATACACACACACAATGGAATACTATGCAGCCATCAAAAAACTGAAATCCTGCCATTTGCAACGACGTGGATGGAACTAGAGGGTATTATGCTAAGCGAAGGAAGTCAGTCAGAGAAGGACAATTATATGGTATCCCTGATATGAGGAATTTGAGGTTGTGGGGGGTAAGGAGGGAAAAAATGAAACAAAATGGGACTGGGGAGGGAGACAAACCATAAGAGACTCTTAATCTCAAGAAACAAACTGAGGGTTGCTAGGGGGTGAGGGGGGTATGGAGAGGATGGCTGGGTTATGGACACTGGGGAGGGTATGTGCTATGGTGAGTGCTGTGAATTGTGTAAGACTGATGATTCACAGGCCTGTACCCCTGAAACAAATAATGCATTGTATGTTAATAAAAAAAAATTTGAATGGATGCCTATGGGAGGAGGGCAGTGAGATTGGGAATGGTGGATGAAGGGGACAAAACAAGAAAATAAACATATTTTTCTTAAAAAAAAAAAAAGTTGTAGGCTACTGTTTTGAAACTGTCCCAAGATAAAATCTACTTGATTCATATAAAAGTGCATAGAACCAGGTACTACCAGTGGCCCCTGTGAGTCTGTCCTCTGCATGTGTATTCCTGTGCTCAGACTTCTGGGGTCCCAGAGGGTAAAGATCACCCTGCTGCTTGGGGCAGCAACGAGCAGAAGGGGTAACTATGTGGCCAAGAGTCTAGTCTCCATTTAATTCCTGATCTTCAAAATGAAGAAAATAGTATTTGGTCCCAGTTAAACATGATGTAAAAACTGGAAAATATCCAAGTTAGGTGCCAACAGAGAAATATTTTACAAGCATGAGTTTTCAGCATTTTACTATTTGGAGGGGGAATAAGTCAACACAGCTTACGCTAAAACAGCTATCATCATTCAGCGAACCTGAAAGTGTTTGTATATATTTCCCAGAACGATGTGCCAGCAAAAGCCCCAGGAGCAGCTAGATGCCCAATCATGACAAAAGCACATGAAAGAAAACCATGGGAGCCCACCTTGTTGGTTTCGCTGGTCCCCTCTGAGGCTCCCTCCTCTGCTGTCTTGTTCTCTTCCTTCTCCTGAAGGTTTTCATTCTCATCCAGAAGTTTAACGGGGACAGGTGGTGGGGCCTCCTCTTCCAAGTCGCATGAATTTCTGAGAACAGTCTCTGCGTTAACGCTCTGTCGACACTTCTTGTTTCTGTCCACGGAGGCATACTCAGCAAAGTCCGCCTCGGGGGCTTGGGGCCCCGGAAGCTCTTTCAAAGCGGAAGTCGACTTTGACCTGCTGCTGTGGCCTTTCCCTGGGTTCACGGCTGCTGCCACCTCCTTTATTTCTTTCACAGTTTCATACAAGCAGTCCTCCACCATATTCTCTTGGGAGGAACTATCCTTGAGCACTTCATACGGCCCTTCCGTCCCCAGGCCCTGGTCCCCGTCCATGCTCCTCGCGTTGAGCATCGTGTCCACTGCGCTGTCAGGAGGAATTCTGGGCAGTTCCCGGCTCTGGTGACACTTTGGCTTCCCCGTGCTGTCCTGGGAGTCCAGCAGATCCGAAGCTGAGGTCTGGACCTCCTCATAATGTTGCATGCAGGTCAGAGTACTGTCTTCTGAAAGGACTGAAGCAGCAGAAGTATTAAAAATGGAGAAAGACTATCCCTTAAATAATTATTGCAGTGAACTGGGGTAATGCAAAGTCAAGTTAAATCAAGGTGCTTGTTTTTTATTTGACTCTACACTGCAAATTGCAGACAATATGATTGTTGATTTTTCAACCACAGCTGAAACTAGGGCCAGCTATTTTACATCTTTCCAATACAATGTTTAATAAACTGTCTTAGCTTTAAATTTGGTTCACACTTTCATCGCTCCTTGGTGGGATTCTTGTAGGCAGTGTGTCTAATGTGACCAGAGTTCTGACTCTGTGAGACGCTGGGCACCAAAGTTGGGGGGCACACATGGTGGCTGCCTTCCATTTGGAGGGAATAATTGGTAGCCATCCACTTTTCAGTGGTCACTTTTGTTTGGTAGACGTGGTGGAAACAGTGGGGTAAAACGTACCCTCAACCGCAAGTACAAAGGGATGGTACACTCGTGGCTCTTTAAAGGTCTTCCTTCTGTCTTGCTGCTCCTTTCCCCTACCATTTCTACCCCAAATTAGAAAATCAAATGTGAAATTCTTAGATTTCCATAGATATGCACTGTGTGAAACCATTCAGTCATCCCTCTGTCAAATGCTTTTGAGTGCCTACTACATGCCAGAGACCGTTAAAGTGCATCATCATCATCATATGTCATACATCAACCAAGCCTAGCCCCGCTCTTCTCATACTTAACATGGCAGTGAACAAGTTCTTAAATGACTGTCGCTCCATTTTATAGTTTTTATATAGACATTTAAAAAAAGTACATATGTATAAATGTGTACTTAAATACCTATATTCATGCATATATTTCTTATATACTTTTTATATAACATACGGTCCTTACATATTATGTATAGTCCTTATATGCGTGTGTATGTGTGTGTTTATGACTTAGGAGTTTTAATCTTTGTTTTTACTGACTAGACCGGGGTTCTCTAAGGCCCCTGGAGCCCGGGCCCATGTCTAGTACAGTGGTAGGCAATGCGGTGTGTGTACCCCAGCATCACAGAGGTGCAGATGAACAACCCGCTGAGCCTGAGATGGGAGAGCAGCCCAAGTTACCCAGGGGGGGCCCAGTGTAATGATGAGGGTCCTTTGAAGTGACAAGAGGCGGGAGAGTTGGAAAGAGACGGGGAGATGGAGGGAAAGGCTAGGAATCAAGAAATGCTGACGGCCTCAAGAAGCTGAAAGAGGTAAGGAAATGGATTCACCCCAGAGCCTTCAGGAGGAAATGGAGCTCTGCTGGTACCCTGACTTTGGGCTCTGAGTTAATACATTTCTGTTGTTCTAAGGCTCTGAGTTTGTGGTAATTGGTTGAAGCAGCAACATGCTACTGTTTCTTCACCCATAAGCTGTTAACAAGGGCTATCTTACAGGGAGTAATAATACTATTAATAACAGTAATCTTATCGGGTGGTGTAGGGATGAGTTAGTATACAAATCTTAGAGCAATGGCACAGAGAAACCAATGAATCAATATTAGCTTTTCATCCAAATGAGCTTATTTGTGCTGAAACTGGCAGGAATACTAAGAGTGAGCATGAACACACTGCCTAGTTTTTGAGCTGCATATTCTGAAATGACTTATTTCTCAGGAGACGAGGCCTGCGTGGAAAGCCAGTATCTTTGCGGAACTTACTGTCGCCATTGGTGAGTATCCCGTTCTGCTCGCTGCTGGCAGGCGCGTCTGTGGCCAGGCTGGTAACTGAACGGCTGAACATCTCCTTATCGGAAGGCTGCAAAGCAAACACCACATGGATCAGACTATAGGCAGAGGACAGTCGCCATGGCTTTTTCTCCAAATGAAAACAGCAACAACAGAAAGCCAGATCCACTCAAACTTAAGTGCTACCCAGCAGATCTGAGCTGCTCAGCTGAACCCGCCACACTGAGAATGCTCCGCAGCTCTCAGGCGCTCGGGGCTACTGCACCAGCTCAGGCGCGGACCATGTCCCTGGGGGTGTGGAGCTCTACTAGACAGAGTGGTCCTGGACTCTTCAGCACCCTGGGAGTCTTCCAAGACCATCTGCAGAGCTTTCTGCCCTGTGCTCTACAAGTGGGCTACAGGTGGGACATAAGGGATCAGTCCCTTTAGCTCAAGGTGAAAAGGGGACCAAGAGCTCCCGTGCTGGTCAGAATGGACGCCACAGACAGCAGGCTCATCGATGTGCCACAGGGGCTGCGAGATGCTGTTCTTAACAGAAACGTGCCATCTGAAGGAAAGACGGGAAGAGACTGCAGCCTGGCGGAAGGGGATAACGTCGCTGATGTCTGCCAAGTTTCTGCATCAGGCTTCATAAGAACTCCGTATGTTAAAGAGCAGGTCTGCAAATCTTTCTTAGTGTCACGGAGTCAGGATGCCTGGAGGGAAGAATGGCACTGACCATTTTCCTGCCGGGCTCGAATGTGGGGATATTACATGGAATGAGATGCGGCAGCCCGAATCACTGCTAATGTGACCTGTTCCACATCCTACTTGCAGAAGACACAGCATGTGTGACCCAGGAGGCCACAGCTGGGTCATGTTCCGGGAGTCCACATGGAAACTTCTTATATAAGCAGCCCCAGAAGCTTGGCCAGTTGACTTCATAAATTCTCTGACTTCTTACTGAGAACCAAATAATAATAATAATAATAATAATAATAATAATAATAATAATAGCAAACAGCTCACGCTGTGTCATGGACCCTTCCTGCGAGTCTGCTGCTCCTGAGTGAAGAGTGTCCCAAACTTAGGTTCTCATAGCAGACTCTCATAGCACAGAAGGGTCCCGCCTGGACAGGAGTCAGAGGGGTGGTGGAGGGGGGAAGGCCCCCATTCTGGCTCCTAACAGCATCCCAACCCATCTCTGCTGAAGTAGCATAAAGGGTTCTAGCCACCATGTCTAATCTCAGCTTCCATGACAGACATCCTGCAGGGAGCCCAGAGTGAGCCTCCCTCTCTCTTGGTAGCTGCAGGTGCAGACTCCAGGGCACCCTGTGCCCGGGACTGTTTGAAGCTAGGATTTAGCTGTGGCTGCTCTAGGGCTCGGGGGCGGGGCCGGGATGTAGAAGAGCTGGGATTGGGGGTGGGGTGGGTGGTGGTGGTGAGGCTGACCGCAGGGGCTTCTTAGGGCTAAATGGCGAGTCTGCAAGTTGAACAAGATTTAGAAGCTGAGAGAGAAGCTCTTAGAGCTGGGTGGACAGGCTGTATGTGTGAGCTCACACACCACTGCCCCTGTGCACATGCACACCCGTGTAAGAAGAGGCTGTGGGGTTGTGAAGGCTGTGGTACATGAGCATCTCCGTCTTCCTTTCACCTGTCTGCCACCATCTTCCCTCACACCCAGGGCTGCTGCTGACCTGGGGTGGATGAGCAGGCGCTGGAGGTCTACCACGGGGGTGCTCAGGCGGGAGCATCCAGCAGAATCACACGGTGGGGGGCTTGCTAACAGTTCCCTGGGCCCCGCGCCAGCAGCACAGGCCACTCCCTGAGAACCGCTGCTCAGGAAGGATGCAGGATGGAGGACAGACCCTCCCCACTGAGCCCCAGAAGAGCCACCACTAAATCCTAGCCTCAAATAGTCCCAAGGCGTGGGGACTCCTGCCCTAACCTCACCTGGCACCTGGCACTGAGGAGCATGGGGGTGGTGGAGAAACTCGGCTCCTGGGACCTGCATGTGGGAGGAGCAATAGTAGAGCCCTCCCCCCACAACACCGCCATAGCAGCAGTCTGTGGGAAGAGAGGCATGAGGTGCAGCTGAGAAGTGGGTTGACAGATGGGAAAAGGGTAAAGGGTCCTGGGTGCTGAGAACCCAGGACAGCCGTGGGTGTGGTGTGTGTGCCCAGAGAAGGAGGCTAGGAAACCCCAGGGGCTCCCAGCTGCTGGAGATACAAGAGTCCTGCCCCTCTGTAGGGTGGGGAGACCAGTAGTGAGACACCTCCTGGGGAAGCTCTGCCTCTGTCTGCCCACTCCATGTTTCACACCCTCTCCCCCAAAGCAGTTTTTCCCTGACCTTGAGAAATCCAGGGACTGGAAACACTTCTGTTTTCACACTGCCATGGGCTCAAGCAAGATGGATGCCGTCAGCCCTGCCAGTACGGGGGTGGCCCGGTCCCCAGCTGCTAGAATGGCTCAGTCAGGTGAGGGCATGACCCTGAGTGGAGAGAACATGACCAGGAGGCTCACGCTGCTCCTCACCAGGGGAGATCTGAGGGGCTTGACCAGGCCCCATAAAAAAGGAGGATGGTGGAAACCCAGCTGGGCCATATACAGGATGAGGTCATGCTGGAGTCCTTCTAATGGGGAAGCTTGTACAGAAACACGCAGAGCGGAGAGACCACATGGAGAAACACAGGGAGAACAGCACATGACAGCGACGGCACCAAGGAGCGGCAAAGACCGCCAGCAAACCGCCAAAGCTAGGAGAATGGCCTGGAACACGTTCGCCCTCCCAGCTCTCTGAAGAACCAGCCCCGTGGACACCTTGATCACCAGTTTTAGCCTCCAGGACTCCAAGACAGTCCACGTGTTACTTAAGCCCCACAGGCTGTGGTCCTTTGTTACACAGACGTAGCAAACGGGTACGAGGCTGGAGCTGGGCAGAGGCGGCCCTGCAGTCGCAGGTAGGCTGGAGCTCTTGAAGGCTCTCTCTGGCAGCAGCATGAGTGCATCCATGTTAGAAACTCTCCCAGCCAATCTGGCTAATTGCACAGGCCTCTAGCCACGCTGAGTAAGAATCCTACAGAGAGAGGGCACAGCCTAGTAGCCAGCAGACTCTGGCTGGGTTCTCTTCCTCGGTTTCCTTCAGCTTGCCAGCTTGTGGGCACAGGGCCCAGAGAAGCGGCTGATGTATTAAAGCACACACGGACATGTGCACATGGGCTCACCACGTTCATCAGGTTCTCATGGTCCCCACTGTGCTGCCTCGGCTTCTTCTCTCTGAAATGGAAAAATCAAACATTGCTGGATTGTCAAACATGCTATCTAAAATCAAACATACACTCCCCTTTCTATCCTAATATTTATCAACATTTAAATCTCTCTTTAAGATCCTGGTTTATTTTGCCAAGGAAGCAAAAGCTGGACAGTGACTCCATCACTCCTTTGCAGGCATCAGGGTCTGAGGGGGGGGTCAAGTCTCAGCATGAGACCGGTCATCTCTCTGGGTCTCCCTCTTCTCCCAGATTAGAAAATACAAGTTTACAACAAGAGGACTAGGCACGTTCATATCTAGAATACTAGAAATGATTTTGCTTTTTTTTTTTTTTTTAAACCAAATCCAGACAGTTCTCTACTCTTCATTTGTCTTAACTCAGGATCTTTGCTAAGTTGACTGCACACTGCCATGGGACTGGAAAAATAATGAAAGAAAATACAAATTTTGGCACGTCAGGAAGGATACATGCTCTCGGGATGAGTCATATGTACTTCCAGTCTATGGAAAAGTCCATCGAATAAAAATAGAATTTATTTTTACTCAGGACAGTCTAAAGAAAGCCGTCAATACTAGAGACTACATTTCCCACAAATGTACAAAGCAACAGTGACACCTAGTGGGAGTGTAAATAATTACAGACAGGTCCTCCCACGTCCAGGGAAGCAAACTCTTCTGCAGGCCACGTTTCCTGATCCGACTCAGACCAAGCTGTAGAGCCCCAGGTCCAAACTGGGCAGGGATTAGGAGGCTACTTGGTTCAGAGAATCAGACGTCCCCCCTCTTGACAGAGACCTCAGGGTCTCTCCTGAAGTCACTGGGAGGAGGGATTGGAAGAGGGCTGGCTGGTCTATACCAATCCACCCGGAGGCTGTCAGCATTCTAACAGTGTCTGAGCACCTGGGAAATTACTCCCCATTAGAAAGAACTTTGCTCCTAAGCAAAGATCTCTTTTGGGAGAGTATAGACATTTTATATGAGGGGACATGGAGGGGTGGAGGAAAAGAAGCCTAATTCTAAAAAAAGACAAGATGATTATTTCTCATACAGTTCATCTCTCCCATAGGAAAATTAATCTGTTTCTTAAGAAACAGTAGTTCTAGATTACCAATCTTTAATAAAATGATCCTTTCAAATCATGTAACAGCAATAATTCTCAGTAACTCTCAAGGGGCAGCAAAAAGAGTACCTTTAAGACACATCAGACTTAAGATTTTCAAATGTGCATAGATGGCAAAAGACAGCATACAGTTTAACAAAGATGTGCTCAGAAGAGCGGCAAGAATTTCATTCTGGGAAGTTTCGTACATGAGGCTTCTTCCAGTTGCTCCTCAGCAAAATCAGATACAGATTTTCATTCAACCTCAAAAAAATGTCCTGGGATGCTTTGCAGCAGAGAAATCAATTTTAACACAGGGGTTTCTGTGAATGCTTGAGAGTGGGATTCCTACATGCTTTTCAGGTGAAGAATCTTCTGGGTACAGGGAACGGGTTATTTTAGGGTTCCACTGGATATCCCTTGGCTCTCACCTGTCACAACTGGAGCACAGAAAAATCAGGAAGCTGATGAGGAAGAAAGCGGCAACAGCGGCCAAACTGCCCCACAGGACAACCTGCACTTGCCCACTGCTCAGCATGCTCCCCGGGGGGCCCATGGTGGGTGCACGAAGTGGCACACGCTGATGGAGTCTGTCAGTCCTTCAGATGGGGAACACAGGCATGGGGTGCTTCGTCTTCCTGCAGAGAGAATGGTGTGTTCTGAAACAACTTCTCACTAAAGTGATAGTCTTGTAATGCATGCGTGTTGGGAGGGAGGCTTTGAGCAGAGTTAGGGAGGGGTGTGCAGGACGCGCTGGGTCTCTCTTGTCTAGGCCTTTGTTTCCCTCACCTAAAAACGTACAGTGGGAATGCACAAGCGCCCAGCACAATGGATAGCTTACTATTTTGAATATGTTGGGGGACAGATTCTTAAGGTCTTCAAATCAAATGAGATCACATGAATTCCACAGCAAATAAATGCTTATTTGGATTTTTTTCTCCCAGAGCAGTGGAAAGCATTTATTACAGCTTTCAAAAAACACAGTTCACACCTTCCCCACCTATCTCCCTAGTTCTCAAAGCTACCACTCTTGGAGAAGGTTGAAGGCCGGTGCAGTTAATGAAGGAGAATGTCTTTTTATTCACCCCAGAACAGTTATCTGTTGTGACTGTGACTGTCTTCAGAGCCAGTTTTCACTGAACTGCTGTGAGTGCTCCATAAGCACATTTTCCAAAGAACAGATGAAAGTATGTGCTAAGAATACATCACCAGAAGTAAATAAGACCTCTTTATAAAAAACTACAAATTAAGCACAAAAGCTGTACCTAGTACATTTTAATACCTGGCCTGTCCTGGAATTTTTGCTAAACACTTTCCTTGTTAACTGCTACTGGCCTGTGAAGAACGCTCTGCTCATCCCCATTTTTCAGGCAAGAAAGTTGAATGGCAGAGACATTGAGTAAGTTCTCGCATGATGGCACAGAGGCGGAGTGGTAGGGTAAGCATGGGAGTCCAGCCATTTCGGACTCCAGAACTGTCGTCTTAGCCCCTAGAGGAAGCGCCCTCTCAGCGGGGGCGACTGCGTGCTCCCTGTTCCAGCTGTTAATCTTCTAAATGAAAATGGTCACATGAGTATTGTGGAATATTTTCAGTTACAGATTTTGAAAAATAAAGTAGTATATTAAAAACTAATGATTATCCTGGGAGATACAGGCTTCCAGTTATGGAATGAATAAATCACGGGAATAAAAGTCACAGCATAGGGAATACAGTCTGGTACCGTAATAGCGTTGTCTGCTGCTAGATGGGAGCTACACTTGTGTGAGCAGAGCATGACCTATAGAGAATTGAATCACTATCTTATAAACCTGAAACTAATGTAACATTGGCTGTCAACTAGACTCAGAAATTTTTAAAAAATTAATAGTTCTCTCTTGTCAGAAAGGCCTTGCTTAAAGAACATTTGCTTTGGCTCAATTCTAGAATATTCTAACTTAAAAGGAACCGCCTTTAATCTCAAATTTCACAAATTATCTTAATCAGAACTGAAAAAATTATTTTTCCTTGCAGAAGACGACCCATATTTACACTGTCGTTTGCTTCACTGAAAGAGCTGTGAGTACATTCTGGGAGCACCGCGCTGTGTGCCTCAAGCCAGCACCTGGCTGGCTTAGTGCCAAGCAGGAGTGCCCCTTGAAAGGGCTTGGAGAATAAAAGCCATTTTGGCAGAGGCAGTTCAATTGGACCAAATTTTCTCAAGTGAACACATACATTTATTTGAATATTCAAGATCGGAGAATAATAAAAAGCTGGAGAAAAAGAAACTTTGATCTACAATGTATGCAGAGAGTATTTTAGATGAAGTCCATGTTTTCCTTGGGGCCCTGAATCAACATGAACACTTCCTAATGCTCTGTAAATATATAAACGTACAACTTCCTGCGTAATACAGAGCGTCTTTCTTCCTGTGCTGGTTATATATTATGCCTGTAAACAATACACGCATACAGTAATGGATGGTCAAATTGCTTCTGTATGTTTGCCCCTGGACAGCTATAACTGAATGAAAATAACCACCGCTTTTCTTCTGGTTTGTTGAAGCAATGAATAATTCACTTTAAATTTAGACTACAAATTGGCACCACAACCAGTTACTAAAATATATTCAAGCAAGCACATAAATCATGGCGACCTATGAATATATATGAAATAAATTTTTATATACAGGCCCAAAGCATAACACATTTTAGGAAACACAAACAAAAGAGATCTGTTGTGCAGGCGTTTGCGTGTTCCCTCCTTCGTTCACTCATTCGCTCATACAACAGATTTAATCAATGTCTATTTATAAAGTGCCAGATTCCTAGAAAATATTTTGCTGTGTGAATTATTCAAGAGCCAGATATCCATCCAGCAAGCTAGTGTGGAATCTGTTGGACCTTTCTCCCTTTCTGCACACATTGTCTCTCTCTCTCAACAGGGAAGGTGGGGAGAATACAATGAAGTTATGTGGGGTGCCCAGCCTATCGGAACGGTGTAGGGAGACGATGAGAGTGGATTATTATGAGCTACTGAATAAAAGATGTAACTCAGAGAAAATGTGTCAAGGCTCCTGGCTCACTCCCCTTCAACTAAAATTTGTTGAAAAGCTACTAAAAGAGTTACTTTGTTCCCGGACAAGGATCTCACAAGGAAAAGCATGACCATCAGTGCGTTTCTGAGCTGTATTCCCGAAGGACAAGGGCTCCTGTGGTTTGGGCAGCTTCTGCCTGTTAGAAGCCTCAGAGTGAAACTCCACGGGAGGACACGGGAGGACCAGGTCACAGCAGTGGTGGCAGAGCAGCAAGGGCGGCCCCCCTTTTAAGGGCCTGGTGGGAGAGCAGGGGTTTGCACACACCTGACCTCTGGACCCTTGCAGCAGACCTGGGGTGTGTTGGGGGGTTTCCTATTGTACAGCAAGGCTGTGTCAGCTGTTGTTATTCTCTCTTGGTCTCTTCCTTTGTCTGGACTTCGGTTTCCGAATTCTCTCCCCCATTCCCTCTCTGGTCATCGCCTTCCATTTTGGGGTCTTATCTACAATTAAGCTAGGACTGTATGTCCAGATGGAACCCCACCATGTGTCCGGATGCACATATCACTCCACGCTCTTTTTTCTTGCTGGGGATGAGAGTACAGGTCTAGTGGTCCAGGCAGTGCAATCGCCTTTCCTCCCAAGACTAGATTCATGCGCTGGTTTCATGGAGGTTAAAAGCACTGCTCAGGGGCCAATTTAGTGTGTTCTAAACTGGGGGGCGGGAGGGGGAATCTGTGACGTTCCCTCTGCCTGGAAGGCTTCTATCAGGATTAGCAATAGCGGGATAGAATAAGAGGACAAGAGGCACCCTGAAAAGGAAGAGCTCCTGCCGCAATGATGACGTTTGCCAGCTTATACACTGTGCCTTTTTCCTAGACAAGTTCCTTGCGGAAAAGAGAATCAAAGGCTCCAAAGTCTGTGATACGTTCCTGAGGACCATCTTATTTTCCTCTAATGGGTATATCAGGGATGGTATTCTGAGTATCCAGAATTAATCTGTAGCAGCAGGACAGTTTGGACACCATGAACAATATGGAGCAATCTCCCGTGTTTTCTTGGAGTTATTTAAACCTCTTTCTTTCAGTCCTGTTCTTACCTGACTCAATAAAATTGCATTCAACTGTGGAATATTAGTTCTTGGAAGTTTGAAAAATATTTGTCAGACCACATGGGTAAACATTCTAAATATTCTATGAGTTACTCAACATAGAGAAAGGGAACACCATTCATTGTACCTCAGCTAACATTTATGGTGGCACCCATATGCCCTACTGAGATGAGCTGAAGATCATCATATTCATGAAAGAGTAATAGTTGCATATCATTTATTTTTGTTTTAGAATAGACTTCATTATTGGCTGCACTGATGTACACTCAGCTGAGAGTGTTACTTAATACAAATGTGTGATATTGTAAAATAGGCAATGGTACCATCCTCCCACCCCAATTTTATATAATTCAGACTACTGTGAGGACTTGTCATTTCGCTCTGAGAAAGGTCAGTACTTGAGGTTACAGAACTTCTGTTGGGGCTTCTCTGAAAAGATCTGGAAAGCTAGTCTTAATAAGTATTTTGGACAAAATTATTTTGCTCCATCATCTCTCATCCTCTTATATCCTTTCATGTTCTTAATATGTGATTCAATCAGGAAAAAACGATGGCCTTTCACTTTGAAAGCAGGTGCCACAAGGTGGCGGTATAATCCTAGTCTCAGCCCAATGATCAGCCCCTTCAAGGAAAGACTTTACTCTGCTGTTTGCGCCTTGTGCTAGGTGTTTCGTCTTCATTAGCCTAGACTATCAGCCACCTAAATCGATTCCAACAGGAAAGAAAAAAAAAATCCAGATGAAATTAGTGAAAGGGGACGACCAAATGACAGCTATTTGGTTTTTTGACTCTTTTAACAGGTAGGTGCTCTGACCACAGCAGACCGTGTAAGTAACAGTTTGGTGGAGTTGGGATGGCCAGTGAGATCAGAGATAGAAGCAGACACTTTGATTCCTCTGAAGCAGGCGAGGTTGGTAATGATAGTCATTACCATTTTATAGCTGTCCTAGTCAACTCATAATTAAGCATGATAGAAACCACCTCCGCTCATGACCCCTCACTGATAGACAAAATCAGGAAGTCAGGACACAACCCCATGGGAATTCCTCCTTCCTGGTCATGACCAGGTGTGGGAACCATGAGGTAAAATGACACATTATGAGTCACAGATTAGCCAGACAAATTTAACAATAGCCGAGGAGCCAAATTCTCTGCTGGGCTCCTGTCCTGTGAGGTATATGGGCAGATGCCCAGGCTAAGGCTAAATTAACCCATCGATAAGATTCTCAAGTCCCCTGAAAGAGTTTTAAGCTCATGTATTTAAACTCATGTAGATTTCTGTTCCAATTAGAGAGACTCTGATCTAGGCAAGCTGCTATGCTGTACTCCAGATGAGCGTGAGCCAGGTCTGCAGTGAGCATGGGGAGCTAAACCAGTGTTGGTCGTCCATCTTGCTAAAGGCACAAAGGTTCTCTGCCAAATAAGGTCGTCACAAAGATGTCCCTATTTCTCTTTTTTCCTGAGTTGGGGAAAATATATCCAAAGAGCAGAAGGTGGTGAAGGACTCCAAGGTAAGAGTCTTCTTGTTGATAGTTTCTCAAACTGTAAATTTTAGAGCATCACCATGGAGCAATGACTTGACATTTCTTCCTCTGCAGCCCAAGAGAAGCACAGCACCTGTGCGCGTAAGACAAAGGAACCTGGAAATCCTGAAGGTCGCTAACTGACCCTGTTATCAAGGGTTGCTGCTGAAGGCAGAACGAGCCAGGCATTCATTCTCAGAACAAGTTATAAATCCCGAAGGCCATCTGTCAGTGTAACCGGATTACTTTTCGTAGTACCAAATGTATTGATCCACACAGGAAACGTGAAAGCTGATCCTTTCCAGGGGAGGGGTCTGTGTGGCTCTCGCTTGTCTTCAAAACGTTAAACTCACGTGACAGAAATAATACAGTTTATTGCTTATGAAAGCTCCATCACCATTTTTGTTTTTTTGTCTTTAGTAAAGCCAAGGGGTAAGAGACTGATGGGTAAGGAGTAACTTCTAAGGTTGCTTTTGCTCGTATCCTGACTTGAAGACCAATTCTTAAGGTTCATGTAATTTTTAAAGATATTTATATATTTATTTATTTAGAGCAGGCGAGTGGGGAAGAGGGAGAAGAGTCAAGCAGACTCCACACTGAGTGCAAGGCCCAACGAGGGGCTCTGTCGCATGGCCCAAGACCATGACCTGAGCTGTAATCAACAGATGCTCAACGGACTGAGCCACCCAGGCCCCCTCATTTTTTTATTTTTAATGGTAAATCTCAAGAGAAAGGGAGGGAGAGGGGAAAAGGGAGCTACTGATAGATTCTTAGAGACCAGGTGAGGTACATAGTAAAAGGGCTTCATTTTGTGTAAGCGAGTCTAAACGGGAAGTGTGCAACCTGGGCTTTACTGTCTATCTCCTATGCCCTTGCTCTTCTGCACTAAATTCAAAGTTCCCTGGGGGCGGGCAGGATGTGTCCACCTCATTTCCCCCCTCTTCTCAGCATCAACATAAACTGGAAAATAGGAGCCAATCAAGAAATTTTTTTTTACTGAACGCTTATTTCTGTAGGAAAGATGAGGAGTAAAATTCCCAAGCAAACTCTAAAAATGAACGTTTAATGATTTATAAGGAAGAGAAGAAGAATAGAGATGCGCACATCAAGCAAATAATTAAAAAATAAGCCAAGTACGTCTTAAGGCCAAACCTGAACACAAACCAAACCTTAAACACCGCCACCTGGCTTCTCTGCACTGTCGCCAAAGCAGCTGAACATCTCTCGGGAAAAGGCACAGCAGGGGACACGTCGGTGCCTGTGCACATGGATCCTCGTGGCCTCTCAGCGCTGGTGGCCCCACTACGCCCCTGAGCTCGGCGTTCCTCTGACCCCTTCTCAGCAACGGCCTTTCATGCCTTCCTCTCTCTTCCCTCCCTCAAAAGGCATTGGGGCTTCCATGTCTCAAGGGAAAGAGAAGCCTTAACTATTCTTGGCTCGCCTCACGTTTTTTCATCTGATGAAAGCCTAACCACGCTTCAGATCTCAGTTGAAGTGTTACTTCCTTGGAGCCACTTTCTGGACGCTGCAATTCAGCCCCCCCTCTACACAGAGACACACACACACACACACACACACACACACACACACACGCATGTACGCAGGCACATGCCAGTTTAGGCCTGTTTTGTAAAAGCTTATAAAGCTGTTTGCTTCATGGCATTACTCAAAACTGAAATGATGAAGCTCTTCGCTGTCTCCTCCATTGGCCAAAAGTCAAAAGGGGGTGCTGAGAACAGACCTATCTGGTTCACAGCTATAGCCCTAGTGAGCGGCACACAGTAGGCACTTAATAAATAATCTGAATGAATTAACAGTCGAATGAACTAATAGAGCAGAGGAGAAAAAGAGGTGAATGTTGACCAGGCCTTCAGAGATGAGAAGGATGAGAAGAAGCTGCTCTTTCTTAGTCTTTTCAGATGGTGTTGAAATTCCGCAGAGACACAAGGAATTCCAAAAGTCTGCTTGTCAGCCTCCCTGATAGATTTCCATGGTACTGCCTGCCTCCCACCTGTGATCATCTTGCTCTACCCAGGCCCTGAAGGGCCCAACCACGTGCCAGCTTTGACTCAAAGGCTTGAAATAAAAAAGACTGAAAAAGCCCAAGTGAGTGTGTGCTCACTCTCCAGTGAGTACACTGGACTGGACTAACACTGGACTGGACCAGTCCAGCGACTGGACCAGTCACTCTCCTGCATGTTATGTTACTTCCTCCTTACGGTGTTCTGGTGGAGGCAAGGAGACTGAGGCTCGACGGTTAAGTACTGTGTCAAGGGTCACACAGCTAAAGGTTTCCTGACTTGGTGTCCCCGGCACTTTCCACTGTAGCATGACACCCAGCAGCGTGTTCTCAGGGGGCGGGTGGTGGCCAGCCCCACGCTGTTCACCATCCCCAGCCGTCCGCCTGTTTGGGATGTGGGAGCCTCACCCTTCTTCCTGGCCCTTTTAACTTCCCTCTATCATGACTTGTTCTTAGCACCAGAGGTTAGAATGCTCAGTCTCTTCTGGCTTACTCACTGCTCATTCCCAGCCATGCATCAGCACATGCTCTCCTTCCAGGGAACCTAGAGAACCCCATGAAGGCTTGGTGTTTACCCAAGGGTCAGCTTCCTGAGACCAGGTCTTGACAGCCCCGCTCTCTTAAGCACTGTTTGCACTGTTTTTATTTGGCTTCTCAGGTACAGTGATTCAGCCAGTTTCTTTTCCATAATAGTAAAAGGTGTGACCAATAACAACTTACATTTCTTTGCTGGCAGGTTCCGAAATTTACTGCTTGACCTAAATGCCTCTCAAATCTTCTCCATTCATGGCTGATGGTATCTAAACGATCAGGTATGTTTTAACAGCTGTTCGGACTGGGGGTGGACAGCTAATTACAAATGCTCCAGTATCCTTCACATGCCAATTAGCTTCTACCAAGCCCTCCCCGAAAGGCGCTATCTCATCGAGACTGCACATCAAAGGGCGCTTCTTCTGGGAAAGGTCAACTCTCACGATGGGAGAGGCAGAATCGAAGATGATGGCAATCTGAGTGGCGTGCCAAGGAATCCCCCTGGAGCACTGGTTTCACCCAGAGCTGGGGCAGAATTCGGGCAAGCAGTCTGGCATCCCTGCCACACCTCCCAATGTGGTTCTACACCCTCACTCGAGGGCAGTGGGTGTCAGAGTTCGTGTTCCCCCAGGTGCCGACGAGAATGTGGCTCCGCTTGGCCTCCGGGACCTGGTATGCCACGGCCATCTTCGTTCTCTTCTTGACTGTTTTTTAAAACACTATGAATTATTTATGTCATAGAATCAGCAGACAAAATCCTTTTTATTGACTCCGAAAAAACACAATCAAAATCTTCAAAAAACATCCCTATGAGTTACTTGCTGCTGTTACTGGGAACCCCTCGGGGCTGGGACTAGTTATAGTAGAGTAAGTCTGAACTTGTATTTGAAAGCACAGGTTCTCCGGGTTCATCCTCAGGGCCTTCTGCCAGGAACGGAGTACTCAAGGGCTCTAGAAGATTCCCAAGTGCCTTGCAAAGAAGTGGCAGGGCAAGGGTTCCTGCAGAGCAGAACTTCTCACAGTGGGGGCCTGGACCAGAAGCCTCATCGTCTTCCGGGAACTCGTTAAAAATATAGAAATCCGGCTCACCTGAGGCCTGTGAATCAGTCAGGGTGGGGCCCACAATCTCTCTTTTTTAAGATTTTATTTTAGAGAGAGAGAACGCAAGTGGGGAGGGAGAGGGACAAGCAGCCTCTGCACTGAGCACAGAGCCTATGTGGGGCTTGATCTCATGACCCTGAGATCTTGATCCAAGCCAAAATCAAGAGTCAAATGCTCAACGACTGCTCTAAAACAGACTTTAATATATCTATAGATCATCTGGGGATCTTGTTACGGTGCAGATTCTGAATTCTGTGTTTCTCACTGGTTCCCAGGTGAGGTCTAGGCTGCTGGCCTGAGGACTGCATTTGGAGTAGTACTAGGATACATGATCACCTTCCTTCCAACTGGGGCTGAAGGGTCATCCCTCCAGATCCCTGGGGCAGCTTGGTCTTCATTTCATTCAAGGTTATGTGAAGACGAGGCCAGAGCCCTGTGTCACAGGACTTTCTTGATTCCCATAGAAGTACTCCAGGGAAAGGCAGTTCTGTACCAATCCAGAGACCCATGAAATGCCAGTGAGCAGATGTCACTGTGTTCTTTAACATAACATGTTCAACCAAGCCCAAACTTCCTGCGCCTCAGTTTCTCCTGAAAAATGAAGTCATTTATAAGGTTTCTTTCCAACTCCAAGACTCTGTCATTTTGTGAAAGTAGCCAGAAATCCCTCGGGTCTAAAATAAAAACTCAGGGCTTTCCACCCAATGGGAAATGCTGACCCAGCAAGAACACGAAATTCTCAGTGTGATCAATGGTTTCAACTCCCCAGAAAGCACAGTCTTAGTAATTCCCAGGAAAACCTGACAAGGCCGCAGTGGTTACAGGAACGTCAGGAAGAAAAATCACAGGCAGCCTTTTCAGTCAGTGCCCGAGCCAGGAACCAGTCCCAATGGCCTCTGCCGTCATCAACTCCACTTCCAGCGAGCCCACTGCTGAACACTGGCGGTGCGGCTGACTTATGAGTCTGTTTTTTTCATCAACATCTAGCTGGCATATTTACCCATTTATAATTCATATTTATAACAGCCTTTAAGTAAAATGCAAAGACAAAACAAAAAATATGCAGATGGGCACACACCTGTCACAGAGAGAGAAAATGCTGCTGCTGGAAGCTTCTGAGGCTTTTTAAAGGCATATGCTCAAACTTAGAAAGATCTTACAGAGAAAGCAAGTCTGGAAGGGATCTATCTAATTTCTAACCTCAGTATTTGATAAGCCTGGAGAGGTTCCAAATGTAATAAAACATTCTGGAGAAGTTCTCTGTTTCTATTATTAAAGACGGTCAGCTCTTTGTGCTGGTTTCATTAGTTTCTAGGCTAGTATCTCTGATATTTCTTACTCTTTAACACAAAGGCACAAAATGTATTTTACTCTTTGACACTCTGTAATTCATCAAAAAAAAAAATTGTTAAATACCTACTATGTCCCCAGCATGGTTTCATCTTCTTGAAAATGAGATGACACAGGTCTGAGGCAATTTAATTGCAAAATTCAATATTCAGGAGGAGAAAAATGTCTCGAATCAAGTTCCTAACACAGAGCTATATTTTGATCAAAGACTGTAAAAAGCCCATTGTTGAGTTCCAGGCACGTGAAATCAGAAAGAAACAAAAAGCCGCAAGCCTTTTCACTTCTACCGTGTTGCATCAGTCACAGTAATTGCAGCTGGATTCCATTCAGCTTGGTGGCAGAGGCGTTGTGGCACTGACGCAGCCCCAGTGCCCTTGGACTGATGTTGTTTCAAGCTGGGAACTGTCCTCAATGTGTCTGGTGGATTCCACTGACAGCCTCTGCATGGGCACAGGGTGGGAAGGACCACCTCCCTGCATGCACTCAGTCATAGTCAGGGTCAGCCAGCCTCCAGGGACAGGTCAGAGTGCAAGGACCAGGGAAGGTACCTGTAGAGCTCCACCACCTCCTAACTAAGTGGGAGAAAACTGCTTTCACCTTGTGGTTAAAGGTGGTTAAAGGTTAAAGGCTTAGAAAACCAAATATTCGTGTAAGCGTTGGCATATGTGTTCAAAATCTTACGAAGGCATAACATGGAATAGACCAAGTCACCTGGTAAGGGACAGGGAGGCAAAGGTGAAGGATGAGAGGGCTGAGGCCAGAATGCAGGCACTGTGCGTGTGAGGTAGGCTGAGGGAAGAGATTTCTGTCATTTTTACCCTGCTTTACCACTTTACCTATAGCTGGCTTTAATCTGTGGTTACTTTGTGAATTTAAGAAAGATCTTTTCCTCTCTTCTTTTGCACAATTTAGGGAAGATAAAACCACACTGATGGGGTAGGGGAGTAGTTGTAACAGAGTGGAGATACCTTGGAGAGAGGTTCTTACACGACTCGATCCGGCACGACCAGACAGAACTCGACAACCAGAACCAGTCACCTCCTTCGGGGAGGTCCGTGTTCACTACAGAGCCACTCACATGCCAGGGAGCCAGAAGACTCTGGACCAGACAGGAAAGACAGATGGTGCGAACTCTAGGTTCTGAGGAAAGACATAGCAGGACACAACAGGATCATCCTTCCGAGCAAGAGAATGTTTCCTCAGTTTAAAGGAGGAGTAGTTTGTGGTCTGCTGAAGTGCCTCAGTTCAATGGCAGCCAGCCCCCTCTGTCCATCGGCCTCATCAGCTGCCTGTGCCTTCCTTCCCGGGCACAGGAGAGCACCAGCCATTGCACTTGTGTCCCTGAGGACCCCCCCACGTCCTGCTTCACAATGCCTGGGGCACTTGTTAGGTAGGCTGCTGATGCCCAGGCCTGAGCCTCAGATACTCTGATATCAGAGAGTTGGAGTGGGGCCCAAGAATCTATCTCTCACATGTCCTAAGTGATTCTGAAGTGAGTAGTTCACTGAAATCCATTGGCTCCAACTTTTTTAGGAGCCCAGTGGGAATCCCAGTGAGGTGGGAGTTACTCGACAAGCTTTCAAGAGTTCTGGAATCCTCAGAATAGACACAGCATTTGGCCAGGGGAGTCACTGTGGGAAGAATTAGGGAAGGATGAGAGGAAACGTCTTTATAAACACGGTTTCATGTGCTGTATTGTTTCTGTGGGTTCACCCTGTGAAAGGAAAAATCTAATCCTGTATTCAGTCCCCATGTGCAAGAGGTAGTGAGACTCCGGGGGAACCCAACCGGGGATCTCCGCAGGGCAGCTCCTCTCCTTACAATGTCACACAGCTAATGTGATTATGAGACCTAATGAACTGAAACTAATGCAATTTTGAAAATCTTCATAGCTAATGAAAATCACATCTTCTCCCTCCAGATTTCCCATTTTCTCTGTTTGTAAGCCCTGAATAAAATGGAAGTTATGGGTTGAGGCTATATTTATGGAAAGTCTTAATATAATTTGGAGAGTTCTACATTTTGAGTGTCACAGTGGCTCCAAGTTGAAGGGTTACATTTGGAACTTACATTCAATGTCACAGTGCTACGGAATGGTGGAAGAGACCTAGAATATAGATTCAGGACACTGACATTTTAGAGACAGGCCTTTTTCCCCTGCTGACTTCAAAGCACTCCATATGTCAAATAGTTAGTGTTGTCACTCTGTCCCAATTTCCATTTTCCCTGGAAAGTAGAGAACAAGAAAAGTCTTTCGATTGCACACTAAATGCTATTAGCGGGGTATAGCTTTGACATTCCCCCACCCTTCACTTCTCTCTGCTAGTTTTTCACCCATTTGCGGGGGAAGGAATGTTTCAAAGGCATTAAATTGAGAGGTAGGGGAGAGGCCTATGGTGGCAAGCTTCACAGGCTGGGACAGACACATCTTAGAGACGTGCTGTGGTAAGCTTGGGAGAAAGGGGCCAGCCACATCTCCTGAGGGTCTGAGGGACCCAATTTTAACTGTATTAAGAAAAGAAACACAGATATTTAAGGAGTATAAGGTAAAACTATTTACAACTTAAAAAATGGAACATGGGAACTCAAATTTTGCACACGGAGTCAAGAATTTGAATTCACTCTTCTCCGCCACTGACACTGAGATGTTCTGCCTTTGCTAACAGCACACACTGTAACAGGTGACTGGTGCCTCCTAGAGGTGTGCAGTGTCACCACAGAGCTGTGCTGGCAGCTCCGTAAATGCATCCTGTGGGGGAGCTAACAGTGGGATGTGATCCTGAGAGGGGCCCTGCTTAATTATTTTCTCATACCTCTATTACAGGACGACTTCAAGAAAAATATACTTACATAAGGAACAAGAAGGTATGTTTTTAGACAGAAAAGAAAACTCATAAAAAAAATCAAAATAGTGACTGACATCTAGTTATTGCCATTGGGAAAAGAAATTAGTATTTATCATTTTAATTCATTGGATTAAATGATCTAGGCCAAGTGGCTTCATTCCAGTTCTTTTTGTAAGCAATTATTTATAATGGTTATGAGATTCCTCAGTACTAATTGTAAAACAATACATTGTTAGTCCTGAAATTTAGGAGAAGGATTCAATCTTTTTTACGTTACTTAGCTTAGACCTTTCTTCAAAGTCTTTGAAATTTTACTTCATTTTATTTTGTTGGTGTATTATCAGGAACAAGCAAGTTTTAGGGACAGCTGGTCTGCTAGCAGTAACCTGTGTACACGGTTTCATTTTCCTGACAACATGATTAAGAACCATCGGAGACATTCTACAACATTCATTCGTCTGTCATAAGTCTTTGATTCTGGAATGGAAGGATCCAGGGTCCATCCAAGACACCAAGATGTATGATTTCAATAGAGTCCCCAAACTATTAATACTCTCCCCAAGACTGTGTCGGATCACTCAAAATCCAATCTGTCCTATTTCCTAACAGAGTTGTGCCTGATGCCTTTTCCCCTAGTCTATTACTGGATATGGCTTTCAGATGGACTAAAGGACAGACTGCTACCCTGGCTGACTGGAATATAAATATCCTCCATATCATAGCTGATGGGGTCCTATTGTCGTGAGCGAGGGCTACACTAGGTAGCAGCTAAACCTATGGACTAATGTCTTAATGAGGTGGCTGTTATGAAATAACAGTATAAGAAACTGTCAGGATTTGTTTATCTGCATTTTTTGGTAAAACTATTAATGACATTGTTCTGTTTTGTAGTACATAAAGCTTTGTGTGTCTGTGTGATAAACTTAGAGATTTTAGTGCCTGGAAAAAGGCTTTTTATCCTGCTACATTAGTTTGCATTTTCTTAATAACAACTCAACTGTATGTACGAAAATCATATTTCCCTTTTCTCATCCCCTCTCATATAGCTGGCTGGAAACTCAAAGATGTAATTATCCTCAATTATGGCAATTACCTTAGTCTAGCTCTTTCTTTCCTCTCTCGAAACCAACTGCAACTGCAAGTTTTTTATTTCAAACATTTTGAAGAGCATTATATATGAATGTCTTTATTATAACAACCTCAATATTTCTTAGAAACAAATCTTAATTTCTAAATATTGCACACATGAAGTTTTAAATTTAATTATCATGAACTGCTTATAGATTTTAAAAGTTTTCAATGTCTAGAATAAGTTTTATAAGAAGAGACTTTTTTTAAAAAAGCAAAGGATAAAGGGAAGGAAAGAGGAAGGAAGGAAGGAAGGAGGGAAGGAAGGGAGGGAGAGAGGAAGGAAGGAGGGAAAGGGATTTTCCCACTAATTTCCCACTAAGTTAATCTTCTGGATCATAAGTTCTGACCTTTACTTTAAGGAAATAATGAAAGAAGTATCCAGATGATATACAAGATACAAAGACAAAGATAACTGAAATCAAACCAACTTTATCCTAAAGGTTAAACAGAATTAGTAAGTTCCTCTGAATTAGATTAGGGTTTTCAGCCCTGGCTATAGATTAGAGTCACTTGGGAAACTTTTTATGGTATATGAAATGCCCAAGCCTAACCCTAGAAATTGGCATCAGTAGGGATTGGGTCTGGACATTGACATTTGTAAATGTGTCTCCAGACCATCTGAATACATAGTTAGGACCGAGAATCACTTAGCTGGATTATTCATTCATGTTTCTAAATGCTACTTCATCTTATTTCTTATGGTATTGAAACCTGCATAGTCAGGATGTGACCACGTGAAAAAAAAAAAAAAAAGCTCATCGTTCCTCTTCCCACACAAGTCCACACTGGTAACCACATCAACCAAGTGTTTTGCACACGTATATCCTCAGAG
Source organism: Enhydra lutris kenyoni (assembly GCF_002288905.1). Classification (NCBI taxonomy): domain Eukaryota; kingdom Metazoa; phylum Chordata; class Mammalia; order Carnivora; family Mustelidae; genus Enhydra; species Enhydra lutris. The sequence goes on along the minus strand of NW_019154133.1, from coordinate 3,444,456 downwards.
CTTGGGCCCAAAGAGAGCATGTGTAGAGTCTATTCCGGAAGGTGGTATCTGAGCTTGCAACATAAAGACCCAGACCCAGAAGACATTGGCACTGAGGCACATTCTCTCTCTGCTGTGTTGTCTACATATGTTTCTCTGCATTCCTCAAAACACTAATCTAGAAGTCATATGGCTAAACACAATTGACTGGATAAATAAAAAATAATTAAAATGATTAATTTTAACTTTAATAATTAAAATAATTCTGTTTTTAAAGTATATTCAAATATAAACAACAAGAAATAACAAAAAAAATCTCCTGATTGTTTACTGGTTCTCACATAGCCCTGGTTTTCGGTAGCCTGTCAAGGCTGAGCACAAGGACGCTCATTATCTCCCACTTGCAAAGTGACCCACAATACTTACAGGTAGAGAGTGTCCTGGAAGTGAACACAATAGGACGACGATACTTTGCATTATACTTTAGGCTACTTTAGCTTTTCTCTTGATCTTCGTTGCTTAAATGGACACAAGGCATTTTGTTCACCTCAGACAAACAGTTACTGCAAGGCTGCTGTGGCCTTTTCCTTCCAGCTCTTGGTCTTCACCCTGGGTCTTCTATCCTAAGTCTTTGTCTGCTGGAATGTTCATCCTTTAGGTCCTAGCAGAGCCGCTTCCTCTTCGTTTTTTTCTATCCGGTTCAAGCACCATGTTCTCAGGAAGACTTCCAAAGCCCTCCTTGCCCATCCCCACCTCAGCCTTTATCTATCCCATTATCTTTTCTTCCTTTCAGGCATCCCAGCTGAAAGCATCTTCTGTGTTAGACTTTGTGTTTACGCTTGCAGGATCCTCTTCAAGGTATAAGCCCCATGCGGACCCTCTGTCCTCGCAGCTCTAACTTCAGCACCCACAAGAGCAGCAGGGGCTCCATAAACCCCGACAGGGCGCATGACTGCATACGTGTGCAGGCTGACCAAGACTGTGCTGAGGACAGTCGTGTCCCCTTGAAGGGTGAAACTACTGGTAGTAATAGATAATAAATGAGAGTGTGTCCAGTGGCAATTTTTAACCTTTAGTTCCCCAGGCGATATGCACGTGCTGGGATTTTAATGAGACTCACGGGGCCAGCTGCATTTGCAGAGAAGGCGATTTGCACCCTGTGCCTTGCTGGCTCTACGCTTCTGCCGGAGGGCTTCTCTGTGCACACATCTTGCAGTCTTGGCTGTTTCTTTCACTTCCCAGCAGAGAGCAGCTAGACATTAATGTTTGTAACAGCACTCCCAATCTTCTGTTGAGGTTTCTTTAGACCACTTTATGGGGGGGGTGCGGTAAACACCATGCTTCTTTGGCATTGGATCCTGAGGGAACCAAGGAGAAGTTTTTGCATCTCTTGTTATTGGTCTTTCCCATCCAGGTCTGGCTTGGGACAGGAGTTAGACTGCAAAAAGCATCCACTTCATGTTGGGGGATTTATTATGGCCTGGGATCTTTTGTCAGTAATCTTACCCTTCCATTATCACCACATGATACTAATAGACGTGGCCAGGAAGTCAGCTGTAGTATCTTTAGGACAAATCCTACTGACATATGGAACCGACAGTTGGACACTACCTCTATTCTGAGGCGCTTCTGTTGGGTCTAGATTAGCACTTTAAGCCATATTGATAACACACTCTGCCAGCCTTCCAAATATGTGCTATGTTTGCATGTCAGCTTCATTCAGAATCTTCAGTATTTCAGTTTCCCATTCAGTACAGAAAAGTATATTTGATATCACTAGCAAAATAAGCTATGTTTGTATCCTGTGAAACATGCAGTTTAACTTGCCCTCGCCCAGAAAAGGCACTTGATAAATATTAGTTCCTCCTTCTGCTTTCCTTGCTATTTTAACAAAAATGTATTTTATTCAAAAATATATTTAAGGAATCTGCATCTTTTAAAAACTCAAAGTATATAAAGTATTTAAATGTCAGCTGGTATCTGCTTCTCTTTTTAGTTAAATGGAGCTACACTGAATGCACAGGGTGAACTGTAATCGTTACCAACATCAGAATCGGCCGCTTCGGACGCCGGATGGTTGATCACACTACAAAGTTCGAAGAGACAGTAGAGCTTTCCTTAGCCAAATCTAATATGCACAAATTTGTATTTGTAAAATAGTGGTATTATGACATGATACGAATGTTTTACAAAAAATACTATTTTAAACGATGACCAATTCAAATTTGTTTAAAATATAATTCAATTTCCAATAGACTTTTATGGAAACATATAGGAACCTAGTAACGCAGACAGTAGGTCATAAACAGTCACAAAGCCAGCTCAGAACTAACCATCCTTCCTCAGCAATGCTCTTCCAAAGACGGTTCAAACCATAGGGTTGGGGCTGATGGGAAACTCTGTAGTGAGTGAGTCAGGATGATTACACCTGAATCCGGTGATTAATCTTAACGTCAAGAAAAGAGGTGTAATCAGACACTGGGTTTTGCGGTGCAAGACAAGGCACTAACTATGAAGTCTTCTTGCCAAAATATGAATCTGAACTGATTAAGCTTCTAGATGCAACCATCAGGCCACTATTCATCTTTTTTTTTTTTTCCACTTCTATCACTGAAATGATCAAATAACAATCAAGGATTCTGTCTGCCCGGGTCAGTTAACTCACACTCATGAGACTGTGAGGTTTGTGATTAAGCTTCTATGTGTCTGTCTGTGTAAAAAAGGAAGAACCCATTTTATGTGGGCACCTCATATAATTATTCATGATGACTGTCATCAGTGTGTCAACTGAAATGCCACGGGCTCGTGTGTATGGAAATGAAAATGACAAACCGTGGTGCCAACCGCACACTGAGAAGACATTCCCAGAGCCTCACTCCTCTCCCTGGTTGTGTGATACTGTGATTCTTCTCTGAGGTTCAGTCTTAGGCCCTTTTCCTTACTTTCATATTATTCTCTTCCTGGCATCTTATGCACCCAAAGTCCTATGATGTCAGTCTGCCTTAGCACTTGTTATGGCAACGGCAGGAACAAGGCAAGAATCACAACATTATTCATAACACAGGGAATGGACACGGGGTCAGGTGTCTGACAGACACAGGCGAATTCCTGCTTCTGTGGTAAGTCACCCCATGCTCCGGGTGGAGCTTCTCAGCCTGAGTCCTTTCCTCATCTACAGAGACCCGGGAGCCTTCATGTTCCCTCAGCCCTCAGGTTCAGAGCAGCTATTATTATCACATTATTCCTGTGTAATACCTCAGTTTATCAAACATTTTCATAGATTTTACTTTTTGAGTAGCTTAACAATCCTGTGAGAAATTTAGGGCAGGGTTTATTTTTCTTTTTCTTTTTAAAAAATCATTATTGTTGTTTGAAGCTGAGGAAACAACAGACCAGAGAGATTAAGAGGCTGGCCAATGGCCAAGACCCTAACTAGGACCCACCCTAACTAGGAAAGAGTGGAGCCATCCCCTTCCACTGCCTTCCACTCTAGATCCTATAGTCTTTCCCCACTATACGTGGTATTAAAACATTGTGGTCTCATACGAAGTGAAGTTCTCATCAACGAGCCAGGAAAGCAAAGAGCACACAGCTGCCACCAGCCACCAGCTCCAATGCCGCAGGGTCCTGGCACGTACCGCAAACACTGAGGCAGGCCAGGTGGATATTAACCACGAGGAAGTAAGTTTCTCTTTCTCAAAGAAACGGGTTTCTCGTTTTTCTTTAAAGACAGAAGCTGTTCATTCTATCTTTTGCTTTCTTTTTAACTCTACCTTAAGAAAACCACAGCACAAAACTATTAATTGATGGTGATTAACATTCAACCTGATGGGCGGGGAATAACAGAGTAGGGTGGGGACTGCGGCCAATGATGATTCCCCACCCTCCATGTTGGGTGTTGGTTGCCATCCTTCTGAAAGGTATGGCATCCTCTAAAAGGGATAAAGTTCCATGGTCTTAACAGGAAGAGGAAGTGTGGTCCTTCACTGTGTCAGCCTGTGAGAACTTGCATGAATACTATAGAGGTATGAGGTCGAACTAATATTTACATTTTCCTAATCGCCTAAAATCTGAAGAATGAAATCAATTACGCTTACTAAATCTGTCGATGGTTTTCGTGTGACTAGGGTTTCCAATAGCATTCAAGGCATGTGCTCAATGTAAAATGTGTAATATACAGTACATTCCTTTATAGTAACAAACTAAAAACCTTATGATGTCCAGGGATTTTGAGATTGAGGACAGCACATTTGCATTTAATTTTTACTTATAAGAAATCATTGCAGTATTTTAAGAGCTTTGCCGGGTCTGCAAGGGTAAAATTCTCTCATCTGGGTTCAGAAACCCAAATACAACTTCTAGTTTGGCAAGCAAATGTCAAAAAATAGGGAATTTCCCTTAAAGACATTATGTATAAACAGAGCCATCACATTTAGAATAGCAAGGCCCAGATGGTCTATTAGTATCAACAAAAACCACTGTCCTTGCCAGCATGAATTTCATAAAGCAGAAATCATTTCCAGGCATGCAGAGACAGACACATCACATCCATGAATACTTATTACCATATGCTCTGGACCAGGTAAGGAACGTTATTACATGGCCCATAAAACAATACTTGAAAAACAAACACCAAGTGTTCAGATAAACTGTTTACTCTGATGGCGAGGGCACTGAAGCTTTTATGGAAAGCATGGCTTGTATACCCGTGTTTCAGAGTGAGACCGGATGGTGATTATGGCTGTGACCCGCAGGCTTTAAAGGCAGAAGCAAGGCCATGAGCAAACCTGGTTGTATTGGGCTGTCTTGAACATTTTAATTTACATTCTCTTTTTCTTTCTGATGACCTAAATTTCTGGGATTCGACATTTCTGTTAATAGCCATATGATGCAACTTCCATGTAAACATAAATGTCTGGACAATCATTATTGGCAAAATAAGGAACTGAGGCTTATGGAGTTTCAGTAGCTGTCCTTCACCCCCATCGCTCGGAGAGGAGGAAAGTGAGAGAGAGGAGGACAGCCATAGGTCTCTCCACCTCAAGGACTTCCTAAAATCATAAAAGGAACTATAATATGATGGAAGGGGAGCCCCTGGAAACCAGTGTCAGCAGGTAGACACAGCCCTTTGTGGGCTGTGGGGCTTCTGGAGGTGGAGGGCTGGGAACGCGGGCTGGATTTGGGATGCAGAGCCCAGGGGTCATCTGAGATCCCTTTGAGGAGCTTCAAATTACCGCAGTTGTAAAAAAGCAGACACTAGCCTCAGTGAGCATGTGCCATTTTTCTATACTACACGTTCTTGAATAACCTTTGATGTTCTATTTATTTTAAAGAAGATAGCCTTTTTTTTTTTTTTTTGGACCCAGTTCACATCACTGATTAGAGATATTCTAGCTGTCAGATAGATAAATCTCCACTGAATCCAATTTACAGGATCCAAGAGCAGTTTATGGATCAATGTGGAACAATATGGGGGTTAGCTGGTTTTGTGAAAATACTTAAAACACAACAATGAAAACAATCAATAAAGATTTATTAAGGCTGTTTTTGTGTTTTTGGTTTTTTTTTTGCATAGGTTTAAAAACGAGTTCTAACCCATTAAAAAGGACTTTAATATTTTTTGAGTTGAAATATAATGCTTTACTGTCTCTAACTTTTTTCTTGAGTTGACCCTTATTAAGCATGTCTTTCTCCTGGGCAGCTGTAAAAATGCCTAGCTCCACTGCTGGTCTGTCACCCTCATCAGGTGATGACACCTGAATTCCAAGCCAAGATATGCATGCACTCACGGGCAATGAGCTTTTCCCTACTCGTATCATCTTTGTGCAACAGAGCAAGAAAGCCTAACATTTATTTAACCTTTGTGAATACCAGTTGGAGGTTCACCTAATACTCTTTAAAATAGGCAATTAAAAGAAATCTGGCTGAAAATCTGATTTCTAATGTATGCAAGAAAAAGTTAATAGCTTCTTTTTATGGAACATCTACCATTTGCCAGATGCTTTTTAACTTAGAGCCTCACCTAGAAAAATCAAGTTACATTTAACTTATTCTTCATAGGATTTTTGTGAATGATAGGTAGGTTTAGAAGACTGTACAAATGGTTACAATTCTTCTCTTCCCTGTGTCCTCACTGCTTGCAATTTGACTTCGTAGGTCCTTCCAGTAAAAAATGTTGCCTATGTCTCTACTCTTAATTCTTGCTTTCCCTTGTGACTTAACTTGTCTAATGAAATGCATCAAGAAGCAACAGCGTGTCAATTGTGAACCTAGACCATAAGGTTTGCATGCTTCTGCTCTCTCTTGATATCCTTTGTGTGAATAAGCCCAGACTAGCTGGCTAGATGAGCACCATGTGGACCAAACACCCTCACTGCACCCCAGCTAGGAGCAGACACCTAGCCCACTAACAGTTGACTGCAGACATATATACGAGCCCAACTGAAATCAGAAGAACTGCCATAATGGTCCAGCCCACAGAATCAGGAGCCAAGTAGACCAAAGCCAAGTAGACAGTAAACTGTGGCATGGTTTGTTACATAGCAAAAACTAACATACAGAAAGCATTACTCTCTTCACTGTACTAAAGAGAGCTATGGAAGTTGGTAACTTGTCTAAGGTCACTCAGATGGAAAGCTGTAAAGCTCTCACATTATTACATCTGTCTTATGGGCCCGCCCACACTGTACTGATTTTTTTTTAAGTAAATGATGTAAATGTAAATGAAAAAGTACATGTTGAGTGCCTTCTACATGCTCTGTGTTGGACTGGACATATTTCCTACATCTGGGAAATTTTACAATCTCTACTTTGTTTTTCACTAAGGAAGGTGCAGTTTGTCAGGTCTGCTCATGCTATTGCTTTCGCCTCCAGTGCACTGTTTGTTTTCCTGGTTTGAGCCTGTTCAAACCATCTCTCAGACACCTCCCTTAATGTCCCAAGACAGAATTAGAGTTTTCGCCTGTAGCTTGATTGCAAAAATAACCACAATTACCCTCCCTCTTTCTTTTATCCTCACCCTTCGTAATAGGACTTCTTGCTATCATCCACCGAGAAATCAAGTCTATTTCCCGAGCCCTTGGATCTAGACTGGACTTGTGACTAGCTTTGGCCGAGAAGCATGGCAGACACGACAGTGACAGTCCTCAAATCAGGCCTAGGATACCTTATACTCCTGCGTTCATTCTCTAGGTAACCCTAACTCCCTCATGTGAGGAGGAACAGGCGAGCCCCGCTGAAGGATGAAAGGTCACAGGGACCACAGTTTGACCAGCCACGTTGTCCAGCCCACACCCCAGACATGTGAGAGCCCAGCTGAGATGAGCAAAGCGAAACCACAGCTGAGCATTGTTGTGTGTGGGAGACTGGCTGAGACCAGAGCAATTGCCCAACTAAGTCCAGCTTGAATTGCAAACAGCAGAAGTCATAAATGGTCATATTTAAGCCACTAATCTTATAATGAAGCAAAAGATAACACACACAGATCCTTTAAAAGTACTTTAAAAACTTACTTTGGAACAGCCCATAAATTCAATAAATGTTGTTTGAACGGACGAATAAATGATCAAATATCCAATTACACTGAGATACAACTTCTCTGACAAAACAAAACTCTGACTTTATTTTGAAGTGAGTAGCTTCTTTTGGTCCTGGCTGTGAGACAGAATGGTGTTTAGCACAGCGCCTGAAACTCACCAGACGCACTAAATGCTAGCTCTCACTGGTCTTGCAAACTACAGTGCCACACAAAACAAGAGCCAAAGCAAACACTGTAGTGCTGGAGCGTGCAATTTCAAAATCAGGGCAGACTCTCCTGGTATCTGTGAGGTGGAGATTTAGGGCAAGGGACATGCTTTTGTTCTTTAATCAGGCAAGCTTCCTTCTCTTTGGAAGTTTACAGTAGTCCTCCCCTTTATCCGCAGTATGGCCTTTGCGGTCTCAGTTATCCGCAGCCATCTGTGGTCCAGAAGCGCATGGCCCCCTGATGAGTTGTCACACAGTCAGTAGTAGCCTAACGTTACATCATAATGCATTCTGTCATGTCAGCTCATCCCGCGGGCATTCTATCCCATCATGACCAGAAGGGCAAGTACAGTCCAGTAAAATATTCTGAGAGAGACCACATTCAGATAACTTTTATTATAACATGCTGTTTTAATCATTCTATTTATTCTTAGTAATTGTTTTTAATCTCCTACTGCGCCTAATTGCTAAATTAAGCTTTATCACAGGGGGTATGTGTAGGAAAGACATAGTACAGACAGGGTTCTGTACTATCTGTGGGTCCAGACATCCATGGGGGGCTTGGAATATGTCCCCTATGGACATGAGAGGACTACTGTTCACTCTTTAAATGACCCATAGCTACTGAAGTCACCCAATTTCCAAGGGTGGGAGAGTTCTGCTGTATAAAGATCATCGCAAGAGGCATCCCTCACTCCTCCATTTTTGTTTTTAATGAAAAAAAAAATTTTTTTTAAGATTTTATTTATTTGACGCAGAGAGAGAGAGAGAGAGAGAGAGAGAGATCACAAGTAGGCAGAGAGGCAGGCAGAGAGAGAGGGGGAAGCAGGCTCCCTGCTGAGCAGACAGCCCGATGTGAGCCTCGATCCCAGGACCTTGAGATCATGACCTGAGCAGAAGACAGAGGCTTAACCCACTGAGCAACCCAGGTGCCCCTCCCTCATTCTTCCTTAAGGCTAAGAGTTCTTGACTTGCACTGTGTATTGGAGGCACTTGGGAAATTTTAAAACAATGCCTCCAGAGATTGGCTTGATTAGTTTGGGGTACAAGCTGCACAGAGGGACTTTTAAAAGCCCCTTGAGTGATTTTATTGAACAGTCAAAGCTGAGAATCACTATTCAGCCATTCCTGAGAGTGCCTCCACCAATCAAGTGGTTATTATTCGATTTAACTTTCAAGGCAGACCTAAATAAACTTTCTTTTTTTATATGCCCCTAATCAAAATACAGCACTGAAATACTAGAGCTAGAAACTAATTTCTTCTTATGGACAATGACTGGCTCAAAAGGAATTAAGAAATAATTGTCGAATGAGTAACTTCCTAATGATTAACTCAACAAGCATAATATGGACACTTGGCAGGATCTTAAATGTCTGTAAATGGCTTGAGAATAATTAGGTATTCAAAATTTTATTATCATTAACTAGAATACCACATAACACTATAAATTATATTAAATAATAAATTCAAACTTAATCATTTAAGTATATGATCCAAAAGCACATTAACCTAAAATTTTTGTTTGAAAATGTACCTTATATGTACTTTTGTGTACTTCATCACAAATTAAAGTAAAATTTAATATTTTAATATGATTTTTAGTTCAGATCTAATGTGGGTATTTGAAGACATTGTGATCTTGTCTTTTTAATGCCTAAGTGACCCTCATGTGGCAACAGTATTATTTTCAGGGACTATTTCCTTTTTGGCAGAATTCAAAAGTGCTGAAAAATGATGAATATTAATCTTATGCTATAAACTATAATAACTCATGCAAATTGGCTCAGTGCCAAAATTTCATCTTCAATGAATTCCATAGCTACAATCACAGACTTCCAGCACACATTCAGAGTAGAAATGCTCTAAGTCACAGATTTCCCAAGAGAAAAATCTGATGTGACCTCCTGATTTCCTAGAAATGGAAAATGAAGCCCAGAGAGGTTAAAAAAGTCAAGTAAAACCCCTAACCAAATGGCTGGGAACCGAGCCCAGGAAGCCTGAGCCTGCACCCTCTCAGCTTTCTGGAAAAGGGCACAGGCAAGATCATAGCAGAGCGTGTTCAAGGCCCACACAAATGGTGGTTGGCTGGATCTGGCCCCAGATTTTGCCAAAGTCAGCTACAGAGGGTTATATTCAAAGAGGACCTTGGCAAAAAGGGAACAGTTATCACTTTGTACCCTAATTATTCTTATCACAAAGCAGACTGCAGTCAACTCTACTGTTTAATACATTAGCCATAAATATAGTTATTGTAATTTTTCTAATCTACTATTAACTTTGTACATTAACATGGTACATTTGTATAGTTAATGAACCAATCCTGGTACATTATTATTAAGTAATGTCCATGTATTATTCAGATTTCCTTAGTTTTCAATAATGTCCCTTTTTTGTTATCCCGAGGATAGCACATTACATTTAGTTTGCACTATTTTTTATTAGTTCAACACTTTGTGTGTGGGGGGGGGGGTTGTATGTAAAAGAGAGAATGAGAGAGAGAATATGAATGTCTCTATTCGGCCACTTAAAGTGCAAAACCCTATAAATTACTGTTCTCATACTGTCTAATGTAAGAGAAAAGGCCATATGTTAATAAAGTAATCTAGAGTTTAAATTATGCGAAAAACACAGTGGAGAGTAGAAGGTTAGATTAAAAAGAACTTGACATTTGGAGGGACCTAGAAACATGGTCTCTGATTTCAACATGGGTTAGCAAAAATCTAAAAAGCAAGGAATGGGACAGAGTAGTGTGGAATTTAAAGTAATAAAAGGCAATTCACATAGAACTACAGTAATGCAGAAGAAAGCAATAATATTGTGAAATTTGTCATCATTTACTTTAGGGGAGTTTGCATTTTTAAAATCCACAGAAATGCAGTTACAGTTTCCTTGCCAATATTTGTATAAAACATTTTCCAAACAAGACTGATTCATCTTACTCTGAAATGAATTGTTAGATCACAACAGAGAATGTTAAAGAGTTTGCATCCCTTATAGAAATGCCAAACATTTTACTCTGCCTGATGCTGTACTATAAATAGGGAAATTCAAATGCTAAAAATGTTCTCCAAGTTGCCAAACATAGTTCTTTAACATCTACTTCCTAGTACAAATGACTCATTCTTCCAAAGTTTGAAAATGAAAGCTAGTTACAACACACAGAGAAATGTTGTAGCTTATACCAATTAATTAAATAACAAAAGATACTTCGCTTATGTATATTTCTTTTTCCTTAGGTCAAATCCACAGAAATGTTTCATTAGACTTTTATCGAGGTTTTATTAAAGAGTAGTTATTCCGATGACAGTTGGATTTTTAAATTAACAATTAGAACAGTCAAGCAACATTAAGATTGTTGGAACATGATGATGCTGATTGAAATCATTTTGAAACTCATTAGCTGCATTTGAATGTAATAGATGTAAAATTTACTATAATAAAAAAATAGTGAAGTCAGAACATGAAAACTAAGAAGCTATCTAACAAGACAGTACAAATTATGCTCCAACATCCAAGAACACAAGGAAACGCAACTCTAAGAAATGCAACCCGATTAAGAAAAATAGGGCTTCTTAGGAAGAAGTCACTTTTTGGTGTAAAATGAACAATAAATAGGGGACATGACATTCGTTTATGATTGGTATTTCAACATAGTATACATACGTAATGTATATCTTGCAATAAGTAAAGAGAACATCAACAGGACAGGGGCTTGTGTAACACATCTGAGGTCAGCACCCACTCGCAGAGGTAATGGCTGACTTTCCCAGAGAGATGGAACAGGAAATGGCAGCAGATGCACCTGTGATGTGGGGGTAGGGTGGGGGGGGAGGGAGGCAGGGCAACAGTGGTTTCATAACATTTTATTCCAATCAACTGACTCTACTGTCGAGCTTTGATCTTCTTTCTGCACCTCACTATACCTCACATTATCTCATTACCAACCACTTACTCCAGAATAGCAACATTCTCTTTAAACTGACTACAGATAATTACTGCAACGTCCTGTCCAGGCTTCACTCAAGTCTTCCCCTGCTTTGACTTGCATAAGTATGTATTCGCAAGCCTCCGCTGGAAGTGTTTGGATTAAAAATTTTATGGTATATAAGGAAGAGGTGACTTAAGTACAATTCTTTGATTTTAGACAAGCTATTAAAGTTTGTATTATCATGCTCACATATAAACTTTAATAATTCTATTTTGAGTGTTTCTTTTTTTTTAAGGGGAGGAGGGGCAGAGGGTGAGAGAATCTTAAGCAGGCTCCACAACCAGCACAGAGCCCGACACAGGGCTCGATCTTGCGATCCGGGGAACATGACCTGAACTGAAACCAAGACTGGGATGCTTAACTGAATGAGCGACACAGGCGCCCCTTGAGTGTTTCCTATTTAACAAGTGATGTACTATTCAATTTACTCTAAATTAATTATAGAATAAAATGCATGATTTGCAGATAAGTTTTTGAAAAGACATACAGGCATATGACATATATATCAAATATATAAATATTTTCATATATGTTTCAAATACATAAGTTCCAAATTATATTTAATATGTTACAATATCAAAACAGATAATAATTGCTTTCATTAGCTAATGTTCGGGTAGCTACCATTTTGGACAAACATAATCGACCTACGATAATTTTTGTGTTTACTTATAAAACAATAAGACAAGATAGAAAGGTTTAGGCTGCTGTTTGCAAGCATTTCTCTGCAATAAATATCTCTATTTTGTCCATTCTGACTGTGTTGTCCGCTTGCCAACGGGTGTATGAGGACACATATATTAAGGGTATGGCTGATACTTATTTCTAATAAATAAAAAGCTGCATTGTATGATTGTCACTACTACTTTTTTTTAACATAGAATTTTGTACAATATTCCAAAAAGCGGATATGAAACTTACCAAATATATTCAGATATTTAAGATTTACAGAAAGTATGATACAATAAACACCCATGTAACTACTACCCAGTTTAGGAAAAAAAAGGTCACCAACAATATGCTAAGTATATAAGAATTTTGTCCAGAGGACTGCAGTTTAGAATGACATTGATAATTCTTATGTTTCTTGTCTCACCAGTCAGCTAGCCACTATATAAAGTTACAATATGTGATTAAATATCAAAACTAATGAAAGCTGCCATGGGCTTGCCGCATTTGAGTGACATGATTGTTTCTCTGTCACTAAGGGCTTTCTATACTCTATGAGGTCCTCCAACAGTATCATTTTCTTTAAAAATATTTCAGTAATCATTCTAATTACTAAGACTTTAAAAAGAGGACGTGGATTTGAACCTTTAGCACCCTAACAATGAAAGACCCTGGGACATCTCTGACCTTATTAAGAGGCTGCAGGTAGATCCCGATCCAGGCGAGGACAAAGGGTAGGAAGTCAGATGTGGGTGGGGGGCAAGGAGATGGGCATCCTGAAAACAGAATGGAAGTAATGACGCTGTACAAGGCAGGTCACACAAATGGTCTCTGCCCGAGACACCGTCCCACTCAGCCCGCTGGCCTCCCATCACACAGCCCTCCAGGTTCTGGGGAACACTCCAGAGTCCAGGAAATTGAGCGAGACTCAGATGCCTGCACGTGTGCCAAGGCAGAGCGGCTCCACAGTGTGTACTGGTTTCATCAATGAGGACGAGGTATGTATAGCTACCTATGAAGCACTTTTATGGACGGCCCATCTCTTTGGCACCAGCCTGACACAGAGCCAAAATTTCGACCTGAAAGACCAAAAGGCCATAGAATTTAAAAACCGTGAGAAAAAACTGGTCTCAAAACTGGGAACCGTTGTTTCTGCAGCAAACATTTGTTTTTAGCTTAGGAAACGTTAATTCCGAAACTAGGATTCTAGTTCCTCTCTCTTCAACCTATTCATCAAAAAGCACTGAACAAGGAGCACCTGCCTTCAGTTCATCAAAAAGCACTGAACAAGGAGCCTCTGCCTTCAGCTCAGGACATGTTCCTGAGGGTCCTGGAATCGAGTCCCGCATTGGGCTCTCTGCTCAGTGGGGAGCCTGCTTCCTCCTCTCTCTCTCTCTGCCTGCCTCTCTGCCTACTTGTGTTTTCTGTTTGTCAAATAAATAAAATCTTAAAAAAAAAAAAGCACTGAACAAAACTTGTTTCTTTCATATCCACCATGAAGGATTTCACAGAATTCATTCTGCATACTAACCTCCTTCCTTCCTGTCTTTCCTACCTTCTATTCCCTATGCCTCATTTTACCCCCACCTGTTTTTAATTTACTCTGTCTTAATGCATTCTATATTGTGCCTTATTCTTAAAAGTCCTTCTGGAGCCAGGTAGGACACAAACAAATAATTGCCAGCTTTTCACAAAGATGAAAATAGCTTAGAGATAATCCAGTTCTATCCTCCATATTTTACGGATAAGAAATCTGACGCGCTGAGGTCCCAGTGACTACTGGTTTTAAGATGGACTGAAAGTTAGGAATCCCAAATGTAGCTGACTGATCTTTCCTCAATACCTGACTACCTTCTATGACCTGTTCTGTTGTCTCTCCTTTTCTTAAGGCAGCTCTGCTCTAAGGGGTGTTGCCAGACGTTTTTCCCCACCTGGCAGAATAAAACATTTAGGAAATTCTGCACTCTTTATCTTGCTGTGGAGAGTCACAAGAGAATTTGGAGAAACCTGCAATACGTACATCAATTTAATTTCATTTAATCCACATCTCTCAAACATAGCTGATCATTAATGAAACCCTCTTTCTTTTCTCTTTCCGGAGTGGTGGAAGGGAGCTGCACCCATTAACACAACTCTCTGGGAAGTACTGGGGTCAGGCAAGACCTCCTAAAGGCAGTGAAATCCTCACAGCAGGTCAGAGAGGAAAATTGTCAAACATTCATCTTATTGAAATATCGGCTTGAACAGTGGCTGCTCTTAATAATGGCAAGTCCAGCACCGCTGGCCTCGGGGCTGGAGCACATTAAAAGATCCAGGACTCACTCGGTGAAAGAGGTGTTGAGGAATAGGGAGAGCATGGCCCTTGGCCTTTCTCCCAGCACAGCTGGGGAGGTCGTCTGCAGGCCCGCTGTGGGGTACAGCTCCCCCTGACAGCCAGGGGCTGCAGTGCCTGGAACCCTAGCTTGACCATACAGCTCAAACCTGTACCCACTCTGAATCTACAAGGACAGAAATTAAAAATTTTTCTTCCGGGGCGCCTGGGTGGCTCAGTGGGTTAAAGCCTCTGCCTTCGGTTCAGGTCATGATCCTGGGATCGAGCCCCGCATCGGGCTCTCTGTTCAGCAGGGAGCCTGCTTCCTCTTCTCTCTCTGCCTGCCTCTCTGCCTACTTGTGATCTCTGTCAAGTAAATAAATAAAATCTTAAAAAAAAAAAATTCTTCTTCCCCCTTGTAAAGGCCAAGAGGCAAGAGGTGTACAGTTCAAAACCCAGCAATGTAACACACTGTGTGCACTTCTGCAGAGATGGCAGACCCCAAAGGGACAGGACCATGAAGCAAACCCTGCTGTTGGTATAGGAGGTACCTGCGACTGGGGAGCGCAAAGCCCTCATGCCTGGACTCTAGCGCAGACCCGCCCAGGCACATGCCATCCGCCCTCACCACCTGTGGATCCCCGGGTAAGTCACTCACCCTATCTGAGCTGCAGTTTCTTCTTCAGTAAAATGTGAATAATAATAATGAAAGCAGAGGATTAAGTGAGTTAGTATTTGCAAAGTGCTTAGACTTCTGCTTGCCCCACAGTAAGTGTAGTTCAAGTGTTTGCTGAATAAAATAGTGTCGTTAAGCGTGTACTCCAATGTCCCCCCACTGGTATATGCTTCCTTTCCCAACAGACAAGGATGAGCTGTCACAGGTGAAACAAGCCCTTTGCAACTCCTCATTTTAAGACCAGGATACTCCTTGTCCCCTAGTGACAAGGATGTGAAGGAAGCCAGACCGAGCTATGATCCTGCCTCTGGAGGCCGCACACACGGGCTTCGAAAGCCTGTGAGCTCCCACAGCTTTGCAGCAAGCTGAGGGCCAGGCTCTGCGGGACCAGGTCACTGGTACAAGCTAATGATCAGGGCTCCAGAACGGTGGTTACCAGGGGTTCCAGCAGCAGAATGACAGGAAGACAGGACAGTAGGTGTGGCCGCTGGGTCACAGATGGACCAGCAGTTATCCCGCAAACTGTCTTCTGAGGCTCCTCTGTCCCCCACCCTCCTGCCACAGCGCCTCCAAGGGACTCCTGCAGGAGCAGTTGGGACCGGCCTTAACTCCCTTACTAGCCCTTAATGTGGTTGTTAAAAATGATAAAATAAAAACTACTTTTAAAATAGACAAAAATAAATGTGCCAATATACTGAAGCGATAAAGGGAAACAGTTTTGTAACATCTTGGTTAATTGTACTTGGTTCCTTTGGTATTTCCTTGAAAATACCATCATATATATTTACATATTTTTAAGAGGTTCTACAAACACATTTTTTAAAAGATTGCCAAACACATTTTAAAAGACTAAGAAATTTAAAAACCAAGCAGATAATGTACCTGAACGATGTCATAAGTAGCAGAGGAAAAGATTTGCTTTAGGCATCTAAGACGGATCTTTCTATAGGTTACATAAAAATCCAAGCAGGGTTTGCAATCATTTAATGACTGACTGTGCACCAACATCATCACAGCTGTAATTTTAGAAATGTTGTAATTTATAGGATATCGTTCTTATAAAATTATACAGGGAGTTCTGATAAATACAAGCCAAGCCTGAGGAATAAGAGAAATCTCTCTTGAAGCACAAGGACGAGGGGCCCTTTTACTTGGCTGGGAATGGCCCCAGCACACCTGCTCTTGGAGCTCCCCTGGTCTAGCTCATGTGCTCTGTGAACACAGCAGCCCGCAGCCTGACAAGATCTCTTTTCGCTCTCAGTTTCCAAGGCAAGGTTTGCACACTGCTTTCCACCTTCACTTTGATAGTCTTTGACTTTAAGGTTGTGGACGTCTGGGGCATGGCATGCTCTCGCACTGTCCCTGGCAGTGGACTTCTTACCTCCAAACACATCATTTAATGTGTCTTTTCTCTCTCACCTTAGGCAGCTCACACTGGCTTCCGTGCATCACCAGAGCGGGTGCTGGGGTTGTTTTTCACTTACACGGACGTGAATGCTAAGGCACAGGGAGCCATCTCCAAGCAGGTCTGGTGTGTTTATAAACTTTATGATTGTAATTCTTGTTACCACGGTATTTAAATAGGCACACTGCTGTCTTAAAGCCTTTTTTATGTAATACACGCATAATGAAAGGTGAAGAAAACTGTCACTTGCAGGAAAACTATTTCCTTAAATTATGACTTGCATCTACAGTAATGAGAAGCTATTAAAATATATTTAAAAAAAAAATCTCTAAGCTAATCTATTGCTTTGGATTTTGATATTCTCCAGTGCTGTTTCCCCCATTCTGTATGCACAGCACAGATTCCTGCCAGCCTATTACAGTGAACAAACAATGTCTTCTCTGTCAGAACAGACAATGAATAGTATCGCAGAATTCTCCTCTAATGTACAGCTTCCATTCCCCCCACCCAGCCCCTTCCGAAAAGAACCGCCAGGACAAGGACTGACGACAAGGAACCCATTACTCGCCCCTTGCCAATCTGAAAGCACATTCTGGCGAGCTAAGGACTGAATAATGTCGGCCATATATTAACTGCTAAACAGAGAAAGCTGACAAGTTTATTTTCTTTTAAATTGGATCGTATATTTTTGCATTTCTGCAAAATGCAGAACATGGGTGGTGAACATGGGTATCTTTATCAGGAAGGAAGGAGGTGGTTTTTTTTTATCAGATCGAATTTCAGGGCTTAGCAAAAACAGCTTTTGGCTACAGACTGAGCAGCAACAGGGGAACTTCACAGAAGTGACACAGCAATTTGTGTTAAAATACTGGCAGCCAATTCATGAATGCTAGAGCCTACGACGAATTCAGCTGCTTCTGTTAAGCCTTTATTCCCGCTAAGCTCATGATTCATAAAGAAAGCGCCCGGAGTTACTCCTCTGAAACAGAGTATGTGCTGACAGACTCCTCTTTGACGTCTCTCTCTCCTTCTCTCTCTCATATTCCCATTCTCTCTTCCACACGGATGTCCTCTCCTCCCCCAAGAAGAGGCATTAAGGATGGGAAGTCCCTGTCACCGACCACCCACAGCCTTACTTAGTAGGTAATTTTCATGAAAGGAGCACATGGATTTCTTTAAAATCTTCCACATCTGTAAGTATTAGTTGGTGTAAAATATTATGACTCCGTTTTCTTTCCCTTTGTGACACGAATATAGTATATATTGGATCGTAACTTCTAGGAAGGACTGCACCACGCTTTTCCCAGAGAAGACAAAAATGCTATTTTTATCACCAAACCACACTGGCTGCTGTTTTCGTTAACGCCGGAGAGAGAGACTAACACGAAGAAAAAAGCACCGCCTCCCCTTGCCTCCCCTCCTCCCACACACGTGTAGTGTGACTCCGCGAGCTCCCGGATTCTGAGGGCGTTCTCCGTTCTCCGGGATATCCCCTCGGCTCCGCTCACTTCTCCCCTCCCTCCCTCGCGGCACTCGAGGCTTGTCAGACGCAACAATCAAGCCTGTGTGCGGCACCACTGCGCCCTGAAAATTCTAATGAGGGGCCCCCTTAGTGAACAATGGTAGTATTTACCTTGGAGAAATGTTTGTCCAAATAAGGAACCAAAGTTCTGGCGGTGGACTCCCTTCGAAATGTGGTGGCGAGAGTCCTCTTTTCCTGCTTGGCCTGTAACCAAAGAGAAAGAAAACTAGGGTTAAAAAAAAAAAAAAAAAAAAAAGACAGATGGATACAGACTGTCAAAGATACTTGTCCAGTTCGTTGTAAAAACACGAGCAAATTCGGGCCAAACATTGAGCTTTTCATTCCTTCCCAAGCAAAGCAAGCTGCAAAGTCAAGGAAAACTACAAATAGTAGTAAATAAATAAAAATATCTCCAGTGTAACAGTTCATGTCTGATCAAACATTCATCAATTACTTGCTCTTTCTATATTTTTCCTAATATTACGATAAATAAATCTGTGTCTTATTGCTGTTAATATTAAAATTCAAGTATTTGTTACCTAAATTTGGGATAAAATGAGGGATGTATTTAAGATTTATGCTTTTAAATAAAGTAAGCTATGATTTAATTATGAGAATGTCTTACTAAAAAAGGAACACCTTCAGGGTGCCTGGGTGGCTCAGTGGGTTAAGCACCTGATACATGATTTCAGCTCGGGTGATGGTCTCAGGGGGAGATCTGAGATCGAGCCAACATCATGCTCCGCACTGGGTGTACAGACTGCTCGAGATCCTTCCTCTCCCTCTCCCTCTGCATCATACACCCCCACCCTACTCCCCATGTGTGCGTGCGCTCTCAAATAAATCTTAAAAAAATAAAAAGGAGCATCTTCAGTACAGCATGAACCGTGTGACCTACATGACATGCAGATCTCCTGATCCCACATTGCTCCTTTACCCACTTCACTGTGGGAATGAAGACGACGTGCAGAAATGGAGGGGATGACTGGGATGTCTCCCCTTCTTTTCCCTCCTGATTCATCCGCGCCCCTTGGTCCCATCCCATCCATGGTTTTGGTCTAGTTTCGGTGTCCAGCCTTTCCTCCATGCCCCTTCCCTCTCCACGTCTCTTCCCATCTCCTCACAAATATCTCCCAAACTGAACCTCGGTTTCATGTAAGGCACCATAGTTCGTGCAGCATGGGAGGAATAGGGGAGGGTGATGGGATGAATGAATGAATGAGCTTACACCCTGAGGGGAACATCCTAGCTGCTAACTAAGATTTAGAACCTCTCAATTATTTTAACGGACTGAGCTACAATTCCAGATTTGAAGATGAAGAACTGAGTGCAACACGAACCTTCTAGACCCGCATCTAGTTAGGTTCTATTAGGGTCACATAGGATCATCGCAGACCGTATGTAGCTTTCTTCCACAGCACAGTCAGCAGATTATTTACACTGTCTCAAGGTACATCTATTGTTTCCCTGACAGTTACCAAGGGAGAAACGGCTGACTTTTGTTTGCCACTGCATTCAGCTATTATTA
Source organism: Enhydra lutris kenyoni (assembly GCF_002288905.1). Taxonomy (NCBI): domain Eukaryota; kingdom Metazoa; phylum Chordata; class Mammalia; order Carnivora; family Mustelidae; genus Enhydra; species Enhydra lutris. The sequence goes on along the minus strand of NW_019154133.1, from coordinate 3,424,634 downwards.
TTTTCTTTTCTTGAATAAGTCTAAAAAGACCAGAATAAGATACACAATCATAGGCTGTCTTCTTCTGACCTGACTCCAGGTCTTTCCGCTGTCAATCATGCAAACTAAAAGGGCAGGGCGCCTTCACTGGGTGAGGGCTTGACAGACAAGGGCCTTTCCCAAACCACCTTTCGCTCTTTCATTAGATTTTCAAACAAACCTCCTCCTGAAACCCTGCCATGCAGATATATTTAGATGTGGATTCCAACTGTAAACATCTCCACTTCCCCATGTTGTCATGGTTGGTCCCAGAGAACGCTCCTGAATTTGTTAGAAATAGAAGCAAGATTGGATTATCTAAATCAAACTGCTGCAGCAAAAAAAAAAAAAAAAAAAAAAAAATGAAAAGAATATTTTTCTTAAAATGCCAAATCTTATTAATATGTATTAGAAATAATGTTTGCCTTAGCTCTATTACTAGGTGGGAATAGAGAGTCTAATTTGAAAATTGAGCATATAACTTGACAGTTATTTTAATAACATAAAAGTGGTACATAATTTTGCATTTCTGGAATATGCATTTCATGACAAAAATATTTCAAAGAAACAAGGTAATCAGGACACTGTGGAACCAGAATAAGACAGACATATAGATAAATGGACTAGAAGCACTATCCAGAAATAAACCTGTATATCTATGGCTAATTAATTTTCAACAAGGGTGTCAAAACTGTTCAGTGGGGAAAAATAGCCTTTCCAACAACAAAATCTAGGACAACTGATAGCCACATGCAAAAGAATGAAGTTGCATCCTCAACTCAGACCATATAAAAACTGACTCAGAATGAATCAAAACCTCCATTTAAAAGCTAAAACAACAATTCCATTAGAAGAAACCACAGGGATAAACCTTCATGAGCTCAAATTTGGCCAGGGGGTTATATATATGACACCAAAAGGACAAGCAACAAAAGAAAAAATAAATCAATTGGACTTGATCAAAATTAAACACATCCGTGCTTTAAAGGACACTATTAAAAGACAACCCAAAGAATGGGAAAAAAAATCCGAGCAAATCATATCTGATAGAGGACTTTTATGTAGAATATATGAAGTACTTTTATAACTCAATAATAAAAAGACTACCCAATCAAAAGCAGGCAAAAGATCTGAACAGTCATTTCTTAAAATAAATACATAATGGCCAATGAACACATGAAAAAATGCTCAGCATTATTATTTATCAAGGAAAAGCAAACCAAACCCACAATGAGATGAAATACCACTTCATCCCCCATAGAATGGCCATAATCAGAAGTTTACATGGTAACAAGGGTTGGTGAGGACGTGGAAGAAAATCAGAAACCCCCATATCTCCTGAGGGGAATGTAAAATGGGAGTCACTTTGAAAACAGCCCGGTTCTTCTTCCAAAAGTTAAACAGAGGAGTTACCATTGGTCCCAGGTATGTACTGGGGTATGTCTATATGGGTATATATTCCACTCCTCGGTATGTACCAAGGGAAATGAAAACATACGTTCACACAGAAACTTGTGTATGGATGCTCAATGTGGCATTATTCATATTGGCCCCAAAGTGGATACAGTACATATATCCATCAACTGGTGAATAAACATACAAAATGGGGGTATATCCATATCAAAGAATAGTATGTGGCCAATTAGATGGAATGAAGCACTGACTCATGTTACAATGGGGATGAACCTTGAAAACACGCTGAGTGAAAAAAAGCTAGTCACATAAAAGGCCAAATACTCTCTGATTCCATTGACATGAAATGTCCAAAATGGGCAGGCAGATAGTGGATTAGTGGTTGCCTCAGGGGGCAGGAGACGGGGATGAGAGCTAAGGGGGGCAGAGCTGCTTTCTGAGGTATGGACTGTGGGACGGCTGCACAACTCTGTCCATTAAACTGTCCACTTTAAATTGGTGAACTGTATGGCATGTGAATTCTGTCTCAATAAAGCTGCCACCAAAAAGAAACTCCAAGAAATGTGTGCATTGTAATGTCTGTCATTTTCCAGAGCAATCTGAAAGAAATATGGCAAACCCCAGGGTGAGTCTAGCTGGAATCACAGCAGTCATTGCCGCGAAGCGTGATCACTGGGCTCCAACCACTGCCAGCCATCGTGTTTGAACTGAAGACAACTGGAGAGTCATTCTGCATGGACCAAGTGCCTTTTCAGACCTCCTTTCACACCCGTGACTATGTCTACGGGTGGACAGCAGTTAGTCACTGCAAACGATGACTGACCCAATCAAATAGAAATCCTATGCTGTCCATGTTGCTTTCTTTTTCCACTGAATGGAACCGTAGGACTTGGGAAGCGTGGTGTCTACTCCAATATGCCCCCCTCCCTGCACATAGTATGTTAGTGGAACGGCAAATTCAGCACCGTGTCTTCCGTACCTAGTTCACTGACAGAGTTTTCATTAGGACTGTTAGCAGGTTCTTAACACAGATGATGACATTCAGAGGAAGGCTCAAACAAGTGAACTCTGATAATTCATGATGCATTTGGTCTGCTCATGTGAAGGCTTGTTCTAGCTACAGCCACTCAGAGAAACTGACACACAGTTCAATTTCTGGGCCACTGGGGCCCTGAGGGCTGGGTTATGCACCTGACAGATGGCCTGACCCAACCCCCAGCTGGCATTGCTGAGAAGAGGTGTAGGAAGAGGAGTGTTTTTTTTCTGGGTTGGTTTTTTTTGGTTGTTTGTTTATTTTATTTTTTAAAGTTATACCTTCTAGGGAAGCAGCGAGGAGGTTGACAGCAAAGCTGCCTGCTATCTGGGTAGATAAACACAGGGACTAGGTAGCCCTCACTTGAGTAACCCAACTCCAAATTCATGTTTGACTTTCAAAAACTATACTTGGAGACAGGTTATCCACTCACTGTGAGACTAGAATCACGCTCACTTAAGGACTCTCAAATTTAAAAGAAACTTAAGGATGATCTACAAATCAAACCCAGTTGATACTTGAACCCTTTCTACAATGACTGTGACCTCCGGGTCATAAGTATAATAACAAAAGGACTTGGTTAAATGTAACCGTTAAAAGTACTGAGCACAGAATGAATCACAGTATCTAATATATAATAATCATTGAATGTCTACTCAGTGATTGAGTTAACTTTTAAAAAATCAGAGTAGATTTGAGCATATTGATATAATAAAGCTGCTCTCCCTGACAGTCCCTGAAGACTCGTGATTGGCAAGTGACCACATCAGCATGTGTGGTAACACATGCAAATGGCACCCAAGTAAATACTATCTTTTATCCATGTTGCAATGGAAACAAAGCAACAAAACTTAGATCTGCTCATCAAGCCAATGCCAGAATCCCTTCCATAATGAAGGGCTCCTGGAAGGAATTCGTTTCTGTCTTTGGCAAATGCTGTTCGATATGAGCTGGGGTAAGGAAGGTGCTTTTTCACCTAGTGACTTAGTGGCCTCAACCTTGTTAGAGTCTTGGTTCTAACTTCTAGGGCCATACAGAACAAGTCCAATAATTTTCCTACATGGCAATCTTTCAAATACTCGAAGACACCTATTTAAAGAAGTTCCTCTCTCCTGCCCTTGAGCTTCCCCTTCTTCATTTTAAAGCATATAGTTCTGGGTACCAGCTACCCTAACTTAAAAAAGCATCCGGGCTGGAAGAAGTGAGCTAGGCTCTGGCCAGGCCTGCTCATGACAGCAAAGTAGGCTGACAGCCTGGACCAGCTACAAAGCCCAACTTAATGGAGCGGCTCAGTAACCAAGCACAATGTTCAGGGGACAGTGATCTGATTTAAGAAATAGTCCTTATGTGGGTTTTGATGATGGTGCTAGGGGAATTGTTGCGGACCAGATATCACAGGGAGGCAAAGCTATCAACAGGGAGCCATGATAGGCTGGTTAACTCAGGAGAGGGGTCTGTGATCATCCTGGGGTCCAATCACAGCTGCAGAATCTGGCTACTGGGCAGTGATTCAGGGTAAGAGCCACAATTTCTTGAGATCTCCCGACAAGATCAAGACAGACCATGGCACCCCAAATACACACTCTGTCCCAGACATTTAGAAGGAAGAAAAAGAGCTGAAACTTGCAAGGTCAAGGCGTGAGTATCATGGGAATCTGGAAGTCATTCCTGGGATACGAGATCCAACACCTGGTGGCAATAAAGGCCACTTGGGACGCGGCACTGGCCATCCCAGTGGTCAGCACTGGGGCAATACCATTCCCAGCATGGGAGATTACGACTTAGCCTACAAATCAGCCAGCACTGAGCAAGACTGTACTGTGTTCCACTGCCCTGGGGACTAGGTTTAAACATCTTCAGTGATGTTTCCTGCTTCAGTGAGAACAAGCTCAGCCCCGGGGAGGGCAAGATGATGCATGTGAGAGGAACAAGTGGGAAAGAAACGGGGGAGGCAGGAGGAGACATGCTGGGGGCCAACACTTCCGATTTTTTGGTTTTCTTCCAAAAGACCAAGCTCAAAGGCACGTCTCCGGATGACGTAGCACTTGGTTGGTGAGGAAGAGAACAGGACGCTTACTCGTGTCAGTGCAGATTCTCCTATAGGTATTCAGAAAACCTGTGATCACAGAAGCTTTTTTCACCAGCTACACTAATCAGACTCTTGCCATATATGAATCTTGTACTGGACTAAAACAAAATCTAACTTTCTTTCATATGTGATGCTGCTAAGACCAATCTCTCCTCCTGTCCTTTTGCAATTTAATTGGTGATGGTGACGGTGAGGTGCTTACGTCACCCCCATGCCATTTCTGCCTCTTAGATCTGGGTCATTGAGTTAAATGTCAAGTTATTCTTGAATTTTGTTTCTCTCCTTTGTTATTATAGAGTCATCTCTCTCAGCTTTGGGCCATGCATTTGCACAGTTATATCCAACTGAGGCCTAATGTCGACTAGGACAGGATTGGGTTCAAATACCAGAAGCCTGTCTCTAGGAAACAAGCAATTTATTCATCAGTTCCCCCCTGGATATACACACCAAACCAGTTATTAATCTAGCTAATTACATCTACCCCTTATTTGTCCAAATGATAAATGCTAGCGATTTGATATACTTTGGGTATTAAAAACCACAAATATATCTATAAACTAATGCATGTGATTTCTTATTAATCCAGCTGAATTCTAGGATAGGTTTAGTAAACTGTCAATATAACAGAGATCAATCTCAAAGCACAGATACTTCCTCCCATGAAAATTTCAATATTCAGTCCTTCACCATAATCATGCAAGAAAATAATACTGAATATGCCCAATGGTATAGCAATTAAAACAGTAGCTAAAGCCAACGTATCTGGGTTGTGATATCCTGAACAATCCGGGAAAACTGTAATTTACAACAGATACGTCTCCCTCCCTCATCCCAGTATTCTCGACTTCCTGGGTTGCACTTCTCCCCTCGCTAAGCTCCCTTGTGTTTTCTGGCCATTTTTTCTTGCCAGCTTTCCCAGCTGTGCCTCCCATTTCTCCTACCCCTCAGCTGCTTCAGCTCACACTTGCAGCCTTCCTGAGATTCTCGGTGTGAATGGTTCTAGTTCTCATGCTATCTGATGTCTCCTGCCCCATTTCTCACACGTTCTAACAGCTGAAATCCTTGAGGTATGTGAAGCAACAGTCCATTAAGAAAAGAGTATTTTCAGGGAGTTAATTTTCTTGGCAGAGTACAGAAAAATGGAAGAGGCAGGGAAAGAAAGTTCAGAGGTGCCAGAGAGAGGCCACTATGAAGATAAGATGAAAGCACAAAAAAGAAAAAAAAAATCAAAAATTTTTGGGCATCAAAAAGATGTAAGTATGGCATTGGGAAAATAATTCTTTCTGAAAATCCTCATAAATATTTTTATATATATAAAATATATATGAGGATACATTTTTTTTTTTTAAAGATTTTACTTATTTATTTGACAGAGAAACACAATGAGAGAGCAAACACAAGCAGGGGGAAAGGGAGAAGCAGGCTTCCCACGGAGCAGGGAGCCCAACGTGGGGCTAGATCCCAGGATCCTGGGATCCTGACCTGAGCCGAAAGAGACACCTAACAAGCGAGGCACCCAGGTGCCCCGATCTCTCTTCTGGAGGGGTAGGCGCGTTCCACTGTAAGAAGGACTCACACAGATACTGAGGTGATCAGAGGGACAGACTGAGTAGATACGGACTGAGTAGATACATGAGGACATGTATCCTCATATATATTTTATATATATAAGGATATATATATATACATATATATATGTATATATATATATATCCTTATATATATAAAATAATCCCCTTGCCAAGGAGAAGATGTTTTTCTTGAATTCTGGGGACCTAATGATAAAAATCTTTTAAGGATGTATCCTCATACTATCTACAATATACAGGATCCAGGTAAGCATAGATACAGTTATGATACACACACTGAGTCATTAACAAATGACATTTTGCTAGCAAAAACCTTCTTTTTGTAAGACCATTACCTGGAAAGAGGCTTAAAATGACACTATTTCTTATAAGCCTTATCTGTAAGATGCATCCCAAGCAAGGCTTGGACTTGAATTCCTTGCAGTTTCAATATTAACAGAGAAAAAAATCAAATGACCGAAGCGCACAACAGGGAAAAAAAAATATTTTCTTCCTGGTAAAAGACAGAGTAGTTTACAATTCGCAAATTCAATGTATTTGAGGGAAAGCTGCATGGTTCTCCAACATCTAAACATAAAGCAAGGTAGCACAAACACTAACAATAAAAAGATTAGCTTTGGAACTTACATGTTGCTTTAGTGAACAGAAAATATATAAATTGACTCCTCTACTTACTAGTTAATGAATTGGTAGTAAAATAAATATTGAAAAACATCCTCCTTTAGGCAACGTAGATAAACATGGAATAATAAACAGGACAATTAGGGGCACTTGGGTGGCTCAGTTGGTAAGCTTCTGACTCTTGGTATCTGCTCAGGTTCATGATCTCAGGGTCGTGAGATGGAGCCCGTTTCAGGCTCCCTGCTCAGTGTGCAGTCTGCTTGAGATTCTCTCTGTCCCTCTTCCCCTCCCACCCACACTTGCTCTAAGTAGATAAATAAATCTTTAAACAAACAAACAAACTGGGCAATTAAAGAGGTTGTTCATTCGTTCATTCATTCCCTTATTCACCTTTCAGTGTTATTTTCTTGCTAAAAACAAAAAGTAAACGCTACTCCAGTCTCTTTCATCTATTTTATCTGGGAAGCTGTCTTTTGGAATGGAACTTAAGCTGCCACTCACAGAGCCTATAGCTTTGGCTTGTGTCTCCTGGGGGGTACCTAACTGGGCAGCCACTAGGCACACCTCCCTGTCTCTCAGAGCCTCAGATGAGCCTTTAGACATTTCCCAGTGAGCAGCAGTTTCTGTTTTCTCTAGCCTTGGGATCACCAAGGGGTAGTCGGGCTGGAGGGTCCCTGATCACTGAGCTTTCCCGGGAGCTATTTCAATGGGTGTGTACGTATGGGGTGGGGGTAGGGGCACCTCCCCCAGGAAGCTGAGGAAGGTGTGGGGTCAAACACTAGCTTGAAGGTTCCCCAAGTATGTTTTTGAGAAAGCCCCAAATTCATAGAAATCTGATCACTGTTAGAAGTCCCAGTACAGACTGCAGAGTAAGCACAGGATAAAAAAAGAACCCCCTTCCGGACCCCAACCCCTCCCACTTGAGGTTCTAAAGAACTGGCTGTGTTGTTTGGGCTGGCTTGAGGCAATGGCTTTGCCTGTGGGATCAAAAAAGGGGGATACATTCAAGCTCTGTTTTTTTTTCCTGGTAGTTTTCCACATTATTAAAGATTATTGTCTATAAAGTGAAAGAGTTTTGGAGGAATGCATAGGGGTGTGTGTGTGCATGTGTGCTTGTGTGCGTGTATGTGCACGCTGGGGGTGGGTAGGCTGGCATTTTGTATATGGATCTTACGGCCCAAGTGGTTTCATAGTACCCTCTTCTTTCTATATATGTGTATATATGCATGTGTATTTCAGACTGTGTATCTATATCCATCTCTACATGTACATAAATGGAATAAATTGTATATATGTAGTTAGAATATACACACTCATACACATTTGACCTCTTCAACCTGGACTTTCAACACCGCCTGTGGGTATCACACCAGAACCCCGCCAGCGATATCATATTCTTGTGGCCATTCTTCTAGGAACTGAGGTTAGTTTTAGGAAATGCTATCATATGTATGACATTTCAATCATTTCTCTGATGGAAAACAACTACTAAATGACCAAAGGTGAACTTCAGGGAAATTCTGAGACACTCAGTGAGATTTAATGCTCAGTATCCTCAAGAAAGTCAAGGAGATTCATTTGAATGGAAATAATGCACGACCTGATAATGGATTGTCCACGCTCAGCAAATATTAGTTCTATGATGATTTGTAAGACATGGTGTGTTCAGCAGAACGGAAGGCATCATGATGGACTCTGGCCTACTGGGCTGCGTCTTCTCTGCAGAGTGGCTGCATCTGGGATGCTGTACTTTGCATGTGAGAGGACAGGGCTATGTTTTTTTAGGCCTGTTACGGGTTGAATTGTGTCTTCCCCAAAATTCCTATGTCAAAGTCCTAATGAATGTAACCTTACCTGGAAATGGGATCATTACAGATATTAGTTGCAATCAGGTCAGAATGGAGAACAGTTGGCCCCTGATCTAATACGATTAACGTCCTTATAAAAGGGGGAAATTTGGATACAGAGAAACGTATATAGGGAAAATGCCCGTGAAGATAGAAATTTATGCAGCCATAGTCCAAGGACATACTAGCAGCTAAAAGAGAGGTCAGGAACAGACAGATCTTTCCTTGCACCTTCAGAAGGAGAACACCTTGCTAACACCTCGATCTCATACTTCCAGCCTCCAGAACTGTGAGATGATAAATTTCTGACATCTAATCCACGCATATATAAAGCACCTTTACAAATGGTGGTGCTTCATTATGGTAACCCTAGGACACCAATTACAGGGCCAGGGCATGGAAACATGGTCAAGTTCTCTAACATTGGAGACCTGACTTAAAGGCACAGAGGGGAGGGTGAGCAAGGCAAGAGTCATTACTCTGCATTTCTCCTATCAAGAGAGGTTTACACATCAACCAGCCGCTATCCTGGAGTTGCTTCTTAATTATATATATTCAAATAACACTGAAATAACAGGGAGGTTCACATAATTCACGGAATTCATGATACAATCCCAAAGAAGGAATCTGTATTTTTAAACACCGTTTTCAGTAATCACCCAGCTCTTCAGGGTCTGAGCAGCGAACAGGACCCAGGCCACTTTTCATTGACTACCTTCTGCTCTGAAGTGGTGGCTTCCCCACGTGCCACCTGTGTGGGTTCTCCCTAACCCGCTGATCTGGCTTCAGAGCTAGTGCCTTTTTTTTTTTTTTTCCTTTTTTAAAAATCTCATCCAAAGATTCTGTTACGCTGCCTTATCCAGAATAGGCATACCAAAATACTTGTTTAAATACATACTATTTATGATATAGCCAAGTTTCTATAAGAAGATACTATCAACTCATAGTACGTGACTGTCCTTGAGGATACTGTTATTTTTTTTAAGTCTCTTCATTCAATATCTAGGACACAGTTCCATGAACCTGCCCATATAACTGACTGGCATGATGTATAATCCCAGTTTTATTTTCTTCTCTGTTTTGATTTCTAGACTAATGGCATTTTACACGAGCCACAGGATCTGGGCTCTGCTATTTAGGCCCTTTGTCTGTCTGGTCGAAGAAAGAACACAAGCCCGTCTCACTGATCAAGTGAAAAGAGAAGGGGAAAGGGAAGAGAAAAAAAATGAGAGAAAAGGAGGAAAAAACCCCACGCTTTAAAGATGTGAACTGCCTTGGACAAAGACACAATTTCTATTATAGTTGGTAAAAATCACCAGAAAACACATACTCCTGGAGGCTGCATCTTCGCATTTAACACAAAAAGAGCTAAGAGCAATTTCCATATCAATCTGCCCAAATGGAGAAAATGGTGTCACCTAGGAGCCTAGAAAGGAACAAAAACATCCCCTAAATCTAACTGTGAGAGCCAGAAGCAAGAAATACAGAAGCAGTTTCCTCACTGCAGAATTACTTTTTTTTTTTTCTGGTCTGCCATCAACAGGTGTTGCCATGGTAACTACCCTGTAGTTAAGAAATAGTAGAGGTAAAGAAATCTATACAAAACCACCATGGAGGAAAGAATAAGAAAGGTGCTGTAGCAGAACTAACCTCAGATCTAACAGAATGAGGAACCAGAGACTTGCTCTGCTTTTTGTCATATCTTTATGTTTGAAAGGCATTCTGCATCTGGAGGACTCAGCCCAGGAGCGTGGTCCTTGGGGGGGGCAGGCAACTCTCAGAGGGGGGCTGTTGTGGCCATCAACTTATTTCAGGTGCTAATTTACATTTCCACTCCCATGTGTACATTGTAGCTTTTTGATGGCTTTAAGGGGAAGACTGCAGCTGAGTAATGTCATGTTTGGAAACTTCTAAAAAGTAAACATCTATTAGTGAATGACTTTCTTACTAGACTTCTCCCTCTTGAAGTAATCTGTATAGTGATAATTTCTGCTTTCTCCCTTCCGATGGAGAAGCTGGGTTTGCATGTTATAAATGAGTGAAACAGTTAACAGCTATTTCTTCATCTGAACAAGTATCACCAATACCTCTGCTCCTAGTACCAGGAAATACCTCAGAGCCTGGCTAAAACAGAACCCATTTCTATGGTCCTTCTTTCACTGCTCACAGCTTAGGACTGTACCCCATGTGTTTAGCATCATGAATGATGTAACAATTATTTCTGGAATTAAATTCTACATTTTTATTTTGTGAGCTATTGTTGGTTAGCCCCCACAAAAGGGCACAATCTATCCCCTTTTTCTTACCAAGCTTTTTGTTGTTGTCCAAAGGATCACTCCACTCAATAAATGACATGAATTAATATATTTTGCTAACTTCTGTGATTCTTCAAAATTAGGAGACCTGACAACACATGTTTTTGAAAAATAATGTCTGCAAGGCGTAGCTTGAGAGACAAACCAGTGTGGTACCAGGGACGTCAGACATGAGAGTGTTGTACAAAAGAGACAGCTGAGATGTTAGCAGATATACTCTGAGATCTAACTACCTCTCCTCGCCCATTTCTGAGACTCAGTGTTCCTTCCCATAAAGAGATGGAATCATTTCCTTCTTCAAAGCGTTGTTATGAGGCTTTCATGAAATTATGTAGATGACAGTGTTTTGTTCATAAACAGTAAATAAGAGTGGATGCTGGAAATTCTATTGTCACTTGATTTTCAAGCTTTTTGCTGTGTTAATATTACCTATCAGAATTTGGATGCTCAGTAGGCAACAAAACTTTTGTATCATGTTTTTGGCAGAGGATCTCCTTCCTTATCATCATCTACAGGTGCTTATCTGATTTGGATGTCACTGTCTTCTATTAGTTTCTTTTCTTTTCACCTTGTTTTCAGCCTGGCAGATTTGTATCACAGACATGGGTGGGTGTGTGGGGCATGTGCATGTGCATGACAAGAAGGGGTAAAGGAGGGAAGAGAGAAAGGAAGGAAAAGTGAGAGGAACATATGAGTTAAAGGGGAAAGTTTTCCCTCCCATTCCACAGATAGGCACCCATCCCTCAGAGTGTTATTTTATCTGCAATCTGTAGATGGCTAGCACTAAGTTACTGGCAGCTTTATACACTATTTATACCCAGAAGCAATTCTGGGGAGGACACTAACTTCTGCAACCAACTCTCACCTCATGGTGCTCTGCTTCTCCACGCTCGTGAAGTGCTTTGCCAACTGTAGTTGAAAATGCAGAAATCCTACCTCTCAAACTATAACCCCCAGATCTTTTTTACAGTAAGATACAGACCTTCTTTTTTCTTTTTCTTTTTCTTGTTTTTTAAGAGCGGGGGAAAGGCAGAGGGAGAGATAGAATCTTAAGCAGGCTCCATGCCCAGTGCAGAGCCTGACACGGGGCTTGATCCCATCCCTGAGATCATGACCTGAGCCGAAATCAAGAGTCAGATGCTAGGCCAATTGAGCCTCATAGGGGCCCCTTACATACTTTCTTTTTTATTTGTTTAAAAAAAAAAAAAAAAAAAGAGCACTCTCTTTAAAATGTTGCCCTTGGGGTGCTTGGGTGGCCCAGTTGCTTTACTGTCTGCCTTCGGCTCCAGTCATGGTCCCAGGGTCCTGGGATGTAGTCCTACAGGGGCTCCCTGCTCCGCGGGGAGCCTGCTTCTTCCACTCCCTCTGCTGCTCCCCCAAGCCCACTTGTGCTCTTTATCTCTCTTTCTCAAATAAATGAAAAATCTTTAAAAAATATAAAAATAAAATGTTGCCCTTTTGTTTCTGAGGGATTTTGAATGTATCCTCCCCATTTAGTCCATTCCGTTCTATTCTAGTCCTCACTTGCTCCTTTCCCTTCCAACCTGCTGGTCAGCACATTCACCTACTGGCCAAATCTCACAGGTTCTATATCCCTGAATGTTTGTTACAGTAAATTTTCAGTTTTGTTATAATGTATGCTTATTGAGAATGTCTGCAGAATACAGAAAGACCTATATGCAAAATGAAAGTTCCTTTTCACCTTATTACCCCAAATCCCATTTCCTTGCCTAAGGTGAGCACACTTAGAGTTGAGTAAAACACTTGAAAGACGTGGGAAGATACAAAAATCTAAGGGGTTTTTCTTTATTGTTATATACTTGGTAATAACGAGCATCCCTATTTTGGGAATTGTTCAACAGTTTCATTGTACTCATTCACTGGATGTTCGAGAACTTTCCATGTTAGCACATACAGAATTATCTCACTCCTTTTAATGACTACAGAGCATTGACAGGTATTTGGCTATATTTGGGTCAATGGATATTTAGATGTTTCTGGTACTCCTCAATTAGCAACAATGTGATATGATAGCTCTTGCGTATGTATCTTTGGTTGTGGTGAGGATATTGATTTGGATAGATTCCCAGACACGGGATGGATGGGTCGGCACATGCATTTGTCACCTCATTCTCCCTCTCCGTACCAACCTAAAGCCAATGTCATATCAATATATCATCTACAAGACTGTAAAGGAGAATGCACTTCTCTATTCTGTTGGGTTTCACCACCAATCTTAATACCTTCTGGGGTTCTTGAGTATCTTTGTCTGCTGATGCTATGTCTGGCCAGGCTTTCCAGTGATGCTGTGAATTTGTGGATCTCTCTCTCTCTTTTTTAATTTGATGAGTGAAGAATACAGTAATACCTCATTTCCTTGGTCAGGCATACAAGGTCCATAAGACTTCTTGCCTGGACAAGGCCAACAGGTACCTCTCGTTTCTTGACTCCTCTGTATTCATCCTCCACAGCCGGCCAAGCGACTTACTCAGATGCAAATATCATCGCTCAACTCCTTTGCTTAAACTTTTTCAGTCACACGCGAATGCTTGGCGGGTATCACAGGCTGCATTTTCTCTCCTAAAAAATGTATGTTGGTGTCCTAACCTCTAGTATCTCAGAACGTGACTTCATTTGGAAATAGGGCCTTTACAGAGGTAATCAAGTTACAATGAGGTCATGAAGGGGGGCCCTATTTCAATATGACCAGTGTCCTTATGTAAAGGGGAAATCTGAACACAGAGACAGACATGCACGGTGGGGGAGGGGTAAGATGTCACAAAAAAGCATAGGAAACCCACCATGTGAAGACAGCGGCAAGAGGGAACCATCCTGACCCAAGCCAAAGAATGTCTGGGGCTACCAGAATGAGAATAGGCGATGCAAGACCTTCCCCCTACAGGTTTCAGAGGGAGTGTGAACCTGCCAACACCTTGATTTAGAATTCTAGCCTCCAGAAATGTGAGATAATAGATTGTTGTGGTTCTACGCCCTCCAAATGGTAGCGCTTTGTTATAGCAGCTACAGGAAACTGATACCTTGAGTGAAGGCTGACCTCTTCGGTTCTCACTCAGCACCTTTCATGCAGTGGCTCACTGCCCTCAGGATCTTCCTCCCCAACGTTCCTGGGAACAATACCCTATTGCCGCATGTGCTCATGTCCAAAGGCTCCAGGATGCTTCCTACCTCCTTGCTTCTGAACACACTGATCCCTCAACCCACATGCCCTTCCCCAAGCTCACACGCACTGCACACGTGCCTTTGCTGACCTCCCAGAGCCACCTCCTTCAGGAGGTGTTTCAGACATCCTGTTCCCCCCCAGGTTCCCCAGCATAAATGACTGTCCTGGGAGTACCCTCTGTGCTATATTTAGAGGATTCTGACATTATTTCATACCTACTTGTTTGTACACCTCCATCCCTCTCTTCTATGCTATGAGCTCCTTGGGGTAGACCCATTACCTTAGCGAAGTCCCCGCAGAGAGAATGTCCAACATAGGATTTTTCTGGGCAAATAGTGCACACTGTCACGAACTCTTAAGCAATGTGTCCTTGACTTTACCCTAATAAACATGTCTTGTGTAAAGAAGTAGAGTAGAGCTGGTCAGGGCTGACTGCATATGGTTGATTCACACAATGATAAGGGCTGAGGAGTCCTTTCCCACATACTGACGATGTAACTGCTTTCTAGCTTGTTATTATTTTTGATGAGATTCATTCTTCTAATCAGTCACACTTAGAAACTTCAGCTGACTGCTTCCTTCATTAGAGACAGAAAGTAGATCAGTGGTTGCTGAGGGCTGGGGGGGGTACTGTGGAAGACAGGGAAATTGTATGACAGCGAACGAATGAGGGGTTTCCTTTCGGAGTTATAAGAATGCCCTAAAGTTGATGACGATGACGGCTGCAAAACTCTGAATACGCTGAAAGCCACTGAACCGTAGAGTTTATATCAGTGAACTGTAGGACATGAGAGTTTTAACTCAATAAAGCTGTTTAAAAAAAAAAAAAAAAAGCCTGATATACTTAATTCAGTCCAGTCCATAAGAATTGCCCTTAAAATAAGTCAACTCTTCCGTTGCCAAACATCCACAGAGATAAAAGAAAATAAAGAAATAAACCCTCTGCACTAGTGAAAAAGAAAACAAACAAAAACCATATCCTGTAATGCTTTTAGCATCCTAAAGAAAACACAATGGCCACCAGGACGTTTCACATCAGGCCTCTGTACTCTGTGTACTCGGACCATCCTCTGACCGAGATGTAGCAACTTAACTAGACCTTAGAACTTTTCCTTTGTCTTCAGGTATCCAATTCCCTCTTCTTTCTCTCTGTGCCATATTAGAGATGTATTTAGTTCAATAAATACAACAGCAAGAAGGGAACTAAGGTAAAATGATAAGTGATAGCCAAGAAGGGAATTACTAAAATCTACCAAATTTCAGATAGGGAAGGGAAAATCAGTTATATGGGGAATCCAATTACCTCTGGGCTAAGTCAAGACACTAGCATTTGTCACGGTGTCAGGCAAAAGACACAGTATCTTTAACACTTACCAGACTGCTCAATAAGTTTTCTAAATAAACAAGGCAAAGAATGACAAAAAGCAGACATCCTGGTACAAAAAATACTGTTTGTATTTGCCACTTATAATGTAATGCCTGTGATGTAAATGCCTGTCACATTTCCCCAGTGAAATTTCAAACCCCTTAAAGACAGAGAAGGTGGCTACTAGGTGCTCTTGACTCCCACCTTTCCACACCTGGAGCATTCAGCCAAGAGTTAGCAATTGCTTCCAGGGTACAAGATACAGTTATCTCTGAAACTCACTGTACTGAAGAGATTTTTTTTTTTTCCTTTTTAGTAACACTGTTCTGCAGCAAACATTGTTTACCACATGGAACAACAAAGTCTGTGTAATAAATGATTCTATAATGGATTGTTACCATTCTTTGAAGCCCCATGTCTAAGGTCTTTATCTTGGAGAAATGTACACTATAAAAAAGCCTTTGAAATCCACAGGCCGTTGGCTCGTGAACGTATCTGGGCATGACTCGATGAGTGGGAATTTTACTGGACCCACCCAGACTGACACAGACGACAAGTCCAGCTTTGAAAACTTACTCAGAACTACACCTATTTTAGAGGGAGCTTTTCATGTAACCACGAAGATGTTAATCATGGAAAGGGAGGGAATTATTTTGCTCTGCAACACTTCCTCCTATAGGTCATACACTCCAAAAATGAGACTCTAAGCGACTAAAATCTGATGATTAGTGATCAACTTAGTGACTAATCTGATGATGAGTCACTAAGTATAATCCATAAGGTTACATGTAATTAGCTAAGATAAGTTACGGAGAGAACCAGGCAGATACGTGAAAAAACATTCTCCGAGTTCAATGTGCTATAGGATGCAATCAAGAAAAAAAATCTCTCACACACATTCACAGAGAAATACTCTATGCCACTTCTGAAGGTTCCTTAAGTAAGGAGGGAGGCCCCTCAGTTCCTAGGTTCCTTCTTTCCAAACAAGCCCACTAGCCCCTGCCCATGCCATCCCAAAATATTCTACACCCTTCTTCCTGACCGCTTAGCTCCAAGTCCCAAGGGTCCTTCTTTGTAAGGCACACATACTCTTTTCCTTCTGTCCTTTGGTTCTGCTCAGGTTCTTCGGCTTCAAGTATTACCTGTCCTCCACTGGGAGCGAACCCTTTCTCTACACAGTTTCAAGCAGATAACACTGCCGGGTCTTTCCTGGAGCTTGCTACCTCTCCATTTACTTCATGAGGGGGAGGGGGAGTGACTTCTCTGATGGGTGACCAGAGGAAGCACGAACGAGGTACTCCAGGCTTAGCAACTCCCTTCTTCCTCTACGGAGTGGGGTTGCCCTCTGAGTAGATGTGGTTTCCTCTGATCTTCATGCCATAGTGTGAGCGGCTCCTTCAGGCCCACAGAGATGCCTGTCCTGCCAGTGTGGCCTCTACTTACTTCTGGGCTTTGGGATCAGCCAAAATCCCTGCACTCCAACCTGACCTTTCCTAGTAATAATAAAGGTGATCTTTAAGTCTTACCTGCCAATTATTGTAGCCTATCTCTTACTTTTTTCCCCCCCAGACCTTGGGAGTGTCTGAGAGGTACCACTATTGTGGTTTTTAATCAAAGGCTCTGACATCACTGACATATGTAAGTATATATTCATATATGTAAGTATACAAACTGATTAGATAGCTTAAACAAGTGACATGAGATTGTGTCCCATATCCCTGCCTGGACGTAATTTTGGGTCGTGTCTCATAAGTCTTTACCCTCCAGGGCTTCACCACAATGCCCGAAGTACAGTAAAAATATGCTCAGATGGGTTCAATCATGAATGCATCATCCAATTAAGGATATAGAGAAGATTAAAAACAAAACTTAGGACTATAATACTTGTGAGTCCAGCTAATGCTTATGACTTTATTAATGCATTTTTGGTACCACTTAGCAGTGTTAAGCATAAAGTTAATATAGGCAGGGTGAATATAAAATTATTATACACCAAACACTATGATCCCACAGAGTAAATTTAATTGCACACTGAGTGAGAGAATAGAAGATAAGGCGTACACTGATTTTCTTCATCAAAGCCTGTAAGATCTGATTTCAACCAAACCCTGTCATTCAATTTACAGCACAGCCAAGAGTGAATTTTATGTGATATATATCCAAATCTAATTTCCAAAGCAGTAATGGCAATCCACCCATAAGCCAAACTTTCATTTACCTACAATCAACACTTTCATGTTATACATTACATTATCTCACTCTTACATAAAAAGCCTCGCATACATACAAAAATCTATCAATGTGCTGTGTTTTTTGGGAAATAATGATTTGGTTGTCTAAGTGTATGTTTTTGAGTGACACACCATGAAAAAAACCTAAAAAACTAAACTAATTATTAAATTAATTATAAATTTAATACATTAGTAATTACAATTTTGTCAAAATAAACACAGTATTTCAATAAAACTTTAGAGGTCAATTAATGTGATAAATTACTAATTTCTCTTCAATTTTATTTTTGGCACAATCTGTTTTTTAACTGAAATATGCCTTTATGGAATGCTAACTGGATGCCAGAACTAACAAACATATGGTACTAACAAGCAGTCTTAAAACACAATAATAATTCTGGTAATGACTACTCAGAGAAAGCCCTCTCCAGTTTTCAAATATGTGTCACACATTTTTCCTTTGACTCAAAGTTTCCCCTTAAAACAACAGAATAGATGTCATCATACCCACTTTACAAATGGGGAAACTGAGGCTCAGAGAGCTTCAGTGGTATTTCTAAGGACTGGCAGGCTAGTACACCATTTCGGATTGCCAATTCCCATTCAGAGATTCAATAGTTATTGGGCACCTACCATGTAATAAACCCCACAATGATGCTGGGTTAGAGATGGTTCCTCGTTCCCCCCCCCCCCCGCCCACCCGTCATCCTAATTGACAAAGGACATGCATATGGCAGGTTCAATGTACTCTTAATTTTACATACAGATAAAAACAAAAATAACTCTGCAAATATTTCGCCAATAAGAGCAAAGGTAGGAAAGACTGCTTTAAACTTAATATAGCTTAATCATTTACTTTAGAAATTAAAAATGTTTCATTGTTACTCCTCAATGCTCAAATTCAAATGATAGTGTTTCAATTAAAATTGAGATGCCAAATTAAAAATACCCTTTGGCATTTTTAAATAAAACATTTAATCTTCTATCTAATGAATGAGAATCTAATCACATCAATTAGTCTACCTCATTCGTGTACCAAAACGTCAAAATGTATCTAATGACACAAGCTGAGATTTATGCAGTCATAGGCACAGTGATGAGAATGTCACTGAAGAAGACCCTTTCTGAAGCTCAGGTCTAGGGTTTTACATATCTAAGGTCACAGACAGGCACAATTTTAATGGGAGGTTGCCTCTTCATAAGTGCAGTTGTCATAAAATGTCAAAATATGAGAGAGAAGACCCATGGTTTATCCTGAAAGGAAAAGGACTAGCACCGCTGTTGCTTTTTATCTATCTATCTCTGCCTATAAATGAATCAATGAGTCATAAATACATTTGGATTTCAGGGAGTTTTCCTTCTAGAAACTTTCCTTGCAAGAAAGACAAGCAATCATGATGTAGAGAAAGCCAACAAAGCAAAGTAAAATGGAAAGCAGGCGACTGAGTCAATCAGCCAGGGACGTGACCCCACAATCGTAGCCTCACTCTTGCTGATAAGCAGGCAGAACACAGTAGAACATGTGCTCATTACAAATGAAACACAAACCCCCACCTCGCCCCTCTAGGGGTTATCAATCTTCTGGAATTGAACAAGTAGAGAGGGGGTGCCCAGGTGTGTTTTATGGGTCCATCCCCTTCCACCACCTTCTTCCTCTGGAGGATTTTAACTCTATATTCGCCTTATACCTTTCTTGTCTTGAGACAAAGTGCATCTTATGTTTAAAAAAAAAAAAAAAACTCCTAATAATTGCAGCATTATATCTTAGTAGTGCATATTTCCCTATCCACCTATAAGTTGTCTCTGATAATGTCTGAATGCCAGGGTAGATCACTGTGATGCCAGTGTTATCACAAGCCCAAGTTGAAGGATCCCACACAGTGCCTGAGGGCATGGCTTTCTTCTGGAAAATGAACGCTGCTGCGCTACAAGCCCTGTTAGATGTGATAAAAGATAGGAAAAATGAGAACACACACAAGTCTTAATTTATATACATCACTGTCAGCTGCCCTTTAAAGACTACGCAGTTTTCTAAACCATGAGGTCCCAAATTGTCACAGAAATTGCACAGAATTGCTACAGAACGATGTCTCTACTTATGTATTTCTCTATTTGTGCTGGATTAATTAAAAATCTAAATCTTCTGTTCAACCTTCTCAACTTCTTTGGCTTATCATACACATACCAGATTTTGGCAACCCAGAAAAAGAAGACTCATTTACAAAATAATTTCACTCCAAGAGTTCCTCTTCAGACCTGTCACTAGGAACACGGAATGCACATTCTTATTAGCATGAGTAAATGAGGATTATTACTTGCTTAAGACAGCTCATAATTTCTTAAAAGTTAAGCAACTTTGTGGAAAATAAAGAAACCAGTGAACATTAAAACCCTATGTGTTGTCTTCTGAAGTTTTCTTTGGTCTCTAATTTTACAGAAATATTTATGAAGTTGCCATCAGTGAAGAAACACCAGAACGACCATTTTCAGTTATTATCTCAGATATACATTTCCATGTTTCAAAACAGCCTGCATACACCATTAAAAAATTATAAAATATTATCTATTTTTATATCCTTAGTCATGTCCTCCTTGTTGAGGCAGGTAGTTCCAACCTCTTCATTTAAAAAAAAGTGCTGTTATGAATATCTGCACGGATTTTACACATTTTTCTCAATCACATGAAGTCATGATCTCATATCACAGAAAATATATCACCAGAGAAGATCTATTTATAAGACTGAGATCACTCGTCCTTCCCTCAGCTAACGAGAGCACCAGTGAGTGACAGAGCTGACATGAGAAAACCCAACAGAGATGTTATATAATTAACAAGTGTAATGCCTCAGCACAGTTGTGGTTGTCTTGTTGTCATTATAACATCAACAACCACAGCCACCACAATTTCCGGAGCATCTATCACATGCCAGGGGCTCTGCAAACATCATTCCCATCCTTGGCAATTTTCATAAAGTAGGGAAGGAGTCATCTTCCCATTTCAAGTAGGAAAAGAATTAAGGGGCTCATCTGAGGTGACATAATCTCCATCGGGGCCACACTGGTGACAGAAGCCTCCATCTCTTTGTTCTGCCCCAAACTGCCTCATTCTTAGAAAAAAGATCACTGGAAGGGACTACTGACCTGCTCAAGACTATTCACTAAAGACCTGAAAGTGATTTTTATGTGAGACCGTATAGGGAGACTTGTGTATGGCGTCCTGTGTCTTCGGGGGTAGGTCCCAAGGCCACCACTGCCACTGACCAAGGGACCAGTGAAAGTCTTGGAGCCAGCAGCCACCTCGATGCACCCGACCACCTGACCCATTGGACAAGGAGACAATATTGTAGCTTGATGTCCTCAACCACCTCCTTTTTTTCTCTAAGCATTTCAGCTATTTTGAAGTCTGCTGGCGGGAGGCATTTTTCTCTACATCAGAACATAAAATCATTCTAAATTTGACAGTAATTGAGCTCCATCGCGTCTTTCCATGTCTGATCAAAATATAGCTTTGAGAGTCTACAGATAATTAAAATTTCAGGAAGTGTTTGGAGAAGCCTATTAATGTATTACATAATCATTCACCAGAGAAAAATAGGAATCTTTAAGATCACCGTTGAGCATGCGGAACTATTATTCTTTGGATTATTTTGTGTGAACAACACCAAATCCTAATGTTACACAAAGGCTAATAATGTCTTTGCTCAGAGGATTAGAATTAATTAATGACCTCTGCTTTGGACTTAAATGCTGCAAACATCGCTGTTGTTCTTGAAAACAAAGACTGCTCCTGCATCATTTTTCAGATAGAGAAACTGAAATTAAAGTACTATGGTAATATTTGCTGGATAAAACAAATGCCAAGATCAAAACTGCTAAAACTCTGAGTGGAGATTTATTATCCCCACTAATCCTTTTGTATTTCAAAGTTTATTTATTTTTACTATGCTCTTCTATGCTTGTCACTAGTTATTATGGCATAATTTTAAATTCATAAAAGAGAATGTAGAGTTAATAATATCACAAGCCTTAAAACAATATTCAAGTAATACTGATGAGGTTAGAAATGCATTTGTTATCTGAATATGTTCTTTGGATGAACCAATAAAAAAAAAAAATGGTAATCTAATGTTAGAGTTTTTAACTTGTCATGCCCCAGCCAATGAGGCCATGCACAAAGAACAAAGATTTAATTTTAAAACATCAATGAGTACTTTTAAAGGGACAACTCAGTAAATCAAATGGTCATGTTCTCTTCAGTGTATTCAAATGATAAAAGTACAATTTCACAATATTCTGACTTCCCAGCACTCCTAAATTCTTACTTGTGAAGCAGTATCTAAAGTTGAGAAACGGACCCATCTCTCCATGGCTTATTTGATGGAAACATGCCAATAATTATTTCTCACTGACTATAGTTAATGACAACTTCTAAAAGGCCAAAGAAGGAATTTCTGGTGTAACTGCAGGTGGGGCCTGAGAATGTAAGAACGATAAGCACTGGTTACTTAAAAGCCTAGATTACTGTCTGTCAGGCATGCGTCTATTTTGGATAGTCAGTGGACTGGCCTTGGTGACAGGTCAGGCATGAACAGTATAAAGGAGAGGAGCACCTTGGGCCTCTGGTGGTACCATTAACTGAGATGGGAAACTCAGACGGAGGAAATAAACATAAGGGTGAGAAATAAACATAAGAACAACTCAGTTTGGAAAATGTTGATTTTATGGTGGATGTGGGGCATGGAGGTAAAGAAATCTGGTAGGTGGCTAAATTTAGGAATTAAGATCTCGGGAAGAAGGTTGAAAGTCATAAGCAAGATAGGGGTATGCAATCATTTTCTGCAAGGGCCGAGACAGTCAATACTTCAGGCTTTGCAGGCCATATGATCTATCACGACTACTCAACTCTGCCTTTGCAGCATCAACACAGCCGTAAACAACAGCTGTTGAATGAGGGTTTCTGTTCTAATAAAACTTTATTTACAAAAAACAGGTGTCAGAATGTATTCATTTGGCTGGTAGGTCACAGTTTGCCAACCTGAGTTGGAGGACAGTGAAGCCCTGGGACTGGATGTGATCACGCAGGAAGAACATAGAGATGTAAGGCCAATTAGTATGATATGAATTTGAAAAACATGTAATCCTCAATTTGTGTTCAGTTCAGTAAAGATATATTTTTGCTTTTTTTCTTGATATGTGAAACAATGGCTAGCCTAGGGATATACCTATACAGCAGTAAGAAATACAAGAAAAGCTACTAACCTAAAAAGAAAAGGGAATCTAAGGTATAAGTAAAAAAATGAACTCTTATATTTTATTTTGCCAGTGATACTATTTTTCCAAACATTTTTTTAAAAGCTCAATAATCACATGAAATATGCTGAATTATTAAATGTATTTAATTATCAATCATTGCTAAAATGGAGTTAAAGTCAGTTTTAATTTTCCCAAAAGAACATGAACACTGGGATGAATTATTCCTACGCATGAAATGGATTTAGTATTTTGATATTAGAGAAAGGCCAGGAAGGTAGAACAAGAGAAAATAAAATGATTAGGCTATATAAGGGCAAACAGCATTCATAACACTTAAATGTTTTTGCTTATTTCTATAGTTATTCCATAAAACTATAAATAGCTTTATAACTACTTCTTTAATAGTCATCAAAATCTTAAACATATACTCCATTGCTAAAGGACTAAATAAATGTCTTTCTGCTTAACTAAAACTCATCCAAACATTCAAATACGCGTTGGGTGCTACATTAATGCCAGGGATTAAATGACCAGTATTTACTATACAAAAATTTAAGTGTAGCTCCTACTTAGCATTGCAAGTCGGGGTTTGCTTATTTGGGGCCCTATAGATGGATGCCAAAAGGTCCTTGGCCAACTTTGGGGAGTCTCTAGACTGCCTGCAATTATATGCAAAGCTTTCTGTGCATGTGTCCTTCTTCAGAGTGGTCAGTCCAGAATGGTCATTAAATTCCTGAAGGAGTCTATTACCTCTCCAGAGCTACACCGGGATCTGTAAACAGGTTTCTTTAAAACACATTTATCTTACTTAAAAAGCCTAAATGTTTTTTCCTACTTCCTATTTTTGGAAAGAATAAAAGACTTGATTATTAGTCCAAATTAAGCAAGTAAGTTTTTGTGCTTTTGCCCCAGACCACTGGCATTAGATCCATACTCAAAATTGTGTCCATTAGTAAGAAGCCAAGTTTCATTCCCACTATTCACCCAGAGAAACTTACTCTTAACCTAGAATTTTTAGATAGCTCATTGTTTCCAGGGATCTGAGGCACCTTTTTATCAAGCTCAAAGACAGAAATCAATAAATACCCCAAGATCTGAGCACTTCTGAAATGCTGGACTATTAGTATACCTTATCTTTAAATTAATCTGCAGAGTTAATTCTATATAATAGGTGAAACAGAGTAGTACCAGAATGTTTTTCTTACAGGCTGATTTTTTTTTAAAAGGCAAATTACAACAAGTTGATGGCAAAATTAAGGTAAGAATTGAAAATCCTGCTATTATTCCATTTTAGCATCTCTTGGAAAAGTAACCTATTCTTTCCAGAGCAGAATAAATTTCTCTCAAGAGTTAGATTTTTCAGAGACTCTATAGCATTGAGCACACCTCCTTGCTAATTTAATTTTCTGCCTTTCCTCTGTTAATAGTTAAGACCAATTTGGAATAACTTTTCCATATTATTGAAAATCAGGAGTGTGGTTAATGCTTTCAGGCCACTATGGTACAAAAGGTGACTCCTTCAAAGTGTAAAAGATGGTCCAAATCAAGTTGACTTTTCTAAGACAGGAAGTGGCAAAGGCCCTGAATTTCCAATCTGTTTTCTGTCTGCCTAACGCTATCCAACAAACATTATCTTTGATGACCAGAGAACCCACACTTCCTTGGTTCGCCTGACATGAGGGCCCATAAAATTATATGCAGGCTCCTCAGTAGCTTCTTTGCTACCTGAAAGAAGACAATGATTCATACACGTTCCCATTTTTATCTGTTTTGCATAAACGAAGCAGACCTGTAGAAAAGACTGGATTCATTATCATGTAAAATGCAGCCATTCGTGGAAAAGCGATAGTCCCAGACACAACAAGATCAGACTCTGGCATCTGGGCTGGACCTGGGGGTTAAGAGGTAGACCGTTTCCAAAAAAAGAAAGCTTTCCTTTGGCAAGAGTTATTCCCAGGGGTAAATTAAATAACACTACCAAAAAAGGATGCCAGAACAAGTCATTGCTTGGGTCTACCATCACAGCAGAACAATCTATCCAACCGACCCTTCAATGTACGGGTAACTCTTAAATGTGTTTCTCTCTCAGAATCTTTTGTAAGCTCCATCTTATGGCTGGAAAACTTGACAGGACTCACCTGCCTCAAATACCTATCACATTAACACACAAGAAATGTGTTATCACCATGCCAGCCAGATGCTACAACCAGGAAGCGAACACAGGCTAATTACAAAAAATACGAAGTTTAAAATACCATGGATTCTACAGCAAGGGAAGGTGACAGTCAGGTCTGCTTCCAGGCAGTAATGATGAAATGGTCTCAAAGATGAAAATGAGGGGAAGATCCGGAGAAGAAAGCAGATCCAGAACATTCGGGTGCTCTCTAATGGCCAGGCACTGCTCTGGGCACTGAGCATACATGGTGAAAAAAACAGACAAAGTCTCAGCTCACTTCCTGGTAGGTAAAGACTGACAAAAGACTAACACCAAGTATCAGTGGGGAAGTAAATTAAGAAGGTCAAGGATTAAGAAGTGAGAATGTCTTGAGGGGTTCCTAAGCCATGGATGCTTGGGAGGTCCTCTTTGAGCAGGTAACATTTAAGTTGCAATCTGTTTGTCAAGAAGAAGCCATCCTCTATGCTTTCAACCTGGAAGAACTATCTTTGCTAGGAAAATTGGAGAGATGTGAATTAGTCTCACAATCCTGCATTTTTCCCCTGTTTTTGTGTTTGAAGCATACATAATTTTTAAACAGTAGAATATTGGTCAGATTACATAAAAAGATTATAAGACAAAGCAATTTGAAATCAGTCAACAATAAAATAATTTGATCCTGTCACTCCTGACAATTTAACTGACAGTGTCTCAGTGCTCTGTAACAGTACCCACGCCCATTCCCAGTGCCACCAGCTGGCTTCGAGTCTGAGTGGCTATCTGCAGCCTATACCACAGTCATACACTCAAGAGGCAAATATCTCCAGTTAAAGTAAACAGGAGTTCTTTCTTTTTTTTTTTTTTTTAAGATTTTATTTATTTATTTGACAGACAGAGATCACAAGCAGGCAGAGAGGCAGGCAGAGAGAGAGGAGGAAGCAGGCTCCTTGCTGAGCAGAGAGCCCGATGCGGGGCTCGATCCCAGGACCCTGAGATCATGACCTGAGCCGAAGGCAGCGGCTTAACCCACTGAGCCACCCAGGCGCCCCCAGGAGTTCTTTCTTTAGCAGAGGCTCAAGAACATGCTCAACTAAAAATTAAACTTTTCTCGTCTTCTGCAAACATAGCCTGTTTGGCTTAATAATTGCCTAACAATACCTGAAATGTATGTACACATTTGATGGCCTAAATACATTCAAATGTGGGAAAACAAATTTCCCACATTCATGTCTGGCAGTGTGCCCTCGTGCTATGAGGCATGTATAGAGCAATGGCAAAGCACGGTGTAAATGAAATAGCAAACCCTGGTTTACCACTCCTGAGTTTCTATATTTTCTGGCTGTCCCATTACGAAATAATCAGTTTCAAAGAATTCTCAGCCTTGTGGTCATTTCCCTACATGAAGTTTTGGAAAGAGTTCTAATTTCTTGTCTTTTCCCCTGTTTTCTGATTCGTCATTGTTAAAAACTCCCAGCAGAGACAGGCTATCAGCATAACCTGTCTGGTGGCTGCAGAGACAGACACCTTCGTGTGTCTGCATGAGGCACACGAAGGGCGGGCGGGCTCTGGCATGACCGAGCAACATGTCAACATCTGGAAAAACTATGGTTGTTCCCAGAGGTCCTCTGGGAACTCAGAATCGTCATGTGTTACCAATTTGGGTCAGCTAGCTAGTGGTGACACCTATCATTCCACTGATGACGAGTGTTGACTTGCTGAGCCCAGAGGGCTAAAGAAAAATGACTTTCCTAAACAGCTTCCTGGAGGGGTGCAAAGTTAATTTTCAAAGATGGGGAAGAAGGGTAGGATTAAAGAATATGAAGCTGATTATACTGGAGGAATGTCAAAAAGACTTTGGAGGACTTTGTTAAAGCTGTTTAGAAAACATAACAAATAACCTTAACCTAATGGTTAGAGTCCAAAGAGCCAACCCCCTCCTCTTCCAACAGGCTCTGTAGTGTGCTTCTCATGCCAGGCGGTTTGAGTTTCTGCTGAAGATAAGATCTCAACCTCACAGCAGCAATGTCTACAAGAGTCAAACTATGGAAGGAGCCGAGATGTCCTTCAACAGATGATGGATAAAGAAGATGTGGTTCATATATACAATGGAATATTTCTCAGCCATCAGAAAGGATGAATACCCACTGTTTGCACTAACATGGTTGGAACTGGAAGGGATTATGCTGAATGAAATAAGTCAAGCAGAGAAAGACAATTATCATATGGTTTCTCTCATATGTGAAACATGAGGAATAGCATGAAGGACCACAGGGGAAGGGAGGGAAATCTGAATGGGAAGAAATCAGAGAGGGAGACAAAGCATGAGTGACTCTGGACTCCGGGAAACAAACTGAAGGGGGTGGGAAGATAGGGTAACCAGGTGATGGGTATTAAGGAGGGCAGGTGTTATGATGAGCACTGGGTGTTATACACAACTAATGAATCACTGAATACTACATCAAAAACTAATGATGTATTATATGTTGGTTAACTGAATTAAAAAAAAAAAATCTCAGCCTTAACACTCCAAAAAGTAACTCTTGGAATCTTCTTACTTTTGCCAAGTGAGTCATCTACTCATGAAAAGAACAGCAACTTTCTTGGGGCTTAATGGGAGAAACCCTTGAACATGGACATGCCACCCCACTGTATCAATGCCTAACACAGCGAGACAAAGAAAAACAAATGTGACCAGCAGTGAACAGTGAACAGCTTTACATCCTTTCCTTTCTAGTTCCTAGAACCTTCCTCTGAAGAGGCTCTCACTGTTGCTACCAGGAGAGATCAAACAGGGAAGAGCCAAAGGGGCAATGTCTTAGAGATTTCTCCCAAAGCTCTGGAGGGAGACTGGGGCCCCCTGGGAGCTACAGACCCAACAGGAGCACCCAGCTGCCCTCCGAAGCAGATAGTGAAGTTTCCAGTTCCTAAACTCAAGGTGTGTCCTCAATGGTTCTGAACTTTCTAAGGAAACTGTGGCTACTGGTAGCTGAGTTAATCATTGGAAATCTTTTCACAGAAAATCGTGGACCACTGAAACTGGAAAAAGCTTTGTTTTTCATGCAAAAATAGTCCTCATTTCAACAACCCATTTTTTCTTTTGTTTTCTCTTTCCGTCCTCTTTAAAAAATATCAACAAGTTACTTTTAAAAGAAAAAAAATCTTGATATATAGAAGACGATAGAAGTCAAGTGAATAACTTTATTTTATTTTAATGAACAAACACAATGACACTATAAACAAAATTTCAGTCCTTGAGAAGCTCAAGAACTCTACCTTGGGTCACCCAGCTGCTAGGAATAAATAATGAAACTAGCATCCAAGTCATCTGACTCCTCAGCCAGTTCTACCATGTAAAGATAAGAGAACTGATAGATAAAATTCCAGGAGCACCTTGGTGGCTCAGTCAGTTAAGAATCTGACTTGTTTTTTGGCTCAGGTCATGATCTCATAGGTCATGAGATCAAGCCCCGTGGCGGGCTTGGCACTCAGCTGGAAGTCTGCTTGAGATTCTCTCTGTCCCTCTCCCTCTGTCCCTCCCCTCACCCACATGTGCATGCTGAGCAGGGAGCCTGATGGAGGGCTCAATCCCAGGACCCTGGGATCATGACCTGAGCCCCTGAGCCAAAGGCATATGCTTAACCAACTGAGCTACCCAGGTGCCCCACAGAGGTATCCTATCTTCTTAAAATACCACCAAGTAGACAAAAGTATTCCACAGTGAAGGAAGTATCCCCAAAAGGGAACACACTTGTGTTACCTGCTCTTTGGGGAGAAATACCCACGCTGTGGGATCCCTGCACTATGGGGCAACATTACAGGGTTGCAATCAACAGGCCTAGCACATCTTTCAGGAGCGAGCTGACAGACTTGGTGTCAACGAGGGGTTGTCGTTGAAGCTTTGATTCTATCCAGCCTGATGTTCCAATTTTAGTTACACTTCATTTAGGTTCATTTGCAAAGTGGCACCAAAAAAAAACAACAACAGAGGATGGAAGTTAACCATATGCTGAAATTTTCCTTTCACACTTGGGAGCACAGCAAATGCACTTTTTCAGGCTTATGAATAACCCTCCAGCATCATTGATTTTCGAGTCTTACAAAAGCTCCCCGTATTGTGCCTTCACCACAGCCTTACACTGCTATAACTCCTGTCAGACATCATCTTAGCTTTATGAATAAATAAAACTATGCTCTGGGGAAACATTGATTTAAGAGGAAAAATCAATACCCATCTAGCACGTGATAGACTTGAGCTTTAAGGCTACTTATCCCCAAAGTACAATGCAATAACTGAGTGTAAAACCATACCTTTTGCACCCTAGTAAAAGGTAAGCGAGGGTAGCGGAAATTGGCAGGCAAATGCTTGCCTGCCATAGTTCTTAGTATCAGGATTTCCCTTTTCCTTTACAAAGTAGTTAGCAGATACTTCCAGAAGGGAGGAGGTAGGGAAGGAGGAAAACAGAGATGGATGAACCAATGGTACCAAAATCTTGATAGTGTGTGAATATGGATTGTGATTATATGAGAATTCACTGTATTATTAATTCTCCTATGTATGCAAGATTTCACATAAGAACATGAAGAGTATTTATGTTTGCTTGGAGAAAACTCTACAAAGCTGACAGCAGCCAAGATGCTGATAATGGTTCTCTTTGGCTAAGAGCCTCCCGTGGAAGCTTTTCTCCTTCCTAGGGAGTTCTGCATTTTCCAGTTTTCTGTAGTGAATATGTATCTTGCTTTTATAACTCAGAACACACACACACAATAAATGTAGCTAAGGACAGCAAAAAAAGAAAAAGATTAGAGAGACTGCCAAGGATTTGGTTGACTACTGGCCCAGAGAAAGCCAAGATTCACGACGTAACACATACTTTTATATTCAGCTCTTTCTTACTGCTCTTGGACATTTTTCAGGGCAGAAGCAGGTTGCTATTAAAATTGACTGGTTTTAAAAATAAAGCTAATAGCTTCTGCTGCAATTAACCTCATGTTTGTGAGCCAAAGATGAAACAAGAGATAAAAGCTGGCTAAAGTCACTATTTCCTCAGCCCTGCTCTCACCTGACAAGCTAAACATATTTTCACAGTGGAGACAGTTGTTCAAAGCCCTGACAGGTCTGTGGTAAACTCTGATTACAAAGCCAAGGCTTTTGTCTTCCTGCTCACAATTGGTTGGAATTAAAAATGAATTCCATTCTTTTTTCTCTAGCTCCTCAAAGATCCAGTCTATTGCTAACTGTGTTAACTGCGGTCTCTCAAGAAACACACTCATGTTGATTTGGATTAGGGCTCATGTCTCACCAAACAGTTACTGATGCTGTTCCTTCTCATTGCTTGTCTTTCTGATACATGGGAAGAACAAGTCTGGAAATTTAAAGCACTTTTTCCAAGTCAAAGGCGCATTAGAGGCCTGGAAATAGGTCGGGGTAATCTAAATTTTGAACCTCAAATTTAAGCACAGTGATGATGACTACTGTCATCACCCAAGCTGGTGAGGATATTGGCTGAATCTACTTCTAAGTTGGAAATGACACACAATTAAAATTCCAAAAGTATCTACAGGAGGGTCAGACATATATAAGTGGATAATTAAATACAGCACCATCAGAGACACAACTTAAGAACTGTGGAGGCCCAGTTATATCGGGGGATCAGGAGGGCTTCTCACAGGACATGGAAACTGAGGTGGATCTGGAAGGGTGCGCTGGAATTTATCAAGGAAAAAAGGGGCAAGGGCATTCTCAAAAGTGACAGCACGCACAAAGGCATGTGTGCCTGAAAGCCCACTGTGTGTTGGAATATCCTGAGAAATTCGGTCTAAATGAAGCAGCGATGCTGAAGTGGGGAGAGGCAAGCAGTGCACGAGAAGGGTGCACAGAGCCAGTCGTGGAGTCCACACCAAAGTGTCTGGATCTATCCTCAAGGTTAAAGCGTGTACAGAAGTCACTGAGCAGGAAGCCATGTTCTAAATCGGGGAGCAAGGGACCTAAAATTGGTAGAGTTTTGGAAGAGACTTACGTTAGTTCTAACAACAAACTGAAGCCCAGTCCTGAGGGCCAGAGCTAATGTAGTGATGGTAGGAGACAGAGGAGAGACTGGGAAGATATTTACAGTGAACATTTGTAGCAGCTGGCAGTTAATATTTGGCCTCATCAAGCCCCAGTCACTGTTCTTGGAATTTTCATATATGATCTTAAATCCAGAATCTGGTGTGCACTGGATGCAGGGGTGAAGCAATGTCAGGTTGGAGATTTCTGGCTTAAGTCACAGGGTTGACAGTGATGCCGTTAATTGAGATATTGATTCCAGGAGAAGGAATCCGTTAGAAGCAGAAGGCGAGCAGGTGGGCAAGGGGAAAATGTTTCACTGAAACCAGTATTAATTTTGAGAGCTGCCTGGGATACACAAGTGAAGATAACCAAAACACTGAGGTCAGGAATTTGGCAGAGAGCACACTGGAAATTTGGCAGGGGAAAAAAAAAAATCCTCGGTTAAATTTAAGCAATCGGCCGTGAACAAGAAAAGGAGCACACAATACAATGCTTTCCAAAAACTCAAGACTGTGATTCCACTACAGAAACATCTGAGACCTATTCTAGAATATATAGATTTCTGAGTTAAATCTTAATGCCCCCTAACTGGAAAATGTTTCATTTCAAGCCCACAAATAAAATGAGTAAGGCAAGCAGCTAGTGGAAATGGAAGTGCATTAGAGAAAATATTTAATCCCCAAATTGAGATTTTTGTCAAATGTTGGGAGATCAGAGTGAGGCATTTTTGGAGTGTGGATAATCAAAGCTCTTAATGCACTGATTCTTTAGGCTAAGTTAACTAACAAAAGGCAGGCTGTTTTCCAGAATCTGTAGTCATATTTAGAAAGACCTCAGAGGGTAATCAAAATGACCCCGAAATCACTCCCTGTTCTTGTAAGAGGAAAGGGTTACTCTGAAATAGAAAGAAATTCTCAGCAACTTAAAAGAAAGATTTAATTAAAAGACAGTGGCCTATTTTACTGGATTCATTCTGTAAAGAGATCGGGAACATTCAAGCCAGATGTACGCCTTTCTTTCTAGCCCCGCAGAGGAATTGCATAATGATGTATAATGGATAGGGGTCAGTCAGGTCACAGTGTTTGAGGTTTGTAAATCTTTTAAATGGGTGAACATAGCACTTTGCAGCCCAGAATTCATTATAAAAATTGATAATCAAGTAGTAAGCTAACTGCTATAATTAAATCTAAAATATCTTTGTGTTAACTTGTCCTTCACTTAGGTTGGATGATTTTTTTCTGGATTCGGTTCTATTCGAAAATGACCCAAAGTCATTAAGGAAATTTGATACAACTTTATCATTAGCATATATGAGATTCCTTACACCACTGAGAACAGTAAACACAGCCTCACAATTTCGATTGTGGTGGCAGTGACAGTGGGGAACACCACAGCATCCTATTAATCTCTCCAACAAACCCTTAAGACGGTAACAGTGATTATCCTTATCTCGAAGTTGAGTAGAGAGACCGAGAGGGTAGGCATTTTGCCCAGTCTCCCACTGGCATTAGAAGGCAGAGCCAGGGTTGTGCCCATCACCAATAGGAAATGCCGCACTATAGGAAGCATAACCATTGATGTCTCACAGTCTCTACGGCAAAAACCCCTGGTGCTGAATTTGGAACTGCACAGGCTAACACTCCTGAGATTTTTCAGTTTCAAAGCTGTGTCTAAGTTCTACGGTGCAGAGTCCCCAAATAATCTATCGATTCCCATACAAAGTTAAGCTAAAAGCAAGCTTGAATAAGCGAGAACATAGAATATATCAGATACGTGAATACCTTGAAATCACTCCTTCCCGGCTCTGAAGTTACACCCAACTGCTGAAATAAGATAACGGCCTCGTGTTTTCTGGAAGGGAAACACAAGAAGAAACAATTTCAAAACTCTGAACTGAAGGAACATTACAATAGCTAAGGGTAAAATGATCACCTTTTCATCTACTTATTAGGGTTCTGAACAATAAGAAAAGCAACCGACAATTCTTTAATTAACCTTTCGTATTTTAATACTATAAAAAAGAATGTTGAAAAACAACGTTTAAACCTTTCACTTAAAATATTCACAGACCTATATATTTATCTGAAATTCATATATGCAGAAAAGTGTAAATGACATCACATGTGCTCCCAACGATGAATAATTATGCCCAGGAGGTTTTAGACACATTGCTGCACTCTGTCTTTCTCTCCACAGACACTGATAGTGACGGTGGGTTAGTACTGCACACCTCACACAGAGACCTTCTGAGTTCTGCAAGATACCATGGGTTAAAACAAAAAGGGCTGCATGTCCCAGATGACGATGGCCTTTTCAAGAGAAAGATAGCTGGAATAAAGTGGTACAGAACAGTGTGATAATTATTACAATATATTTAGGCATATTATTTTATTTTCATCTTGAAATGTGCTATATATTCGTTAGCATCATTTCTTACCTTAAAATAAAGACCATATTACTTATTTTTTTTAAAGATTTTTTTATTTATTCATTTGACAGAGAGAGAGAGAGAGAGAGAGAGATCACAAGTAGGCAGAAAGGCAAGCAGAGAGAGGAGGAAGCAGGCTCACTGCTGAGCAGAGAGCCCGATGTGGAGCTCGATCCCAGGACCCTGAGATCATGACCTGAGCTGAAGGCAGAGGCTTAACCCGCTGAGCCAGCCAGGCGCCCCAAAACCATATTACTTATAAAGATCATTTCCTCTAAGAGAAAGGGTGATGCTATTTTGAGGAATGTAATCTCAAATCTGAAATTTTGTTTTTGTTGACTATGGATCTAGGAAGGCAACTTAAAATATGTTAAGTGGAAGAAAAAGGCAGGGGTCATGAAAGAATGGCCCAATAACTAGACTAAATATTCTCAGAAACAGTATCCACTGATGTAAACCGATGCAAATTTTTTTTCTTTTTGGTAGTGTAAAAGAGAAAAGAAAGCCATTTCTTATGAAAAAAATGAAATGCAAGTGAATGCTAGAAAGAACAAAAAATAGTAAAATCGACAATAAGCAAGGTGGTGTTTGCTCTGTGAGCTGCCATATCAGACTCTCCAGGGGCCACAAAGAGCTCCCCAATCCCTACTGCACCTCATGGAGCCTCCACCCACATAGACTAAGGGCCTGAATATAAGCTCCAAGAGAAAAAGGGCAGTAAATGGCAAGGGAGAGTAATACATCGGGGAGGTAGGGAAAGGGTAAAGATCACATTTACCAAATTTCAACAAAGAAAGGCAACGGAAATTCTTTCCTCTTTGCCTTTTGCTGGGAAATTCCCCATTCTGAACCACTAAGCATTACAGTTCAGCCATATCATGGGTTTTGGTAGGTTTCCTGAAAATTTATCATTTATAGAGCCAGGAAAGTACATTTCAATCTCTAATCAACTGCGTCAGAAGCAAGTGTTGGGAGTAGCACCTGTTTAGAAGTGGAGAACTATTTTGAGATTCTGCTACCTCTGTCTAACAAGCCTTACTGATAAACCTCTGTGCTATCTCAAAGCGAAGAGGAGAAAGCCCAGTTCCAGAGACCAAGTTACCAATATACATGATACAGAGACACAGGTAACAACAGACATATGTCCAGGTTGTGAAGAGACCACAGAAAAGAGAGTGAGAGCTCCACGCATAGGACTCTCCAAAGCTCTTCGGATGAAACCCAAGCCACTTGGCACGGTGTGACGAGCTCCCCATCATGGCACCTGCCACCATGCCCAGCACCCTAGCGGAGCCTCCACCTCATCTCCCTAAGCTCCCACCCACAGTTCTCCCTGCCTCTGCCACACTGTCGGTTTATTGCCTTTTTAAGAGGTCGAACAACTCCTCTAGAAATGAGTATCTAGTAAAGCACTTGTTTTTCAGCTGGAAACGATTTGTAATGTGCTTATTCAGAGTAGGTGGATGCTGGTACCTGGCAGGGGTGGTCCACCAACCTAGACCCACAGCCTGTCACATCCTTCTCAATCTTGCCTGTCTGTCTCTCTTTTTCTTTTTTTTTTTTTTAAAGATTTTATTTGATAGAGACACAGCGAAGAGGGAACAAAAGCAGGGGGGCTGGGAGAGGAAGAAGCAGGTTCCCCTGAGCAGGGAGCCCGATGTGGGGCTCCATCCTAGGACCTTGGGATCATGACCTGTGCTGAAGGCAGACGCTTAACAACTGAGCCACCCAGACACCCCCCAATCTTTCCCGTCTCTTATTTAGAGTCCAGTAGAGAAGTAAACTACAAAAAGCAGTGCAAAGTACAGAGCACTGGAATGTGGGGCTGGGAAATTCTTTGTTCTGAAGGGTTGGTGTTCCTCCACCCCTCAGCTGTGATGACCAAAAAGGTCTCTGGACTTAGGCAACTGTCCCCTGAATGGCAAAATCACTTCCTAGCTGAGAATCACTGGTCTCAATGAATGATGACTTATTAAAGCATAGTAATATTTTTATCTTAACTTCCATACTTTGCAGAAAGACAACAAATTGGATGAGGACCAGCAGGAAGGGCACAGGTGAGGGAAAAGAGAGGGAGGAAAGCACATATATTGAGAATCCTCTGTATTCTCGGCCCTAATACAAAACACACTCTGCTTTGGCTTCCTAAACCAAAGCTTGCTCAAAAGCTTGGGAGGCAAGGATCTATGCTGGCAATGTTATTAAAAGCAAAACTCTTCAGAATGAAATTAAAATAAATATTTCTAGAACTTTCCACACTGATACGCCTTTCCTTCACTTGCAATGGACCAACTGCCTGCATTTCTCATCCTTGAGAATGGGCAGCACTACACAGTCCCATGGAGAGTGCCTCCATTTGTGGCTTCATAAGACATTTCCTCTACCAACTTAAAGCCACGTACGTGGTTGTTTTCATAAGCATAGGCCCAAACAGCATCATATGCATGGCCAAAAATATCCTCTTTCCTAAACGCACGACGAAGTAGGCATAGTTAGCCTGTGGAATTGTCAAATGCTTTCATTACAGCTCTCCGTCAGGTCCCAAGTGAAGACAGCATGCTCTGTAGCCCAGAATAGGAGTGTTGGTTAAAGGCTCACGTGACTATTGACCTCCTTGAGAGTGTTTACTGAGAGAGGACAGGAATTCTTGGACACAACTGGATGTTGGTCATTTTCCCTCCTGATCCCGGAAGAGCCTGGCAGGCTCAACAACCTCTAAGACATTCAGCACAGTCAGGTCCAAAGGGGTCCCCAAACAAGGGTCTCCCAGAGCCTTGTCTGTTTAGAAAGGATGACAATGGCTTTTTAAATATCTATGTTGATATGTTGTTTTGTTATAATTGGCTTTTTCAGATTCTCTTCAAATATAATCCATCTTCCACTCTAATACATCTAATATCTGTTCAAATGCTTTATTTAAGGATAGTTTCCATGTGTTGGACTATTCCTGGTGGTGTTTCCATACTGACCAAGGCAGACAAAATTCCCAGCCCTCATGGAGTGACCTGGTAGGGGATGGGAGACAAACCAGCCACCTGGCAAAACAGTTATGAGAATTACTGAACAACTGAAGCTAGTCTGGAGCATGGGTACAGTCATGCATGCCCTTCAACGTGACCATCATGGTGGCACCACTGGGAGACTCAGAGAATGCTCAGTGCTCCCATGGCTCCTGCAGAGGAGACCACAGACATGGGCCCACATGCAGACATGGGGGTGAACCCAACAGATGAATGTGAGAAGCAATTTTATCAGCTGAAAGTAAAGAGGGGAAAGAAAACGGTGAAGGTTTCACAGAAGAGCAGAAAGTAGGGCTGAGTCCTCTGGGAGAGGGAAAGTGTGAATGAATGGACAAGGAAATCAGCAGTCTTAGGGATCCACTGAGGTAAAAACAAGACCTATTAGTGCAGGGGTGCGTGTCCCTCTGGCCACATCAGCAGCACAGATGCAGATGTGGACGGGTAGAGAGATGAAGTAAACAGGTGAGTAAAATGAGGAACGAGAGAAAGAAGCAAAGAACCTGAGGGTATAGCAAAGGAATGTTTGGAGGGAATGGAGAGAGAATGGCATCTAAGCAGGTTAACTGCAAAAGGAGAACCCGCGGGAGTGACAGTGGAATTTAGCAGGATCAATGGATTGTAGGTCCTGGCAGAGCCCCAAAATGCCTGAAAGTAAGGTGTGGGGTACAACTGAACACAAAGAGGTGGTGATTGGAGAACAGGATGATTGGAGGGAGAGTGGGCTAAACCCTCACTATTCAAAGTGTGGTCCCCGGACCCGTAGCAGCATCAGCATCTGGGGACCTGGGTGAAATGCAGACTTTCAGATCTACTGAATCCGAATCTACATTTACCAGGTGACTCATGTGCACACTAAATTTGAGGGAGAACTGGCTTACGTCTGAGCCTGACCAGAAGCCACAGGCACCAGATAAAAAGGAGCTACTGAATCAGTTTCTGAGGTTAGGGACTTCCCTGGGGTTCTGCTCCCCCTCCTCCACTTTAAACGGCTCATTTTGGCTTCCTGGGTTTCCATCCAGCTGCCTCGTGCCCTTGCTCCGTCCTGCCCTGCAGCCTTACAATATTGCTGGCAGGCTTTAGATTCCATTTACCAAAGAATGCAGCCCCTCTGAGTGCCTCATTCACATTCCCGCCCTTGCTGTAAGCAAATGACATCCCCCTGCTGCCTGAGCTAGCCTCCTCTGCTCTCACTGGCCTTCGAGGTAGCAAACTGATACTCAGCGCCCTCCATCCAGCCTGAATAATTCCACATGTCTACGCAGACCCATTACTAGGCACTGATGCAAAATATACGGTATTGGCAAAACATATAATATGGCTTTTCAAAGCTCCAGCTTCCTGCTATTGTAATTACTCAGGATTTTGTGTCTCCTTTAAATATGAGCAGACTGCCTTCACTCTTTATAGTTAATTTCATAAAACAAAGAAAACAACAGCTGTACACGACACTGCAGGATGAAAGATGAGGTTGAGCCTAATTAATGTGGGCTCTGCTTCAATAACAGCTTTATTCCTGATAAACAGAGTGTGACATTTTCATTAACCCAGATACAAACTCCCGTACAAACACTCACAGGTGAAATAATATAAAAATTCCAAATTTAGAATCTCTCACTCTTCTCTTTCAGTCCCAAATGATCCCAGATGCTGTCACTTGCAGTAGTTTTATTTTGGTGAGTAAAAATGATCGCTTATGAGTCCTACTACTTGCAAATGCTGTGCTACACATCCCGTACAACCTCATCTCACGTAACGCTCAGGAGAGTTCCATGGGCTCTGTACTACTGTTATTCTGGTTCCACAGAGGGGAACACTGAGCCTTGGAAAGGATAAGTAACACAGTCAGTGAGTGGCTGAGCCAAGTGTCAAACCCAAGTCTGATCAAAAGTGGAGCCTCACTGAAACATACCATTTCAGATTGGATTCACTTACAGCTGTCACCCCAGAGTGTGGCCATTGTGTGACTGTGTCCCAAAGCATATGCATAGTCACCGCTAAATATTATATGTGCCTACATGAGTCAAGAAGGTATAAACAAGTGCTCTTTAATCTCATTATCCATAAATATTTGATACAAACCCTCTTGGTTAGATGGGACCTTTTCTAGATCTGTGATAATTCTTTCAGCTGTTTCTAAGCTAGAAGAAATGAACAAACTGAGCCAATCTAACATCATTCTGATAAATTTTGACATGGTTATAACCATGCTGCTCCTCACTATGGGTATCTGAATGCAATCTTTGGTGGGTAGGTGGCCTGGCCTCGAGGAACAAAATCTGTTCTGCTAGCAGGAGAAAATGCTGGCAATGGCCTCTCGTCTGACCCCTTCCTCCACTAAGGCAGCAGAGACCTCAGATCTGTTTAACAAGCACACAGGAAAAAAGACACCCGAATCCAAACCTTCCTGTGTGAATTAACTACCAAGAGACTTGGGACACACCTGCTTCCTTCCCTGAATCCCTTAACTGCCCGTAATTCAGAGGTACTAATGTCTGGCCCTGCCTGCCCTGCTTCCCGAGGATAGCATGAGGATGACCTGATGGCCCCAAGGCCTTGGGATGGGAAGAGCTGAGGTTAATGAAACTGTGTCCACACACTACACTAAGCAATACAAAATCAGGCCAGGACACCTGCACGAGGTAATCAGAGTTAGGCAAGTGAGGCCAATAAAATATATTTTTTAAAATTTTTATTTATTTATTTGACAGAGAGGAGGAGAGAGAGAGAAAATGAGAGAGAGAGCGCACGCGCACAAGCAGGGGGAGCAGCAGAGGGAGGGAGAAGCAGGCTCACCACTGAGCGGGGAGCACTTTGCTGGGCTTGATCCCAGACCCTGGGATCATGACCTGAGCCACCCAGGAGCCCCTAAATATTTCTTCTGAAGTTAGTACAGCCAAAATAAAAACAATAACAACAAAGGAAGCCTCAGAAACTGACCTTCCCATTCCCAAATCCCCATTGGTAAAACAGAAACCTCTTCAAGTAAAAATCACAGAACCCCTTTCTAGTTTCCCAGATTTTAAAAGGAACAAAAAGCTGTAAGAAAATAAATATCCCAAGGCCCATGCTGAATACATAACCTTTTTATTTTAATACATCCTATAGCTGGATGAATATTTATCACTCAATATTTATTACTGTCTCTGCATAGTTCTCCATCTGTCTTAGGTTGTCAAGTCTGATAAGGCAAGGGCCAAAACTATTTAGTTCTTTTTGTAAAGCATGTGAAATTGTTATGCATAATTAGGCACTTAAAGGGTTTTTGATGAAGATGATTATGAAGACTGAGAACAGTTAATACATGGCAGGCATGCTTCCGGAAACCCTCCTGTCATTCTGAAATGTCAGATGATCACGCCCATAGATTCGTAGAGCTAATGGGCTCGGGGACAGTGCAGAGCTAGCGAAACAACATGTGGTCTGTGGCCCAGCAGTAGCAGCATCCCCGCCGGAAGCTCATGAGAAGCCAAAGCTTGGGCCCCACCCCAGACCTACTAAATGAGAAGCTGCAATTTAACAGGATGCCCGGGGACCATGTAAGCACATTAAAGTCTGAGAAGCACAGACCAGAGAACCATACATACAGTTCAACATACTTCATTTCACAGATGGGGAAGTAAGACATCCAGAAAGGCTGAGTGACAGATCCTGAACTAGGCTTGGTACCTTCCCAACCCAACATTCTACCACCTCTTGCTCCTTCAGGCGTATTCCTCCTAAAATTACTCTTCTGTACATCTACGAATATGTGACCATCTACAGCTTCCTGAGAATACACGTTTCTGTTTGACATGGAGTTGCTGATTCTTTCAACATTTTTTTAAAGATTTTATTTATTTATTTGAGAGAGTGAGAGAGAGAGAGAGAGAGAGCATGAGCTCGGTGGGGATGGGGTGGCAGGCAGAGAGAGAAGCAGACTCCCCACTAAGCAGAGAGCCCGATGTGGGGGCTCGATCCCAGGACCCTACAATCATGACCTGAGCCAAAAGCAGATGCTTAACAGACTGAGCCACCCAGACGCCCTCTTTCAACATTTTGAATACACTCATAAGATGCTGGAAACCGAGCTCTAGAAAACCATCTCCTAGTACTATGTTGGCTTACGGCATGCTGCCCGCAGTGACAGACCACACCATAATGGTGTGTGAAACTGGACAGCATGCTTCTCGGTTGAAATCCGGATCCCACGTTTCTGCATATTTCAGGTCTAGGGATGCAGTCCAGGCTGCCAATCATCTTTGCCCTTTACTCCCTATTTTACTAAATGCTCCCAAGGCTTGGCTGCTCCATGGCTCTGCCTTGAAGTTCAACTAAATGAACAGAATTCAAACCCACAGGGATATGCATTTCAAAAAAAAAAAAAAAAAATTGGAAAATTTTCAATCAGCTCTTTGAGTTGCCATTGATCCACGGGTTTGTCACTTTTAAGCCAGTTCCCTCCACACCTTCCCGGTCAGCCATACTATGCATTTCCTACATCAGATCAGGAGCCATTCATTTCTAACTAAATTAGGGGAATTTTATTATGGGTTTCCCCTTCGACCTCAGCCACAAAAAGTAGTTAGTAAAGAGTATTTGATATTCAAATTCCATCACTGTTGTTCAACTAATACTTCCCAAAAGGTTGAAAAGGACTGAGGCACACTTTAATCAGATCTGTGTATGGCAGATATCTGTCTTGACTCACATGTGAAGACCACATGGCACCCTCCAACATATGGTGAAAATACTAATTTCTGGAAAAAAATATTAATTTCTCTATCTATGAAAAGATTGGCTATATTTTTTCAATAACTTGGAGTTTTCTCTGCACGTTTAGAAATCAGAAAACGATTTACTGAACATAAAAGAAAAGCTGAAGAAGGCATGTTTTAAAAACACAAAAGATTAATTGAATCAATAACTGGAAATTTAGACTAAAGGTTTGGGGGAAAAATGTGAAAATTTTACTGAAAGAAAAACATTTAGTCAGCTGGAGACAAGAACAGACTGACCTATGTTGTAGGTACCACTTCCTAAATAAACCTTCAGAGAGACCACCTTATGAAAGACAGCCAGGCTTACCTTAAAAGCAGTGTTCTCTGTCTCAAGGCAACGTTCTTCATAAGAGAACATTCCATCATTTGAGGATACAAAGTACCCCCAGAAAAGATGAAGAAGAAAAAATACCAAGAGAAGATACTGCTTGCTGAAATGCAAGAAGCCTATCACAAACTAGCTGAAGTATCAGGTTTTAAGAAACATTCATTGCATCTTTGAGGTTGTGTTAAATCAGTCTATTAAACACTAAGAACAGGGCCTAGCTTACAATCAGTGGAATGTAAAATCTACCAGCATTAGACCCACATTCCCAAATTCCTGAACAGCAGCAACTGAATGAAACTATTTAACTGTTGCTTTTTAGATAAAGAATACTCCCCCTGTTTGCCACAGTCCTCACCACTCCCTAACGTCTCCCAGATACTGCAACCAGGTGCTAGCTGCTTCTGATCGCTGAAGGTCACTGCTGGTGTTCTTGGAGTTAACAAAAAGGGATGTAGCTTTACCCACCTCTCTATCAAATCACTGGCAGGGTCCTGGGAGGGCTTTGAAATCTGGCTCCCTTAACTCCTTTAATGTACCCACCCGAGCTTGTGACTCTTACCCTGAAAAATGCTTTCAAGCAGCTGCTTCTGCCAGCACCATTCTCTTCTCCCCTTTCCCATCCCCAGTTAGAATTCATTTCTTCAAGGCTTTTGCCATCTTTCTGATCTCATCAGTTAGAATCTACTGCTTCATTATTATGTGTATTAAAATTTTAGAATAAGTCCTCTGGACTATGAATCATTTTAGGCCAATGGTTGGATCTTCTTCCTCAACTTGGAGTTTTCATTGCTCACAACATCCAGCTGCAGCTTCTCAACCTTTCTATTGGAGCAATCATCATCACCATCCACACATACATACAGACCTCAGCATGGACCTGAAGAGAGAGAGAGAGAGTGTGTGCGTGTATGTGTGTGTGTGTTGGGGGGGCACTCTGCTGGAAAGGAGGTTGGGAGGAAGGGAGAAGGTAAAAAGGACAAAGAAGGCATTTATATGCTTTCCCAACTGGGATCTCTTATCCCCACAGGACCTAAAGAAACACAGTAGAGTGATAAAGGAAACTGGAAAAGATGAAGGAAAAAAGTTGCTTCGTTTTCTTCCAGTACTTCTAGAACTCCCCTCG
The DNA here is from genome assembly GCF_002288905.1 of Enhydra lutris kenyoni. Classification (NCBI taxonomy): domain Eukaryota; kingdom Metazoa; phylum Chordata; class Mammalia; order Carnivora; family Mustelidae; genus Enhydra; species Enhydra lutris. The sequence goes on along the minus strand of NW_019154133.1, from coordinate 3,381,818 downwards.
CCAGCTTCCGCTCTGCAAAGTCAGATCTATGTGACAAGGTAGGATCAAGAGTGAGGAGGAGGAGGAGAAAGAGGTGGAGGAGGCAAGAGACAAGAGAGAGAAACATCCCCACTTTTGCTCCTCATGAATTCCTTACCCACTCTCCATTTTCCCCCACCTCAGAGATAAAGTCTGCAGCTGCTGAAAAAACAGGAAATAGAGAGGGGATCAGAGAATCAGGGGGCAGTCAGATCTCCTCACAGCAACCTTGCCTGCCATCTCAAGAGCCTTTAAACCTCCTTCACTCCTACATCTGCTTCGCAGGCCCAATCTCTCCCAGGCAATATGAATGCCTCTTCTCACGACTCAGTCTGCTCTTGTTCCTCCATCCCTAAATCCACTCCAGGGAGCCACACCTAGGGCTGGAAGAGCAGCTCCTTGAAGACAGGACTCTCTCATCTTGTTCAGCTGGTGGATAACCATGCCTAGCACTGCCTGCCTGGCCCAGGAATCCAGGCCACGTGAATGCAACTGGGTCAATGGAAACTCCTGAACTCAAAAATACTTTTCCTTACAGGATCATTGTTACAAATGTACTTAGGAAGCCTCTTGATATATAGAATTAGGAAAAATATAGAAACCGTCTGCTAGGGTATTTTCTTTCTTTCTTTTTTTCTTTGGAGAGAGAGAGAGAGTGTGTGTGTGTGTGTGCATGCCTGCAAGTAGGGAGAAGGGCAGAGAGAGAGGGAGAGACAGAATCTGAAGCAGGCTCCATGCCCAGCACTGAGCCAACACAAGGCTGGGTCTCATGACGCTGATATCATGACCTGAGCTGAAATCAAGAGTTGGATGCTTAACCAACTGGGCCACCCAGGCACCCCTGCTAGGGTATTTCTTTTAATGCTAGAGTTTCTGGTTTCAAATTACTCAGCTCCATATTATTTCTCATGTACTTGTTTCTTGAGGTAAGGTGACAAGGTTTTCATCTGTATAATAAGATCACATGCAAAAATATTTCAATCTATTACTAAAGATACTTTTAAAACAAATATCTGTGGGCACCTGGGTGGCTCAGTCGGTTAGGTGTCTGCCTTCAGCTCAGGTCATGATCCCAGCGTCCTGGGATCAAGTTCTGAATCATCAGGCTCCCTGGTCAACGGGGAGTCTACTTCTCTCTGTGCCCCTCCCCTCTGCTCATGCTCTCTCTCTAAAAAATAAATAGATAGAGAGAGAGATAGATATCTTGAAAAGAATTGAGGTCAATTTCACAATTAATAGGAAGTTTTTTTCTCTTCTAGTCCTTAGGAAAGTGGGGATAAGAACTAAGGTGTTTTTCGACAGGGGCAAAGATCTTCCTAACATTTTATAATGTTTACAAAGCCATTCGTGAATGGCTGTATTTTGGAAATGAGTAGATATCTGGGTTTAGTGCAAAGACTAACCCTGAAAAAACAGCTAAGGTTGGAAGCCAGCCTGCAAAGAGATGTCTGAGAACACTCACACATTGATAAGGGTCCCAAAAGCATGTGTAGCTTTGACTGGCATTCTTTATCCTTCCTTATTTGTAACTAAGTTAGTTCCCAGGCTCCATTAAAAGACAAGCTGTTTCAGATGACCTTGCAGGTACAGAATAAAAAGAGCAATTGACCAAAAAAAAAAAAAAAAAAAAATGTCCAGTGCAGAGATGTTGCTATTTATGAAAGGAAACATTGACTGTTTGGTGCAGGAGAGAGCAGGCCTGTCTTCTGCCTTTGCCCTGTGAGCCCTCCCTCCTAGAAGAGCCAACACTGCCAGTTGGCTGACGACACACAGCAGGCACTGTTCTATGCACTTTTCATATGCCAACAATCCGATGAGGGAAATATGATTATTATCCCCTTTTACAGATGAGGAAACTGAAGTAGTGAGAGATTCATTATTTGCTCAAGGTCACAGAGCAAGTATGGGAAGCGGGTGGGAAGTAGACACACAGCAGAAGTCTGGCTCCAGACCACAAGCTCTTACCCTCTCAACCCTTACTCTATTTGACACTCTATGGCTCACTTCTCCATTATCTTCCTTCCCTCCTGCAAATGCTCCAGTTTCACCTGCAGAGGCATTGTAAGCTAAGCAGTTGCTGATCCCCTGGTCTAGTGAAACCCCAGCCAGGTCTCTGCCTCCTCAGACCTTCCCTTTGAATAAAGATAAGGCGGATTAGCAGTGAGCTGTGAAATGGGCAGGAGTCCACAGATTAGAGCCCAGCAGACTCTCCATTCCTGAAACCTGCCCCCCCCCTTTTCTATCAGCACTAGTCACATGCCCAGCCTGGCAGAATGTCTTCCTCTTGGGATCTTCAATCATCCCTCAATCCTAACACGATTTGTACAAACAAGGCCACCTCCTGTCCCCTACTCTTTGATCAGGAAGCAAACAAAACAAACTTCTAATCGTAATATCATTTGCAATACCATTATCCTGAGACAATATCGAATTACACAGGAGTTCAATATTGAACATAATCAGTTCACTTCTCAATGTCTGCTCTGTAACAAAAATGTGCTAAGTACAACAAAGTATATCAATATGAATAATTTATGAGTCCTTTCCTCATGGTAAATTTCCCTTCTGTGAAATTCTTTACTCCTATTTCCTACTAGGTCAACTACTCCAGATTGAATATCTGAGAATCAGGGGAGACACTCAGGGTTGGGCCCCACAGGAAGCAGTTGGGGTCTCTGAGTTATAAAACTGAAAACAGCTTTAATATTTTCTCAGAAAACTAGATGCAGAAGAAATATTAGCTCTTACTATGCATATCATATACCATCCAACCAAATTATAAGCACCTCATTGAAACTCCAAATAGAACTACCAGAAGGTCCTGTGAGGACAGTTAAAGTATCTACAACAATGAAGATAGTAACTGCATAACACTCATTCTTGCTGATCTAAGAAATGCCAAAGGAGCCATATTCTCTTCCATGTATATCGATTTCATTTTAGTGAATAACTTTCATAGATGGTCAAATGGTATCCACTCCTCCAACTATACTGAAGTCTTAGAATTGCAAATTCTCATATAACAGAGGTTTTCAGAGACAGGACTTTATAATTAGGGAAGATACAACTATACAAACTGCTAAAATAAAAGGTAGAACATTAAAGCCATGATGAAGAAATGTGACTTGTATGGGAAGAAAGAAACAAACAAAGAAACAAATGGAGGGAGGGAGGGGAAAGAGAGAGAGAGAGAGAGAAAGAGAAAGAAAAAAAGAAAGGGAAGAAAGGAAGGAAGGGAAAAGGAAGGGAGAGGGAGGGAGGGGGAGAGAGAGAGAGAGATAGAGAAAGACAAGACAGTAAGACAGCAATAGATTTCTTACCAAAGAGATCAGAAAGGCTGCATAAACTTGGCAGAATAAGTCCCATCTGGGCAGGTGAGGTGAGGGAGGGAGAACATGGTCCTAGCAGAGGTAACAACGTTACAGCATCAGGAAGGGCAAGAGTCATAAATTCAAGTGTTGACTCTTGTCAGGCAGATACCACATCAGTAAAATGTACCAGAGGAATCCAAAGCCTTCTTAGGTCTATGATTTGGTAGAGAGGGGGGTTAAAATGTGACTTTCCTCTACTCTGATTTAAAAAAAACAACAGTGCTACATGATGATAAAAAGCTGCTGACTGGCTGTATTTCCCAGGGGCAATAAGGAGTGGGGAGGCCTGTGGCAAACATCCTTCTTTTAAAGAGCCAGTCACCAAGCATAGGTATCCAACCTTTCTGGGGGAATATAGGCATGTGAACCCAAGGTGGGCAGATTTTCTGTGTTTTCCTCAGAGAAGCTAGAAATTTGGATTTTTATATACCTCACAATGTTTTAATGAATGCTAACATAAATTTTAAAAGAATACTTTGCCACCCAATACTAAGTAGGTCAACACAACAGGCTTGAGGATGAAGTTTGAGGGCTTCTGAGGAGGTGGGAGTAAGATGGGATTTGGATAGCAAAGCCTTGGACTTTCATTCCCAGATTGACTCCCCTGTGGCCTGAGGAAAATGCTTAAACTTTCTGAGGTCAGCACCTTGCTCCAGAAACATACTTGAAGACAAAGTTAACAGCCTACACAAAGAGGCAGAAGAGTCAATCATTGAGAAAGAATGCTAATGATGTTGAACCTCTTTTCTTTTTTTAAAAGATTTTATTTATTTATTTGAGAAAGAGTGAGCCAAAGAGAGAGAGCAGAAGCAGGGGGGAGGAGCAGAGGGAGAGGGAGAAGCCAATTCCCCGCTGAGCTGGGAGCCTGATGCAGGACTCAATCCCAGGACCCTGGGCTCATGACTGAAGGCAGATGACTAACCCATGGAGCCACCAAGATGGCCCCTGGACATCTTTTCATGTGTTTATTTGCCATATGCATACCTTCTTCAGTGAAAGGTCTAGTTCTTTCATGTTCTTATTACATTGTTCGTTTTCTTTGTATTGTTGAGTTTCATTAGTCCTTTATTAAACACATGGTTTGCAAATATTCTTCCTCACTCAGTATTTTTTTCTTCATTTAATAGAATCCTCTGGAGAGCAAAAGTGTTTCATTTTGACTACATCCAATTTATCAAATTTTCCTTTTATAAGATCATACTTTCTGGTGTCAAGTCTGAGACCCTTATACCTAGCTATAGATCTTAAAGTTCTATTCCAAATCTTCCCAAGAGTTTTATACTTTTATTCTTTACATTTTAAATCCATTATCCCTCTTTCTTCAGATTGCATAATTTCTATTATTCTCTCTTCATGGCAGTGACTCTTTCCTCCATCATTGCCATTGTGCTGTTGAACCCATCGACTGAGATTTCTACCTTGGTTGTTGCATTTTTTCCAGTTTAAGATGCCCACTAGGTTTCTTCATTAAATTTCCCATTTTTTAAAAAAGATTTCCTTTATTTACTTGTCAGAGAGAGAGAGAGAGCGAGTATAAGCAGGGGGAGCAGCAGGCAGAGGGAGAAGCAGGCTTCCCACTGAGCAAGGAGCCCAATGTGGAACTGGATTCCAGGACCCTGGGATCATGACTTAAGCGGAAGGCAGATGCTTAACTGACTGAGTCACCCAAGTGTCCCAAATTTCCTATTTCTTTAATGAAACTTTCCATTTTTCATGTGTATCCTGCATGTTCATAATTGCTCAACAACGTCTTTTCATGATGACTGGTTCAACACCTCTGTCACCTCAGCGTTGGCCTCTAGTGATTGTCTTTCTTTTCATTCAGTTTGAGGTCTTCTCATCTGTTAGCGTGACATGTGATTTTTATTAAAACCTAGACGTTTGGGGTATGGTGACACTCTGGATCTTATGTAAACCTTGTTTTATCTGCCTTCCTCTGATACCATGGAGACAACAGAGGAGGGAGACTATGTTATCACTGCCGGGTTGGGGTAAAATCACATGCCCCCTACACCTCCACTGACACCTGAGAGAGGGGTTCCTCCTTGCTGCTGGCCAGGGAGCACTTTGGGCTCTCCCCTGGGCCCCTGCTGACATCTTCCTGGCTGGGAGGAGTAGTGTTACTGCTTCCAACACAGATGCCGCTGACACCACTCCAGGGGTGGGGACTGGGGGGGGTGGATCTAGATTCCTCTTGTGGTTTCCACTTATTCATAGATGTGGAGGTGGCAGGTTTTATGAAGGCCCAGCAGAAATCAAAGTCTTGGCTTCCTACTACTCAGCCTTCTGTGACACCACCCAGTGTAGGGGGCTTGCGTGCCTACTTAGAACCTGGTAAGTGTGGAAATCTCAGCTTCCCAATCAGCCTTTGCTGGAAAGGTCGGGCCACGGTTTGGGGGGTGTGTGTGTGTGTGTGTGTGTGTGTGTGTGTGTGTGTGGTGTGTATGAGAGAGAGAGACAGATTGAGAGAGAGAATCAGGATGTTTGGCTACAGTATAGCAGTTGTGATCTAAAAGTTTTCTACCTTGATGGGGTGTCCCTTTTTTGGTCCCTGGGCTAGAGAGGGCAGACTTTTGTTGTTGTCGTTTTGTTTGTTCCCGTTGGTGTTTCTTGATTGCTGGCTTCTCTAGCTCCAAATCTGGGATATATGAAGCCAAAAGAAAACCCATGTACTAATCACTGTGTCATTCCTTGGGTCTTGAAGTTCACTGATGTTCTGCTTCTTATCTCCATCTTTCACATCTTCTTATGTTTGTTTGACATAGAGTGTCCTGGGTTTTCAGTTGTATATTGTGGGAATAACAAGAAAAAATTAAAAAGTATGTTCACTCCATCTTCCCAGAAACAGAAATCATCCTTCCTTTCATTTTGAGGTTAAAATGAGCAACCTTATCAAGTAAGGAAATTGCATTTACCCTGTTGAAGAAGTCACATCAAGTAGTAGCAGAAGTTTACATGAAATTAATTTAGAATACTTATCAAAAAACCTTAAGAGAAACTTTAAAACTGTGCCATGGCATTTAACAAATAAGAAAACCAATTTACGAAGAGTATGTTTTAAGTGCTCTCCAAAAATAACCAACTTCTATGATTAGCTTTTAATCTCAGAAGTTTTCAAGAATAAGAAAGGGACTTTATCCCTGTGGCTGATGTTTTGCAATTGATTAGGTAGAATACTGAGGTTTTCAGCTTTTTTTTTTTCCTACTTCGGTCATTATTTGAAGGTGTATTTCTTTTCTAACCCGTCTGTAGGAAGTAGCTGCACAGGTCTTATATTTATATTATCTGAAAACTCTTCTCCCAAACAACCTCTTTAGAGAGTTTAAGAGAACCAGATGTATGCTAAAGGATGGCAGTCATCACAAGAGAGCAGACAGGGTCCTAACATTACATCTATTACCCCTTAATCAACCCTTTACAACCCTTTATTTTAGACGAAATGGGCAGAGTGGCAAAAACACTACTAAAAGTAAATAAAAGTCTGCCTAAAATACACTGAGATGAAGTCTGTTTTTGACAGAAATTCTTTTTTATAGTTCAATATAAAAGGTTACTCTTAAGAAATTTAATTAAGAAAGTGTCAGAATCACATAAACTATAGAAAGTCCCAAGAAATGTGTAAATTAGAATAACCTTCAACTCGATAAAGCACTTTAAACAATTTAAGAGCAGCTCTGAGTTAAGACAGCTGGGCATTTACTTGGAATCGTTCTGGAAGAATCAGGGTTTGGATTTTGTGCTTCACTTGCCAATTAGAAGCAAATGGCGATTCCTTAGGGTAGTCTCCAAATTCATCGCGTTATTACTTCACATAGCCTTTCTCTTCCTTGGATGAACAGAAGGAAACTGCATGGTACAGCACTCAATGAAATGTAAAATAAGGATTAACAAGCCATTCTGGAGATTTAGCAAAATTAAGCTTCATCAACCAGCTTGACTCACAGCCAATCTGGCAAAAAGCATCCTAGAAAGAAAACTAACAGCAAAGTGACATGTAGCACAAAAAATTTAAGTAACTCACAGAAGCATTAAAATCATGAAAAGGTGCACTGTGTTCTGTGAGCAACCAAGTCTATTACTAGAATAATAAGAGTCCATTCTGTACTCAATCTGCAAGTCCAAAACTAGCCCACTGTAAAATCTGCTTATGAAGCAAATAGTACATTTTCCTACCTATCGCCAAAGAAGAGAACTAGTCAATGGAGAGGAACGTATAATACGGTACAGAGACATATTTTCCCTTTAGGTGAAAAGGACCCAGAAGACATCCCTATAGAGCTGAAGTGTGACAAAGCCATCTCTGGCTGCCTGGGACCTAGAAGACTGAATAAATTTGGGGTCTCTGTAGTCTGAATATGTCTTTCATACACAAAATAGAACTGTTAATACAATCTGGTAAACTTAAGTAAACTGTCAATAGTCAAAGTCTTTGAAAGTCTGAAAATGAAAGGATGCATTTTGGTCAACTATGTTTTATGATTTTTTTTTCCCCACATACAATTCTAGTTCTTCTGGTAAGCAGTCATAATTTTTAGTCTGGCCAGGATATATGGGCTATTTAAAAAAGAGGATTGTACTCTATTTAATAGCTATTACATACTATAAATCAGAATTTGTACCTGGGAGCACTGTAAAAAGTCAGTTCATTTTCTATCTTCAGGTGAGACTACATTAAAGTAGTTCAGGCCCAACACCAGTAGTTCTTATTCTCACTTATAGGGAAGGAGAAAAAAGGGTATGTATGTATGAGTGTGTTTATTTTTCATGAGTTTATTTATTTAATATGTTTAACCTAGAAATCATATGCTCTAACTTAAACCATTTCCAAGTTTCCATGTCTCCTAATCTGAGAATAAATCACCAATGTCTTCCTTTAAAATGCTTGCATATTATTATTAAAAATCCTAGAGCAACTAGTTAGTCATGTAATTATTAGATCCCACCACACAACCTTATACAAACATCAATCTCAGATAAATTAAACATAAAACCATAGAACATAGAGAAGACCATGGAAGCCTTCCTACAACCTCCGGATCAGAACAACTTTCTAAGGACACAAAAATATATAAGCTACCATCTTTTACATATATACGTAAAATTATATAAAATGAAATCATTTTTAATGGGGGACTTTTTTGACCTGTTTCTTCCTCTAATGCATATAATCCTAATGTGCTTCTCCCTATTAGGCAGAAATTGCAAAATGAAGACAATACCTTTGGCTGCAATCACAGAAAAATGGGTAAGGAGACCTGGAAAAATTGTTGCAAAGTGCTAAGACTTTAAAGAAATCAACTAAATCTGCCTCATCAAGCAAACACTTAAACAAAACTACCACACACACATTCAGAGAAAAGCTAGCTTACCATGCCATTAGAAAGAACCAGAGATGCTAAGTTCTAGGAAGGGCTTGAAAAAATTATTACCAAAAACGCCAAAACAAAAGGCTTGGACAAACTGAGGAAGTTCATCAGTCATCCCTGGAAGGGAGGGGGAGTTAAATCAGCAAACAACTGGAGTCTCTTTCCAGGCAATAGCTAGTCTATTTGTTCTCAGCATTTGGAGAAATCATTGTATCAAATTCTTAACTGCTTCTCTTGAAATTTATTATGCTAAATTATGTTTATAAGAGGAGATTTATCACAACTCTGTCAAGAACTGCAAAGGCTCTGAGATTTTATCCAACTTGTAAGCTAACGAGTTGGCTTGCCAATATTCACAGGTACCGTAAGAAGACACAAAACTCCTGGGTCAGAGACAAAGGATTTTATTATTTGCAGCATAACAAGCAGCATGAGTTTTATGGTTAGTCACTTCTGCTTGGTGTTCAAGTGTGGATGCTGTGTTTACAGTGGGCTTGCATTACACCTAGAGAAGACTGAGTTTAGACAATAAGAATTGTTCATAACAGAGCTCTACAATGAAGGAAGACATTATCTTTACTGTAATGAACAATAAATAACCCTACCCTTTGGTCTGAACACAGACACTAACTTCTAAGGCTGTTCATATTACAAACATCATCCTTGAAAAAATAGTTCAGAACAAAAAGGCATTTACTTCTGCTTGCAAGACATGTAGAAATATGAGAGATGCCCCCCCAAAGCTCAAGAAATAAAAAACAAATAACAAAACCTATGAAGACTTTGATGAAAACTGCATTACAATTGTAGATTAATTTGGAAAATGACTGCATCTTTCCTGTACTGTTCAATCCATGAACAGTGTATGTCTTTCCATTTCCTGGTCTTTTATCTGTTTTAGTAAAGTTTCATACTTCTCTTCATAAAGGTAAGATTTTTCCATTCTCAGATCTTTTGTACTCTCTGTTGCTAATTTAAATAGTATTTTTTAATATTCTATAAAATAATCCAAAGCAATTGTCTAATTCCCTTCATGTATAGGAACACAATGATGATCTATCTCACAATCTTTGTGAACTTTTTCCCATGAAACTTCTCGAATTCCCACTCTGCTTTATTAATCCATAACATCCCACAAATATTCAGTACCTTCAGCATATGTCCTTGGAGTGACTATAAAAACAGTTAAGCATTATGTAGCTCTTATTATGTGCCAGGTAGTATACTGATGCTTTCTATGTAGTAGCTCTTTTATTTCTCAAAAACACTCTATGAGATAAATTCTGTTATTTGTATGAGGACAATGAAACAGATAGGGTATGCCACTTGCCCCAGATAACACACTGGCAGGCAGAAAAACACATTAAATGCCCTCAAGGAATTTCCAGTCTAGCCTTAATATTTATAGATGTGTGAAAATACATAATTTATATAGTGACTTTACTCTCCAGTAGGGTGTTTCTGGGATTGATTGAAATGTCACTATGGACCTCACGACCGGAGACTTAGGTTGGAGTCCTGCCCCACAAACTCCTAAGCTTTTTGATTTATACAGGCAAGTAATGTACTAGCTTTAAGTCTTCACTTTCAATGCCACAAAGAAAATGCTAATTGTTCTATGAATTTCACAGACTTAGCAGGAGAAACAAGTGAGAAAATAACAAATTGTGTAAAATGTCATAAAATGAATGTAAACTGTCATAACTGGCAGGTACTGATCCTTACTCTACTATTTCAGCAGTGTCTATATAATAACATCCGCCCATCCTACTTTTATCTTCAGTTCATTTCAGATCAATTTAGCAATTACTTGATTGGTTACTAGAGAGTAGATTCAATGCTAGACACTGGGGAAATAAACATTAATAAGGTGTGATGTCTGCCTTCAAGGAACTCATAGTCCAATGGGAGAAAGAGAAACCACTAACAAGGCAATTACAAGAATGTGAGTCACTCATTAAAAGGGATATAATAGAGCATTATGGGAATGCCATAAGAGATATCTAAATGAGGTTCTGTTAGGGTGGTTGTACAATCAGGGTCAGCTGCTCAGAAAAGGGGACACCTGAAGATGAAGGAGTCCGTTAAGGGATTTAGGGAGTTTATGCAAAGTCTCAGGCCACATTTGGGAGACTCTGACTTGCTGTATAACTAGAACACACAGGTGAATGTAAGAAATGAGGCTGGACTGCCCATCAGAGTCTCAGATCACTAAAGATTTTGTATACTATGCTTTCCAGGAGGCCACATTCAGAAAAATCAATGGAGAATTTTAAAGGATGACATGAACAAATATGCATATTAGGTCATCTTCCCTGATACTAGGTTAGAAAACATTATAGTTCTGGCTATGTTTGGCATAATAGAGACCAATTTTTAGAGGACTTCAAAAATAATACTGGGGCATATGTCACCCAGATGATAACATTCTAAACTAAGAGAATGGTAGAGGGATTTGAAATTGAGAGACTGATTCAATATTTAATAGATATGGTGTACAAACCTTGTTGGCCAAGGGCTATGAAGAAAAAAGAGGTATCAAGACCTTAACTGAACCTGAAAGCATAAAAATCCTAGAAGAGAGCAGAGGCAGTAATGTCTGACACCAGCGGTAGCAACATTTTTCTAGATATGTTTCTGAGGCAAGGGAAATAAAAACAAAAATAAACTATTGGGATTTCATCAAAATAAACAGCTTTTGCACAGCGAAGGAAACAATCAGCAAAACTAAAAGGCAACCTACTGAATGGGAGAGGATATTTGCAAATGACATATCCAATAACAGGTCAATATCTAAAATATCCAAAGGATTGATACAACTCAACACTCAAAAAACAGCCCAATTTAAAAATCGGCAGAAGACATGAGCTGACGCTTCAAAGAAGACATACAGATGGCCGACAGACACATGAAAAGATGCTCAACATCACTCATCATCAGGGAAATGCACATCAAAGCTATAAGGAGATATCACCTCACACCTGTCAGAATGACTAAAATCAAAAGCACAAGAAATAAGTGTTGGTAAGGATGTAGAGAAAAAGGAACCCTCATGCACTGCTGGTGGGAATGCAAACTGGTGCAGCCACTGCAGAAAACGGTATAGAGGTGCCTCAAAAATAGAACTACCTTATGATCCAGCAATCATACTACTGGGTATTTACCTCCAAAATACAAAAACACAAATTCAAAGAGATACATGCACTTCTATGTTTACTGCAGCACTATTTACAGTAGCCAGATTACAGAGGTCACCCAAGTGTCCATCAATGGTGAATGGAGAAAGAAGTGGTACACACACACACACACACACACAGCAGTATTATTCAGACATAAAAAGAATGAAATCTTGCCATTTGCAACAACATGGATCTAGAGAGTGTGATACTAAGTGAAGTAAATCAGAGAAAGACAAATACCAAATGATTTCACCTATGTGTGCAATTTAAGAAAACAAATGAACAGAGGTGGGGGGAAGACAGACAAACCAAGAAACAGACTCTTAACTATAGAGAACAAATGGGTGGTCACCAGAGGGGAGGTGGGTGGGGGATGGATGAAATAGATGATGGGGAATAAAGATTACGCTTATCATTATGAGCACTAAGTAGTGTACAGAATTGTTGAATCACTATATTGTACGTACACATGAAACTAATATAACACCATATGTTAACTGGAATTAAAATTAAAAACTTAATTTAAAAAAAAGTGACTTCCTGTGTTATTGGCCTAGTCTACTGAATGGGTGACATTAAGTAAGGCAAAGATTACAGGAAAAGATAAGATATGGCAGAAGGGTGGGGGGGGGACTTTGAAAAAAAGCACTAAACACAATTCTTCTCCTCCATGATCTGGTTGAGAATATACACATTGATAAACTATTCACAGCGGGACCTGACAAATGCTAGGGTCAATGAAACTACCAACAGCGAATGGGAAATTTTATCAATAAGTTGTACCACAAAAGTTATAGCACAAAGTGAAGCAAAAACAAACAAACAAACAAACAAAAAACACCCTATAAGTTTGGACATATGTAACCATCAGATGTTGATGTCCCTCTATAAATTCAGCAATCTTAGCTTAGTCCAAATTTTTACCCGATCACAGAACTGATTAGACAACTGCAATAGTGTTACAGGTTTATAAATTAAGCCTATCCTTTAGCAGGATGCTTTCCCTAACATCATAAAAAAACAAAAACAAAACAACAACAATAAAGAAAACTATTTCTCAAGTCAAGTGTGGGGTGTATACAATTTTAATTAAGTCAGAAGGGCATGTGATCTGATTTAATAGTTCATTCTTTAACCTCTGATTTCAAAACTAGTATCTATTTCTTGTGACGGTGAGATTTAATAGGAAAATCACAGGAAAAGAGGGAGTGAGCACAGAACATGACTTCCATCAGACCTCTTGTTAAGTACCAACTCAGAGATTTTCTAGCTTACAGGCAAGTCATGCCATGGCTTCAACGAGATTTCTTCCCTTCAAAGTAAGAACTGCAGGGCTTTGATAATATATATCAGTGTGTTTGAAAAATACTTGGTTTTCAAAAAATGTTTGATTAATGAGGACTCCAAAACATATACTGAACAGAACCAAATATCAAACCAAGAAGATAATATGCTAACAAAAAAATGCAGTCTTTTGGCACCCCCAAAACTAGCTATACAAAAACAGAAGAGACCAGATCCACACCCCAAGGCTGCCCTGGGTAACTCGTCCTCCCTTCAGTGGGCAAACCAGGAATCAAGGACACCACTGGAGCTTAGGGGGACAAACTAGTAAAATCAATTTTTAAAAAGCTTGAGGGTAGTCATATGTCTAGAAATCAGTGAGTATACATAACAAATAGCATGTTATTACTTTATAAGCCGTAGTATGTTCTAGGACATAAATATCTGTTTCTGGACTTTACAATCTACGTAATCAATACATCAATGCTTTAAGGAAGACAAAAAAGCCAAAGTCTCTCCCACTTATAAATGCACTGTTCTTTAAACTGCCGTTAAACCTTTAGTTTTCTTTCCCTTTCAAGCTTGCCAGAGAAGCACCTCTTTCCCTTACATACAAATGCAGGCACAGATGGGGGCACATTCTGCCTTCACGACAGGATGGCTTGTCTTGCATGCTCTATCCCCAGAGGTGGCTCTGAGCCCACCTGACACCATTAGTGATGGGAATGAGACTGACCACCAACTCCAAGCAAAAAAACGTGCCCCTGGGAAAAACTGTACGTAAGAAATGAGCCCCTCTGGACAGTGTGCCCCAAGCAGTAGCAAATGAAGCTGATGGCTGCTGATAAAAATAACCTCAGGAAGGAGGGTTCATCTAATGTTCATCATCAAAGCAGCGATCTGTGCTGTGATAATCATGACCGGGCCTATAAACAAAAAGGCCTGCCTCTCCCCTGCCAACTACATGACCTAGCAGGCAAGCTTCAGGGGGGAGAGCCCCCTTCATCACTTCTAGGAAACTCATTCCAGTTTCAACCTGAGCCAGGCAGTTCACACTGGAGTCTAGTGGGGAGGACGTTACCTTATGGCTGGTGGCTGGCAGTGGTCCTCCCCTCGGCCTGATGCAGGGGGAACAGGGCAGGGTAGGACATGGGGCCGGGTGGTGGGGGGGCGGGGGGTTTGGGGGGTAGGGGCGGAACCTTGCTCTGGGAAAATGGTTTCTGGTCTGTTTTTTTCATGCTCTTCTTCTCTATGTATTCCCCTGAGAGGGGGGCTTTTATGAGTTGAACTGTGTTTCCCCCAAATTCATACACAGAAGTTCTAATACCCAGTACCTTAGAATGTGAGCTAGGACCTTTAAAGAGATAATGAAGTTAAAAATGAAGTCATTAGGGTGGGCACTAATCCAGTATGACAGGTGTCCTTATAAGAGGAGGACATTAGGACACGCAGAGAGACACCAGGGGCATGCACGCACAGAGGGACGATGATGTGAAGAGGCAGCAAAAGGATGGCCATCTGCAAACCAAGGACAGAGGGAGCAGAGGGGCCTGGGGAGAAACAGAACCTGCAGACCCACTGGTCTCAAACCTCCAGTCTTCAGAATTGGTCAAAAATAAATTTCTGTCGTTAAGACCCCCACATCTGTGGTATTTGTTAAGGGAGCTCTAGCAAACCACTACAGAATGCTGCTTAAAAATCAGGGTGACTGGGGCGCCTGGGTGGCTCAGTGGGTGAAAGCCTCTGCCTTCAGCTCAGGTCACAATCTCAGGGTCCTGGGATCCAGCCCCACATCGGGCTCTCTGCTCGGAGGGGAACCTGCTTCCTCCTCCCTCTCTCTCTCTCTGCCTACTTGTGATCTGTCAAATAAATAAATAAAATCTTTAAAAAATTAAAAAAAAAATCAGGGCGACATACACGTTGTTATGAAATTAAATCTCCCCCATAAGTACATTCAATTTCTTAACAGAAGAAAATAAAGCTGGAAACTTCCTCACACTTTCATACGAGGGCAGGAAGGTAATTCATTTAAGTAAACGTGCTTCGAAGCTAGCTTTTAAACAAGAGTCCTAATCATCAGCAGACTTTCACTCAGCCATCTTCCTCTACCTCTTCAACATCATTTTTACAACTCTCAGTTCAAAAGCCACTTAAGAAATAAATGATTCATGGCAACTGAAAGCATGATAATTTTCTGTGAGGCATAATGGTTGGGTTTATAGGTCTATGGGCAATAATTTAAAAAAAAAAAAAAAAAGGCTACCCCTTAACCCTCTTAACTTTTCTGGAAAGAAAGGCAAAAAGACCCCAGAAAGACCTATTAAGATCAAATCTCTCTTTTGCAATATATATTTCTTAAGATATATATTTGAGGACTTTGAGGGCTTAAAATTTTACCTTTGAAGGGCGCTGGGGTGGCTCAGTGGGTTAAGGCCTCTGCCTTTGGCTCGGGTCATGATCTCAGGGTCCTGGGATCGAGCCCGGAATCAGGCTCTCTGCTCAGCGGGGAGCCTGCTTCCCGCTCTCTCTCTGCCTGCCTTTCTGCCTACTTGTGATCTCTCTCTGTCAAATAAATAAATAAAATCTTTAAAAAAAAATTCTACCTTTGAGAAACAAAATTAAGGGGTGCCTAGGTGACTCAGTCAGTTGAGCCTCTGACTCTCAATCTCAGCTCTGGTCTTGATCTCAGGGTCATGAGTTCAAGGCCTAGGTTGGGCTCCACGCCCACTTAAAAAAAAAAAAAAAAGAAAATTAAACTTTTCCTTTAGAAAAGAAAAGCTAGTTAAAAAAAGGAAACTTTCTGGTTCTATCCGAAGATGGGATGTATTGAGTCTTGGATTTGAGAGAAGGGTCCTGTTCATTCATAAGACATATTAACCTGCAAAGGTTTCTGAATTTTTCAGGGGCCACAATTCCCATTTTCACACAGGCAGGGCTAGCTACACAAAGGGCAGATCGCTTTGTCAGTCATGACACGCACCAGTGGTGTCACCTTGAGCCTGATGCTTAATCACACTGACCGTTTCCTAATCTGTAATCTACAGAAAACACACTTCTCTTACAGAGTTGTTGAGAGAATTAAATTGGATACTCAACAGCACAGTCTGTAAACACAATATTTCTCAAAAATTGGTCCACAGCCTCCACAACATCAGACACCTGGAAGCTTAATGAAATCCTGGGTCCCACTCCATATCACTAGACTGGGATGGGTTGTGGAAATAGGTATTTTTAAAAAAAGATTTTATTGATTTATGGGAGAAAGAGAACACACATGAAAATACAAGAAGGGGGAGGGGCAGAGGGAGAAGCAGGGAGCCCAACGTGGGGCTCAATCCCAGAACCGTGGGATCATGATCTTAGCCGAAGGCAGATGCTTAACCAACAGAGCCAACCAGGCGCTTCTGGAAATTGGCATTTTTAATAAGCATTTTAGCAAATGAATTAAGGCTTGTGTCCTCAACAGGCTGAAAGATTCAATCTGGGTCTGGACAAGGAACAGAGGAGGATCCCCAGATCAGCCTCTTATCATCCAGCTGGCATGCTGCCTACCCTGTTCCCAGCAGGTACCCTGGTTCTAGGATCTGGGCTCCAGCCTGGGGCCCTACCATCCCTGCCTCTGATTCCAGTTCACCTTCTCTCCTGCTCCAAAAGTGACCTTCCTCAAATACAAACCTGACCAGGCTGCTCCCTGCCACCGTGCACCCAGCCTCAATTCTCTGCCCTCCCCATCTCTGCCAGCTGCCTGGGTCTGCTCTGTCGAAGCTGGTCTCTGAATTCCTACCAGCCCTGGTTAAATTTCACCCCCTCAAGGGGGCTCGCCCCAACTGCCCAGTCATTCCTAATAACATAAATACATTTTACTTCTCTGCTCAGAACATAATACCTGCTGATACTCCCTTCCTTATGTGGTTATCTCCTCCCACCAGAACATCAGAAGAGGTAGCTTGTTAGCTGCTCTATCCACTACCTATCATGGTGCCCAGCACACAGTAGGAACTCAATGTATGCTGAAGAGATGAACACGTTAATGAATAACTGGCCTGCACCAAGGCCAGCCTTGGCCAGGTTCTCACACTGGACGCGTGAGGCTGAATGAAAAGTTCCATTTCTTACCACATAATAGGATGACCGAGGGGCAGAATTTTCTTTGTGCAATATCCGTGGCTCAGAGGAAAGTCTTAAGTATAAATTCTGTAAACTGACCCCATTATAGTAAAGAAAACTGGCATTTAAATCATTCCTATATCTTCCTAGTTGTTTATGAAGTGAGGCATTTTTTCTTTTTCTTTTTTTCCCACACAACTGGATTTTCTACAAATTTCACATGGGATGTCCTTGAAAGAGTTAGTCGTGTATACTTTTCATGAATACAAAAATCACCTCACTTAAATTTTCCTACTTACTGAAAAAAATAAAATTACTGTCTTTAGAACAAAATATCCCTTGACAACAAAACAGGTTCAGACAGCATTATAAATCTATTCATGTTATAAACGTTCTCAGCCCCTTTAGAAACTGTGGAACAATAGAGCCCATCCAAAGGCTCTTGTGTGCTGCTCTCTGGAAAACGGACAGGCATTCTGACCACAGAAAGCCTAGAGAAGAGGCTTTTTAAAGAAAGCTATCCGAACGCATTTCTGTCCAACTTCTGAATTCCTTATTGTGTAAGAAAGGATTTCAGAGACCCACAGGTATATTAAAAATAAAAGGAAACTGTGAATAGATGGCAGTTCAATTTTAGTAGTGGTCTTCCCTTCTCCCACTAATTCAGAAAAAATTATATTCCCTACAATCGTTTCCCAGCAAAGACCCTGCCACCCATCTTTCTCACAAGGGAAAAAGCAAAGTGAAAAATCTCTGCCTCGGAACTTTAATTGGGTCTCCTGTGTATGTCTTTATGGCAGTGAGTTTCAAACTAACAACAAATGAGGGAGGAGGGCCCGTGGCTTTGGTTTAGACAGAGTGACAGAAAGGAAAAATGGAAATAGTGGGTCGCAAGGCAGGAGGCCATAGTTATGAAAGGAAAATAAGGCCCCTTGCGGCCAGCCTCATGAGGAGATAAGTGCACACTTCACCTCCAGTGGTTTCAGTCCTGCTGGGGGTACATGGCTGCCAGGGATTTACAGATGGGAAAGCAGTCCAAGGGGGAGAAGCTGCTACACTGGGCTGGTGTAGGTGGCACTCAGAGAAACCCATTCCCCCTGAGCTAAAACTCAAAGTAAACAAAGGGACAAGGATGTTGCCATTGTTTAATCTCTTCTCATCTTTGCAACTTCCCTCCTCCTCCTTCCACAGTGGCTTGTGACCCACAGCACCCGACAGGTATCATGTCCTCTAAATGGGTGATTCTCAGTGATGGCTGGCCTTACTTGAGGTGGGACGTCGGAGAGGAGGTGCCTTTCAAAAACCACCAAGGTCTGGGGCACCTGGGTGGCTGAGGCACTGACTGAGGCACCTGACTTTTGATCTCAGCTCAGGTCTTGATCTCAGGGTTGTGAGTTCAAGCCCGCACTGGGCTCCACCCTGGGTGTGGACCCCACTTTAAAAAACAAAACAAAACACCAAGGTCAAGGCCCCCTAGGGCCTGTTAATCAGAATTACTGGGGGAGGCCCTGGACATCACTAATAATGTTCTTAAGTGGTAAATATGGTGAACCACTGCTCTAAAGGCAGCTAGACTGACAGAGGGAGAAAGACAAAGGTGAGACAGATCAGATGACCTGCCCCCAAAGAGGGGGAAAGCATCACCAGAACACAAAAGGGGGGGTGTACTTAATGAGGAAGGGAATGCAGCAGTGATGATGTGAGGCCCCTGTGGGCTGTCAGCTCCTTTACAACAGGAAATGTGGTAAAAGAAGAAATGCTTGCAAACTCAGAAAGATGCTTGGCAACAGAAGACAGGTGCAAAACCAAGGCGGGACAAGTTTAGCTCTTTCAAGTTGGGAGACAGGAGAGAAAATGATACTTGTGAGCATGCTGCAGCTGGAGTAAGAGGTGGGCATGAACCAAGACACCCAAGAATGAAGCTGCAGATGGGAAAGGCGAGGAGCCTACTTCCACTACCAAGGGGCAATGATGCAATGTCTTTTCCTGTTGATGGTTCACCTTCAGAGGAAATGTTGATATTACACTGAAGTGATGAAGAACTTCAAAAAAAAAAAAAAAAAAAAAAACTAACAGTAGCAATGTAACCCCTACTATATGCTCCAGTTACTGTAGTCACTCAGCTAACTATTAGCTCACATTGATCTTCAAGAGCTTATGACTTGATGATGTTCTTGAGTTCCCAAAAGGCAAAATTCTTGGATGTCCCTAAAAACATGCAGTTTTTCCCCAAGGCTTGTATAACACTGCACTATGTTCTTTCCTCTAATTTACAGAAATTGGGTCTCCCTTGGTGGTAAATGGGTCCCCCAACCTACAGTATGTCCTGCCTAAGTAATACTGCCATGCCATCACACATACTCACATGCAACAAGGGCAAATTTTACACACCGATCGAAATATCCATTCACATTCCTAGCCACTTAGGAATACCATGGAAAATCAGTTAAACCCCGGTGTCATAGAGTTACAGTTTCCTGAGTACCACCACTGGAGTCTGGAAATTAATAAAGACATGAAATTTATGTGAATAAACATATGTGAAAAGAAATACATGTGAAAAGAAACTAACGAGGCTTGCTAAGTACCATTAAGCAAATTATATAAGATTATGCAGAATTTTTAAGAAACTGGAACAAGTCTGAACTATCTCACTTTGTACTAGCATCTTACTTTTGACGTGAGAATGCACTAGATACCACATGTTTTATTCTTCACGTCTTTATCTCCTATCTCACTGCTTAGAGATTTGGGGATGGGTGCGAGGATTACTTCGCATGAGTCTGGGGCTACCTGGAGTGACAGCTGCCATTATTCCTTTTGGATTTTTCTTGAAGGATATCATTTTGACCTCAAAAAACTAACTTCATCTTCTGGGCCCCTGGGCCCCAAGGGTTCTGGAGTAAATGAACATGGCTACAATCCAAGGCCATAACAGGGAGGCAAAACCACAAACCACAAGAGGATGTAGATCTGGCCGCCATAACACATCTGTACCTGGCCTTTTTCCACCAAAATTGAACAGCTAACTTGGCATTTTATCAAGTCTGATGAGAAGCTAATGATGTGAAAGCAAGACAAGTATACTCAGGGCTAAATGGTATGAAATGTGTGTGTGGCAGGGTGGATGGGAGGCTGGGAGTAGATAAGAGGAAGGAGCAATTATTTGAGATGTAATATCCTGTGATATACTGCAAGTTCACAAACCTTTATCCACAATTCTGAAATGCAAATTTCCTGAAAAAGTTTCTGAAACTTTGTTCCATTGCTACCAAATGAATATACTCTAAACTCTAAAAACTGACCTGAGCGGACATCAAGTTATTTGGTCATCCTCTGTCTTCTTAAATGTTAATATTCATGCACTTTGCAACAGAAATTACTGTTTCCAAAAAAAAAAAAAAAAAAAAAAAAAAAAAAAGAAAAAAGTCTACTGTTTCCTGGGATCACGTGGGACTATTACATAACATACAGTATATAAACTGTATTACCTTTCTAAAAGCTGAATTCTGAAAGCCATGTGTCCCCAAAAGGATTGCTGTCCCCCTACACAACTCTCCAGACAGGGGAATTCTCTGGATTTAATCCTTTTGTAGTTTTCCCACAACATGAAGTATTCATCTGACCTCAGTCAGCTTATCAGTGATTTCAATGACATTATTTTAGTAGACAGATTCGCAGGGAACAAAACTGGTCAAAGCTGAAAAACAGGCATACCATGGGCTGTTTGATGTAGCACATATGCTGCATAAACATACATGCTTATCTTCCCCTTTGCCACATTTTCCACCTAATTATTCTGAGAATTCTGGTAACAAAGTACACTCAAACCTGCGTTATAGCTGGGTGTGGCAACAATAAAAAGAAAAATATAAACATGATAACCTTCAAAAAGAAGACATCAAACTACATTTTTACTTGCAAAAATTAATATCCCAAATGAAATGTCCAGAGATTTCCTAAAAGGCAAATCTATAGAGAAAGAAAGTGAGAAAAGACAAAGAGACAGAAAGATCAGCAATGGTTGCCTGGGGTTGGCCATGGGAATACAGTGACCACAAATGGGCACAAGGGATCTTTTTGGGGTGATGGAAAAGTCCTAAACCTGGAATGTGATGGTAGTTCCATAATTCTCTACATTTACTAAAGACCAGTTAGTTGCACACTTAAAACAGGAGATTTTCATGACATGTAAATTATAACTGAATGAAGATGGTAAAAACTAATATCCTAAATTTCTAAAGTAACACTTTTCATGTCAGTATCTCCTCTTCCTTCCTGATGTTTCAAATTAATACCAGTTGAAATGGAGAGAGAGAAAGGCAATAAAGGGAACCTATTCTTCATCAAGGGAAAAAGAGAAATTTTACCCATGAAGGACTAATTTCACATCTAGCCAGAGAACATAAATTTCTTCTGGATAGTCCTTTATATTTAGCAAATAAAATCAAAATTATTTTTTAACATGTCATATATTCCTCTAATTACAGCATACGTCACATTGAATAATAGTATTTTATTTGCCAGTCATCTTTAAAGAGAGTATAAACTCCTGAGGGCTGGGATGGATGTCGAGGTTTGCCCTGTGTTTTCAGGACCTCTTAAGTGCTCGATAAATGATTATATTGATTGCAACGATTTCTTTCTAAGGACCATCTATCACATTTTCATTTGCTAGGACAAGAGAATGCAAATTAAATAGACATTCCCTACTTTCTAGATCAGGGTTTCTCCACTTCAGCACTATTGACATTGGGTCAGAGAATTTTTCCCTAAAGAGGGCTATTCTGTGCACTGCAGAACGGAGGAGGGCATTCCTGGTCTCAACCCACTTGTGCCAGTAACATCCCTCTCCCCGGTCATGACAATCCTAACTGTCTCCAGACATTGTCAGATGTCTCTCCGCCCCCAGCTGAGAACCACAGCTCTCGCTAGAAAGAGAGTGAGACAGATCAACCCAAACGAACGCGTTCACATTTCAACAACGCCTTTTGTGTTACCACTTTCTGCAGTGAGTGAGAACATCAAGAAAGAAAAAGCCTATAACTAGGAAATGATGATTTTCTGACCACAGGCCTTGGCATATTATAGGGAGAAGAAAAGGAGAACATTCTTTTTATTCTTCCTGTAACTGTGGAGATGCGAGAGGCTTATTCTAATCCAAGGCTGACAATTTTCAGAATATGTGGAGCTGTGAAAATGCATAAGAGAAGGGTCCAAATGCCAAGTGGCCCATGGCTATAAATGGTATAAAAGCATGTTCATCATCAGCACTGGGCTGTTTATTATGAACTGCATCTAGGAGAACAATTTTGAAAATGCTATTGAATATTTATTAAAAGAAAAGATCTATAATAATTCGGGTCCCGACATGCCACTATTAGCAAATCACTCAGCCAGTGGGAAAGGTTAAGAGCCGTGGTGGCAAAAACCATTAAATTAAGTGTAAGTTTAACACTTTGTTATTTTATTTTCTCAACAACCATAGTGTTTCATAATCCTGTTCCAAATATCCCAGCACAAAGCCTGAAAAGCTGTTATCCATACTGTATGCTGCTTCTTTTTTTTTTTTTTTTTAAGATTTTTTTTTATTTGAGAGAGAGAGAGACTGAAAGAGAGAAGGAGCACAGGGAGGGGCATAGGGAGAAACAGAGAGCCTCACGTGGGGCTGGATCCCAGGACCCTGTGACCATGACCTGAGCCCAAGGCAGCCACTTAATCTACTGAGCCACCCACATGCCCCCATACTGTATGCTTTTAATGAGACTCCAGAGTTTGTAGTTTTAATTCTATTTTGGAGATACTGAGCATTTCACATTGATGGTAAAGTTTAAGACACACATTTTAGGCAAAGTGACTATTACATAATGAAGTAAAGGAAAAAATATTCTTAATATCATCTGAATACATTTAAATATTTACGGAGATTCATAATATTTTACTTGAAAACATCTTTGTTATTTAGAAAAATAAAGGTGTACACTTCTGACCTCAACACTGAAAATTTGGGCACTACATATGACACTATTCTAGTTTTCAACCACTTCTGCATTTATCAATCTGTTATATATAAGAAAAAGCTACAGGAGACAGTTACATGTCAATTCCTAATATCTGAAAAGGAAGTGCATCTTTTAAACTCCATTTGTAAAAATGTTTACATTTTTCTCTCTGTGTCTATCGGTAAATGCACGCAGGTTTAGGACTCTGAATATTAAACATGTAATTCCTAAATCCACTAAGAGAAAGAATATACACAATATGCAAAAACACTCTATTCAATCAAGCCCTAACTATACACATAATTATGGTATTCAAATTAGATTATTAATTTAGACATGCTCTATCATGTCAAGTATACACTCACATAAAAATCTCTGAACAAAATTCAATAGGAAATAAAAAGAGGTAAAGAAAATTCAGTTATTCTTTTTAGCAAATGAAAACTCTTGGTACAGAATGTTAAAATGTATACTCATGGGAAGATTAGTAGGAAATGCAGCTTAATTATTTATCTAGGTGGTGGGTAATAAATACAGTACTGTCAAATTACCTCAATAGAATGCTAACTCTGAGCCCTGGATTATCATATTTGCATTTGGATGAAATTGGGACACATGAGGCATGAAATGGCCAAATTAATTTCATTTTACTTCATTTGTGTTTCCTCACATATTATTATAAATCTAAAATGCAATAAAATCATATATAAAATACCATATTACTTATATTATTATCTACATTTTCATATGCCTCTACTGTACCTTCTCAATTACACTGCACTAAGGCCACTATAATACGCCAAGTGTAATAGTAGTTACTAGAATTAAGAAAGGTGCCTACCATTTTCATAAGACTTTTTAAAATATATAAATGTACTGCATTTTTAAAAATCAGCACCAGTAACAAGAGATCAACGTACCAAATGTCGCAAAACATAAGTCCCTTTAGATTCTACTTTTCCTACTGAAGCTAACATGTAAAATTGGCACCGTGAAGCTTGAAATTGAGATTTAAGGATAAGCACTGGTACCAGCATTTTGCCACTTGCTAGAAATTGCTTTCATCTGGAAACTGCCATTTAGCGAGGTTCATAGATATTTTTTTGTGAAATAAAAAAAAAATACAGCACCATAAACTTTACAAACTGTCATAAAATTCCATGTTCTCATGAGTCTAACATTCCTGTGTCTTAATAGCTAATAATTGATTTAAAGTAGCAAAACCAGGTAAATCATAATTTTAGAATACCAGGGGCTAAAAAAGAAGCTGTAAAACTAAAACCCTGCATCATTTTACACTGCTCACATGCAAAATGCTCAAGACAAATGTTTTATACCTTTGGCATTAAACGGATAACGTGACAGCTGCTTTGGCGAGATAAAGCAAGCTACGTCATTTAATGTATTTAGAATATACAAGAATAATATTAGAAGGGAAAACCAATAGCTTAAACTAATTTGGTTAATTTTTATTTCATGTGCACACACACATGTACACACAGAATGCTCCCCACCTACAATAGCCATTGCAACAACTGAACTGAATTTGTTGCAACAACAAATTTACATTGCATCACAAGTACCAAGTTCAACTACCATAATTTTGCAGTTTAAAATATTCACCCTTATATTTTATAACTCGGAGGCTTTTTTTTTTTAAGCTTCTAAGATAAGGAAAGAAAAAGATGTTCATTTTGTGAAGAAAGATTTCCCCTCCCTCCTCGGTCTAACTTAATTACATACATTTGCATAAATAACCTGCGGCCCATCAAATACAGACTAGCCAACACAGTTTCTACTGTTGTTGCCTTGAGGAGACTAATAAAAACAATCTCTGAAATGTTCCACCTGCTAATCTTCCTTTAGTAGCTATTCACGAAGACAGAGGCAACATGATGAGTGGCAAGAACCTGGAATCTGAAGTCAGAAGGCTTCAGGTTGGGTTCTGGGAGCTGAGCCATTTATGAGCTGTGTTATCTCCGCCCAGTTATCCCAACCCTGAATCTCAGTTCTTTCATCTTTACGATTGGAGTAATTCAGTCTTTCGGTCAAAATTAAAGCCAAAATGGCTGAGGACTAACATGTATGATATAAACAAAAATACCTGGTCATGATTTCCATCATCCCCAAATACTCTAGTTTGTCTATAACAAGGCCTGTTTTTTTTTTTTTTAAAGATTTTATTTATTCATTTGACAGAGATCACAAGTAGGCAGAGAAGCAGGCAGAGAGAGAGGAGGAAGCAGGCTCCCCGCTGAGCAGAATGCCGGATGCGAGACTCGATCCCAGGATCCCGGGATCATGACCTGAGCTGAAAGCAGAGGCCTTATCCCACTGAGCCACCCAGGCACCCCGACAAGGCCTGTTTTGATGGCAAGTGAAAATTACAGGAAACTATACTCAACTATGTCTCAAATATACCAATGAGCCAAAAGATTCATTTATAACTATAAAAGGATTGGTTCAAAGGTCCAAACCCTCTTAAGATGCTATGACCACGATAAAAGCTCAGTTTCCTTAAACTGCCAAATAATACACCATTTATCACTGTTCCCCCCAGCGTGCCCATTCATGGATACAATGAGACATGTCTGTTAGAAGAACCGAGCACTTTATCCACCGAGAAAGTCACTCTTTTATCCTTTCCACTTTCCCAAGTGCCCATGACCTGCGGCCAATGAAGGAGATAAATGAGTGGAAAAGAAAAATAAGAAATGGGAACTCAATCCCCCGTGCAGCTTCAGACCCAGGATCATGTCTTTCCATGACTTTATTTCTTTTTTCTTTACCCTTATCCACTGCACCCACCTCCCAGATGCAGGAATTCAGACAGCAGAAAGCTGCCTGAGAACAGCCACCGTCATCTGTGTAGATACAAGCAAGTTAACAGGCAGACCCGTCCCTCTGCTTGCTGCTTTCTTCTATTTCATTCCTTTTGTTACCATCAAGCCCCTCATTTTGCTTTGCCTCTGGTTTCCGCCACTTTGCGTCCAGGCACTTGTCAAAAACTTCCCTCACTGAATCTCACTAGCCCATCTCCTTTGCCTCTACCTGCGGTCTTGGCCATCATCTTTTTTTTTTTTTTTTTTTTTCCACTCCAGGTGTTCTCCCAGGCAGATCACCACCTCCACAACAACGTGAAACACACAGAAGGCTTGTAAGCTTTTATTTTCAGCTCAGCCTCTGTCCTGAATTCTAGAACCACTGCCGGTACAACAGTCCATTGACTCTCAAGCCCTGGAGAGCCTCTGGTGCCTCACATCACGTAACTCTGCCAACAAACTCGTCAGCTTGCCCTGCAGACTGCACAACCCTCTGTCTTCACGATCAGGACTAATGCCACCTCTTTCCATTCAGTCACCCAAGCCAGAGATCTGGAAGTCAACCTTAAAGTCACCATCCCCTCCCTGTTTCTCCCCTCCTCCTCCTTTCCCCACTCTTACCAGTCCAAGTTCAGACCTTAACCTGTACTAGGTTTCATTCAACAGTTTGTTGTTGTTGTTGTTGCTGTTGTTGTTCACAGGGCTTCTATGTCTGCCCCCCACCCGACACCCCCATTCTCTACAAAACACCCAGAGTACTCATTCTAAAAGAACCCCCAAAAGTACGCAAATTCATCTGGACCAAGCATGGTCCACAGAACACTTCCTAAAGTGGCCCCAGCCTCCACTGTCCATCTCTGACCTCGTCCACAGCCCTCGATGTGCACCAGCCACTGGGGACAACCAGCTGTCCTTCAGACATGCCACCTGCCCTGTTCAGTACTCCCATTGCACTGTTCTCTCTGAGCCCTCTGCTCAGAACGATTTCTGTCAGCCCACTCCCATCCTCAGCTGCCTGGCCCCCTCTGACTCGCCGGCCAGACTCAGATCCAGCCCTACACTTCCAAAGGGAAAGTCATCCCCTTGGAGCAGGTACCCCGACAGAGCCCAGCATCTTTTATGCACTGCTTACAACTGCACCTTTTTCCCTTCGTTCTGCTGAGATTCTGGAAGGCAGTGCAAGGATTCTTCTGTTTGAGGTTTCAACATCCAACAACATGCCTGGTATCCTATCAATATATATCTGCTAAATGCATAAATGAGTAATTATCATTCTAACTCAATCTGACTCAAACACGGCCAAGTTGCTAGTGATTGATTATGTGTGAATTACAGGTTCACAGCTCTCCTTAGAAGGTGTCAGGGAGAAAAGAGTAAGGCCACAGTGGTTGCAACTCCCCAGTGCTGAGTGCAGAGGTTGCAGTATTCTTGTATACAACTGTGTTACAGCTTGGCTTTTTTTAATAAAAAAAAAAAAAAAAAATCAGGGGCACCTGGGTGGCTCAGTGGGTTAAGCCTCTGCCTTCAGATCAGGTCATGATCCCAGGGTCCTGGGATCGAGCCCCACATCGGGCTCTCTGCTCAGCGGGGAGCCTGCTTCCCTCTCTCTCTCTCTCTCTCTGTGCCTGCCTCTCTGCCTACTTGTGATCTCCATCTGTCAAATAAATAAATAAAAATCTTTAAAAAAATAAAAATAAAAATAAATCACTGTGTTATGTGGTTTTATTGCCTCTAACTTATAACATGAGCTGCCTCAACATGAAAGTTTCCCAATAGCTTCAGCGTGTTCAACCATAATGGGAATGACAGAGTAATGGGTATGGACTGAGCAGGAGCAATAGTAACAGTAATAATCCCGTCACAAATGCAGTGAGACCAGATGCCCAAAGACTTGCCTGATTACGCTTCATCACTTAGAGAGTAAATCCACAGAAAAGCTTATATATGCAACACTGGGAACCCTGTGAAGACTAGAATGACTCACACCTTTTGGTATCTTTACAAAATTAACTGAAGCTGATCACTTGCAAATGAATACAGGATACGGTGTGTAGATGTTGGGTCCTATGAAATCATAGAGAAGATATAAAGCTGTTGCTGATCAACTGCAAAAAAAATTTTTTTTAACTGGCCTACTCCATAAGGTTCATAAGGTTTCTAGTGCTCTGTATTTTAAGTAAAGACTCTCCAGTCAAGCCAAATTTCCCTCTCCTTTGCAATAGTGTCTCTATTTAGAAAATTGAATTTTTCATAAGTTTTGAGTCACTCACAGGTTTGAAAATTGTACAGTTGTATAAAATCAAGGAGGGAGAGTAGATGAAACATCAACGCAATATGCCAAAATGTTATAACAACATAAAATAATAATTTAAAACCCAAGGAATAGGAAGAACTTATTGAAGAAACGCTGGCTCCAATGTGAAATCAAGAAAAATATGGAGGAAGGGAGGCTCCGAGGAAGCGTTTTAAAAATATTACAAGTTGGCCATAAATTCTATCTTTGTATTGTGCATTTGGACTGGAATTAGACTACAATACAGGCATAGAAAATGTGATGCAATGTTACTATTCTGAGACAACACACTTGACCCTTACTTGTTAGACTTATGTATTCACTGAATTTATAAACCATAGTCTCATTGGGAATAGCATATGACACTGTTGCAGTAATCTCCATTACTGATACTTTTTTTTTTTTTAATTTATTTGACAGAGAGAGAGATCACCAGTAAGCAGAGAGGCAGGCAGAGAGAGAGGAGGAAGCAGGCTCCCTGCCAAGCAGAGAGCCCGATGTGGGGCTCCATCCCAGGACTGTGGGATCATGACCTGAGCTGAAGGCAGAGGCTTAACCCACTGAACCACCCAGGCGCCCCTGCTGATACTTTTTTATAAACATTTACT
Organism: Enhydra lutris kenyoni; assembly: GCF_002288905.1. NCBI lineage: Eukaryota > Metazoa > Chordata > Mammalia > Carnivora > Mustelidae > Enhydra > Enhydra lutris. Next base: position 3,352,768 of record NW_019154133.1, on the reverse strand, counting down.
TTTTAATCTTCAGAGAAAATCTCAGGTTTCTATACTTCCCCTTTCTTTAATGAGAGGGACTCAAACTATGTGACCCAAACACAAAGCTAACAGGCCTCTCCATTGGGTCCCATTATCAGTCGAAGGCTTTCCACTTCCTATTGCACAAGGTTAACATGTGGGTTTTCTTTTCTGGGTTTGATGTAGGAACTAAGCTTTAGTTCTTTCTCCACAAAGACATGGAGATGACACTATGTAGTCAATGCCAGATGCTGGTTATGGGCAAGAAGGTAGGCAATGGGCTTCCCTCGCATCTCTTTAGCTCTCTTCCGGGGTTATTGTGGGAACCAAAACAGATAGTACAGGATTATTTTGAGAAGCACAATATAGGACACCTAGGCAGCACAGCCGAACGATCATGAAGGCTCCAAAATTAGATGCAGAATGTACTGCATGAAACCTAGGCCTTGTCAGATAGCCGTGGACTCCATTCTTGGCTCCAAAACTTAATAAAGTGACCCTAGACAGGTGTCCTGACCTTTCTAGGCCTCAGTTTCCACTTTTGAAAAACAGAATAATAAAGTAACTGCCATATAAGTTTGCCATCAGGATTAAACACTGTAGGTAAACTTCTTAGCATGGCAGCTAGCACATGGTAAGTGCTGTGCGTTAACTATTCACTCCAGTTCTTATCTAGAAGGCACAACCAATAAGGACTAGAAAGGTGGCAGATAAAAAATTCTCAGAGCTGTCTCCCCCCATCTCTGCCCCTTGTCCTCAAATTCAGCCATGCCCCAGCCTTGAGGGACTGTCTCTGTCACGATGAATACGAACTGCCTGCTCGTATAACCAGAAATGTGTGTAACTCCCCAACACATCTCTCACGGATGTATGAAGCAAGAGCTCTAGAAACAGAATCAGCTCCCAACTTCCCAAGCCAGAAGTGAACATAATTCAAAAGAGTAGATATGACTAGGAAGAGTAAATGATGTTCATTCACTTTATCCATATTAAAATTACCTGTTTCCTGTACATATATTTTCTGACAGCAGGAAAAAGCTGATGTCAGAGAAGTTATTTGGGAATCTAGAGGTGACCACAGATGAGCTGTTAAATAGTTCACACAGATGAGAAATAAAACAGAGCTATGTAAATTCTAAAGAAGTAGTTAAAACTAAATTATGGACCCAGCTTAAGTCATGAAAGTGATCAAGGAAGACTTCAATTATACAATAACCCAGAACGAAGGAGCATTTGAAATGTAAATATTGATTGAGTAGAAGGGAATATCTGTACTCTGACAAAGAGGGTTAAAATTGAAGTAGAGGCTATTTCAAAGATGGGAAGGGGCTGTTGATGGCAAGGGTTCTCTTTTTGATGCACGGTATCTGTGGAATTGTGTCCCCAGGTATACTGAGGCACTCTCCTGAAAGCTCATTCCCAGAAAGTTTTTTTTAAACTGACAAGTAACGGACATATAAAATTCTACCAGTTTCAGGTATACAACTTAATGATCTGGTCTATATGCACATATTGCAAAATAATCTCAGTAAGTCTAGTTAGCATCTGCCACCACAGTTACAACATGTAATGAGAACTTCCGAGATTTACTCTCTTAGCAACTATCACATATGCAATATGGTATTATTAACTATAGTCACCATGCTGTAGAGAGAGTCTTGATTTCAAAAAAAAAAAGAAAGCCAACTTAGAACATGTGTCACCAAGTACTATCGGCGGTAAAATAGGTAGAATATGTTCACTAGGAGGATACACCAGTCTACAAGCAGTCTGTTGCTTATGTGCCTTCTAGAGCAATTGGATTTTAACATCTAGAAAACAGAATAAATATTTTCCAGAGTCAGAACACTATGTAGTATCTGGATGATAACCTAGGAAAGCTACACACACACACACACACACACACACACGGCCTCTCAATCATTCGCAACCTCTGAAGTCAGGTGAGAAGTTCAACAGGCTATGGACCAGACTTTTAACAAAGTACTGCTCACAAAGGACCCTGGAAACTGCTTCGTGTGACACTGGCATTAAGGCCTAAAAGAAGCATGCTTATTTAATGTAAAGTATAAATGATTTCCATTTCTGAATATACAGTAAAATGTGCAGGAAAGTATAAGGGCTCTCTTGCTCTCTCTGCCCCACGGCTGTTCTCTAGCAGGGACTGAATTCATGCTGAGGTATGATGCTCTTTGTGGATGGATGACAGCTGCCTGGGCTGCTTTGCTAGGCTGTGTGGATCACTGAAGCCACATCTGCAGGCAGAAACAAACCAAAGAGCACCGTCCTCCAGTGTGAACTGTCACATACCGTTTTTTCCCCAATAATTCTCTGAATATATGAATGGGGAAGTAAAAAGCAATGGAATCCACCTGAAAGTGAAGGAGAAAACACACTTCACCTGCTGGCACATCTACCCTGTGCTAGGCTAAGCAAGTTATTTAATAATAATTATGGTAATAATAACTCCCAATCTTGGAGAACTATGTTGAGAGTGCTGTTAAACACTTTGCATACTTTAATGCTTAACTTGAATTTCCTCATGTGTAAATTGAAGATAATAATGCACCTATTTTATTATTATGAGGATTAAAGGAGAATAGATGGAAAAAGCAAGATCAAAAGGAAGTTAAGGCAGCAAGGTCAAAAAGAACAGGATTTGAAATAAACAGACATAGGTTAAAATCCCAACGCTGATTTGATCTCACTGAGCTTCAGTTTCCTCATCTCCCAAGTGGAGACGAAAACACCCACCTCAGTGAGGAGGGAGACAGTAAATTAAACACCAGCTGCATCACTAGAAAGTGTTCAATAAATGTTTATATCCTCTCTCCTGTTATACCTGTGACCTGCTTCCATTAACCTCCATCAGCAGCCATTCAGTCCCTGGTATCCAAAGATGTGTTTCCTTTCATAGCAATGATAATTTTTTTAAACGATTTTATCTATTTATTTGAGAGGAAAAGTGAGTAAGAGAGAGCATGAGAGGGTAGAAGATCAGAGGGAGGAGACTCCCGGCAGAGCTGGGAGCTAGATGCGGGACTGGATCCTGGGACTCTGGGATCATGACCCAAACTGAAGGCAGTCGCCCAACCGACTGAGCCACCCAGGTGCCCAGCAACGATAATTTTATCAGCTTAATAATGCCAGACACTGGTGGGGCGCCTGGGTGGTTCAGTGGGTTAAAGCCTCTGCCTTCGGCTCAGGTCATGATCCCAGAGTTCTGGGATCAAGCCCCGCATTGCACTCTCTTCTCTGCTCGTCGGGGAGCCAGCTTTCCTTCCCTCACCTCCCCCCCTGCCTCTCTGCCTGCTTGTGATCTCTGTTGAATAAATAAATGAAATCTTTTTTAAAAAAAAATAATGCCAGACACTGGCTCAATAGCTTTACATCTATGAACTCATTTAATCCTCATCATAATCCCCTGAAGTAGGTACTGCTGTCATCCCCAGTTTACAGGTGAAGGTACTGAGACACAGAGTTTAGGTAACTTGCCCAGATTCAAGTGGTAGGAGAGCCAAGAGCTCAGCTGCCTAGTCTACCCTCCTTACCACAGTGCAACAGTGCTGATAGGGGTGAGTCTGTTTGAGAGTCCATGCTGGGATATGTTCTTTTCTAGACATAAGCAATGGATGCTCTCACAAAACAGAATGTGTTGCCTAACTTTTCAACTTCTGAAATAAAATTTTTGTATTTTCCTAGGATTCTTTAAAAACCTATGATATGTTTTTAAATGTGGTGCCTATTACTAGCTCATTTTGTTCTGTGTTGGAATACCATAAATAAAAGCACTTCTCTTTCTAAAGACTGCCTAGATAAATCTTACACTATAACACACCCCTGAGTTTTGGTTGAAACATTTATTACAAGTCCAAATTTAAATATATATATATATGTATATGTGTGTGTGTGTGTTTATATATGTATACGTATTATATATCTACATATATTTATATATGAAGTCTTAATGCTGTTTTGTTAAACTAATGACTTTGATACCAAATAATCTGAAAATTCTCCTTGCTTCTAATGTTCAGTCTTAACAGTAATAGCGGTACTACATGTAATTCAAAGTATTCCTTTTACAAATTTAACTGATTCAAATATTAAACATCAATGATGATAATCTATTGCTCTACTTAAAAGGAATCTCTAGGGGATGGATGAAAAAGAAAGGTTATAGAATTCTATCCTTCAAAGTAGAACAAGATAGCTACCTATAAATCGTGCCCTTTATTTATTAAGACAATTAAGCCCATCAGCACACTTAACTTTCAGACTCAACAAATGTCTGGGATGAACAATTTCCACTTTTTCTAAAACAAAGGGGATGTGTTCAAAAAGGGTCCTCTGCAAGCTCTCTGCACAATGCATGCTATTTTAAAACATGATTTATGTGTCTAATTCCTGGAGCTGCCTTGAAAAATATACTGGGTTTTTCCTCGCATGCTACCTATTAGGTAAAGACACTCCAATTTGAAGAGTGCACTCTGTTTCACACTACAGAACGCTATATCATGTCAGCATTTTCATTAAATACTGTTCAAGCTGAACCTTAAACAAATGGAACGGAGAGCCACAGCTGCAGCCACTGCAGAGACACAGTTATCCCGCCGGGAGGCTTATATAAGAGGTGCAGGACAGGCAGGGTGAAACCCAAGTGCCATCATCAGAATCCTATTTCTTTGAGACTTGCCCACATTCTTGAAATGTATGAAATCACATACAATGAACGCATTTCTCATTCTATTTGCCTTATGGCACAAAACGCTGTATTGGCTTACAAGTTGTTTTCTCCCCAAAGGACTGGACTCCAATTAAGGAAACGCTGGCAACTTCTGCCTAAGGGAAACGCTGGCAACTTCTGCCTAAGGGAAGAATAAAGTGGGATGCGCGGGAAGCCGGAAGGGCTGGGGAGGAATGACTTAGCTCCCACCTCCAAAGACCTATCGCATCCAGGAATATTACAGGAGTCACTCCCCGGAGGACTTAGGATAGAGGTAACAAGACCCTGCACGCACCCTCCACTGCCAAACACACACAGTCAAGGAGCTCGCAACGTGCAATCAGCAGCAGGCGAAATGCCCTCGGAGCACCTGTCCTCTCACAGCACGTTTCCAACTGGCACGTTCGTCAGAGGCTGCTGCCAGCCCGCCCAGGATTGCCTCTCCCCGCGTGCCGGGTCTGCTTCTTCGCACCCTGAACTCCCCGAGACCGAGCCCCGCTCCTAACAAGAGGGGCCGCCCCAGCTTCCCCCACGAAGATAATAAAAACGCACCTCCCCTTTCCACGGCCCCCTCCAACTTCAGAAACTACAGTCAACTCACCGGGACGCAGGAGACAGGGAGCCTTCCGAGGGGACCTCGCTCCACAGCGCTCAACCTCGCTGGCCCCGCACTGCCGGGGCGACGGCGAGTGCCAGGCTAGGCGCTGTCGCTCCGCACCAGCCACCTCGCTCCGCCGTGCCCGGAGCCCGGCACTCGCCAGGGCGCACGGCCCGCCGGCAGCGGCAGCAGCGGCGACTGAGGCTGCACCCGGCCGCGCGGACCGAGAGCTGCAGACGCCCCGACCCCGGAGTGCGGCGCTCCCAGCCCCTGGTGCGTGTCTGCGGCTCCGAGGGAATGGCGACTCAGCGAGGAACGCGGCAAGGGACAAGCCGAAGCGCTGTTACCCGCAGAGCCTCCAGCCCGCTCCCAGGCGGTCGGTCACATCGCCGGCGCGCCGGCGGGGAAGCTAGCGGGCGGGCACCGCAGTCCGCACTAGCCGCCGCGCCGCGGAGAATGACAAGCGCCGAGGCGGAGCAGCCGTGCGGGGCGCTGGGCGCGAATGCGCATGATCCCGGCCCGCTGCGGCACGTCACGGGGGAGGGAGGGGCGGGGAGGGGGCGAGCTGGGCGGGGCCGGGGTGGGAGCCCCCGGGGGCCCCGGGGCGGACTCGGGCGCGGCGCCCTGCTCCCTCGCGGGAAGGTGCAGGAAGTCTCCCGCCTCGGGTTTTGTGGACCTAAAAGCTGCGTAGTTGAACTTGTCTCTAGAGCCCATTGTCCCTTAAAAACCACTGTTTACTCTAAGCGGTCTTTAAGGCGCTGGGCAAGCCCAGGAAAGCCAGTTTAACTCAGGTTATAGTTTAATCGTAGTGGACTGCGATTAGGGGACAATGGTCCTCTACCTGGCTGCACATTAAAATAACCTGGGAAGCTTGTAAGAGCCCTTTCCCTGACCGCACCTCCGGAAGCCAGACTCCGTACAGGAGAATCCCTGGGCGAGGCGCAGGTATCAGTTGGTTGTAAAGCTTTCCAGATGATACCCACGCACCGCAGAGGTTTTCAAACCCTAATGTGTGTGTCAGAATCTTCTGAGGATTTTGTTAAAATGCACGTTTCTGATTCAATAGGCCTAGGAGCCAAGGGAAAATTCGTCATTTCTAACGAGATCCCAGATGATGCCGGTGCTGTAAGACCAGACCATCTTCTCCTTACTACTCCAAGTGTAGTGTAGAAGAATCTGGAGCAGAGCTTCTGAAATGCTGAGTGTGAGAATCTCCTGAGAAGTGTTTTGTTGTTTTTGTTTTAATTGCAGAGCACATTCCCAGGCCCTACCCATGTGGTTCAGCCTCTGAGGCGCTGCTAATTCCATATGTAAGGAGCACTCCCTGTAAGGCTGATAATGGGTGTTGTTTGACCCAAACTAAAGGATATTAGGCCCCCAACCTGGAGTCGGGCGTACACTTTCGCAGTGAGAAGGGCCAGGCTAGATCTAGAACTCAGAACATCTGAGTCGGAGTCCAAGCCTAAATGGTATTTTATCTAACTAGTCCAAATTTTCTACAATTATTATTCATCGCTTTACTTAGTAGGAAATATATATAAAACATATGAAATACACATGCACACAATGCATCCTGTATTCTTTACACATATTAAAGTGGCTTAAAGTTGGGTGAGGGGGAAGGGTCATTAGGAGGGGAGGGGTGGAATAAGGGATGTTTAGATGGTCTGTCCCATAGTGCACTGCAGAGGAAAGGGTATGTAGGAGTGAACAAACCTTAGCTTCACCCTAGAGCCTGGACTGGATCTTGGAGAAGATCCAGGAATCAGCTTTGGCCTCTGGTCTCATAGCACAGATTGAAACTCGGGTGTTCAAGAGCTTATGAATATATGGTGTGTCATAAATATTACTTCAATGAAATCTCAAAATGGTCTGGGAAGTTGGATAAAAAAAGATAATGGGCCCATTTTATAGATAAAAAGGGAAGCTCTGGACATTGCACAAGCAGTGGAATTTGAACTAGAGTACAGATATCAGTGGTGGACATTGCACAAGCAGTGGAACTTGAACTAGAATACAGATATCAGTGGTGGACATGGTTTCTATAATTCTAAGGAGAACAGTGGTTCAGATCTCACAAGGAAAATGTTTCTCTGTTTATTGTTCACATCCTTTAAAGCCTGCGCCTAAATTTTGAGTTAGAAAGCATTTCGTTTTTGTGAGAGGAATTGCATTCTATATCCTCACTCCACTTTTGCAGCTCTACAAATGGAATGCAAAATGTTCTGTTCAGAAAGCATCCAGTCCCGGGACATCACAGTTACATAATGCAGGCTTCACCAACAAGTTCAAAGAGCAATGCTCATATTTTCTGGTGACAAGTATAATTACCATCCTCATTTTATCCAGGCCCAAAGAAGTCAAGTGATTTAGACAAAATCCAGGCAATGTAGTCTCTGTCCTTTTTTGCTCTCCTTTTACCAAATGACATACTGAAGATTATTTTTCATTTCCAAATTTTTCATATCAAGATTTACCATCATTAAATTAGAACCAAATGTATTTCAAAGTCACTCCTTGATACAGAACCAGAAATATGAGGAACAATTCTTATGCTTGTGGTAAATTCTATAGACTATATTCTCAGTCGGTGTAAAAGTTTTGGGCTGAAGTATGTGATACTTATACACAATCTTTCAATGCACATGTTTGCCTTGGAATCCTACCTACCTTTATCTTTGCTTTTGATGTAACTTTTCCTTACAGCTATTCTTCTGTGTGATTATGAAATAAAAAAATAAATGAATGGCTGATTAAAAGAGAATTCTCTGTAAATGAAGGAGCTGGTTGTAGAATTTTGTTAGTTCAGTTTTTAATAAGAAAATATTTTAAATAAATTTAAAAAAAACAGAGGTAGTACACAAGTCTTATTAGGACCTTTAGAAGATCCCAGAATTGTCATCCCGTTTCCTTAGGTGTAAGAAACTCCAATAAAAATATTTATCTGCGTAGTATATGAATTCATTTGCGTATTGACTTTAAGAAATCCAGAATTTAATTACATAAAAAGTTAATTAGTATGTCCCATTGCCATTGTATTTTGAGCCACTATTATTGGCACTAAACACATGAACTGTGTAATATTGGTTTAATATTGACTGTCTTAGCATTAACCATGTCTGATTGAGAATTTGCTTCTCATTAGTTGGTGGTGTTATCTGGCAGGAATAGCAGCTTAGTTGGTTTGGTTTTGTTTTGTTTCCTCTCTGAGGTCTGCATTCTTTATGGGTCAGCAAACCTTGCTCTTTGGGTGAGAACTTCTTCATTCAGTGCCTCTAAAAGTCCCAACAGTGAGGACTTCAATTACATAGATGCTAGCAACTCATTAGAGAAACTGTACGTAAAATAGATTTTTATTAAACTCTTTTGGCTAAAGATCACAAGCCGAGCTGAGAAGTCTAGGCCCCCAAATTTGTTAATTACATTTCTTCAACCATTTTACTCAAATATCTTCTCTGACATCAAAAATCTTCCAACCTCTGCCGACTTCATACTTGTAGTCCAGAACTTGGACCTGAAGTCCAAGGTGACTGGCAAAGCTGAGACAGAAGTGGGAACACAGAATTAGATTTCACTAGGCAAAAACTAAGGTTACCATAAAGATTAATACAAGTTGTGCTTGATTTTTGGACATGGCTTATTACAGTTTGCTCTGTTTGAACACTTGCAGCTGCTAGTAACTTCACTGGAAACCATAGCTGAATCCCTGGTGGAGGGTTGCGGTGGGAGGGGGGTGGGGGGATAGGGAGATTAGCATTCTGTCTTTTTCCCTTGGGAAACTTTGAAAAACTATTGGAAAGCCCAATTCCTCTTGCTCTAACTTAGGGAATTTACCAAGTGCCCGAATTTTTACTTCTAGCTGGATTGTTCTAAATAATTTATTTAGAACTTAGAACAGTCGGGACGCCTGGGGGGCTCAGTGCGTTAAGCTGTTGCCTTCGGCTCAGGTGATGATCCCGGGGTCCTGGGATTGGGTCCCACATCGGGCTCCTTGCTCGGTGGGGAGCCTGCCTCTCTCTCCACTTCTGCCTGCCTCTCTGCCTGCTTGTGTGCTTTCTCTCTTTCTGACAAATAAATAAATAAATAAAATATTAAAAAAAAAAAGAAAGAACTTAGAACAGTTCTGTTGTTGTTGTCTAGGTTGGGGTTTGTTACATTCTGCTAATGTAACAAACCCCAACCTAGAAAGGAAATTAGCATTGGGTGCGGATTCTGACCTCATGGTAAGAGTAGGGTTTGGGGCTGGGGTAGAGGGAATTTGGGGACTGAAGAAGAAGACCAGTTATGGACTTTGGTGGCTGAAGAGCAGAGGCTGGGGGAGACTGGGCATCAGCAGTCTCTGAGATCAAGTTGGCAGAAGTATGTACTTGTGACCAAAAAGAGAAAGAGCATCGGAACTGTACCTAGAGCTTTGTACTTTTGTTTCCACTTAAAGGTCTTAGGGGTCCCATGTTTGACCTACCCTATAGGAAGGAATGATCGGAGATTAATAAATAGATTACAAACCCCTTATAAATAGATAAAAATAGGTAACTGCTTTAAAGAACTATTATATAATTTTAATGTCTAAGAATTATATCTGTGCCTCCCTAATTGCTCCCAAATTGCCCACAGACAGAAGAAAGTGGCTGGTGGAGAAGCCACATGCGCTCTTGGAACCAACCACACAGAACCATCTAGCTCCAGCTCCTCTCGTTTCCTTCTGTCTGCTGAAATCACATGGCTGCCATCTGTAATTACCTAACATGGAGTGCAGATAGCTTCAAGCACATAGTAGGTTCTTAATAAAAGCTAGCTGTTATATCAGATTTGTTTTCTCTCCTAGAGTTAAAATCTGCCGCTCGCTGTCTCCTAATGTCCATTTATCATTTTAATGTAAGCAGTGATTAACTGTAGATTTTAATGGAGTGCTTTCCTTTTCTGACAGAAGACTTAAGAGTGACTCCAGGGCTCTTCTGAGAACAGGGGAATCCTGAAGAAAAGGCTTTCAGGGGAGATCAAGACAAAGCCTGCTAATGTTACTCTGTGGCCTCACGCTGTATTGCAGGGAAAATGCAGGGCTTAGGACTTGACATGTGTAGATCTTTCTACTGGGAGAAACAAATGAGGGCGGGAAGAAAGAGAGTACTTAACAGAAGTGAAAACAGAGCGTGCCTTAAGGAAATGTCTCCACATTACAATTAAAGAATGGATATTCCCATCACCTTCTGGCATCCTGACCCTACACATTCCTTACATTTCTATCCCACCATCTTCACTCCCGATTTATGAGTGGATACTCATTATGTTGCCAGAGATTTCTTAGGTTCACTTTTTAATTCTTCTGCCTTTATTATCTCCATAGAATGTAATTCTTACACACCTACATTTTAAGTAGTCATCAGAGGAAACCATGTTTCATTAGTGATAAACCATTTGTCGGTCCACAAATAACAGCTCTTTCAAGACTGGGAAAGGAAGATGTATAAAATTAGAGTTTAAGTTCTAAGAGAAGCCGGTTGCACAGTCTTCAAAGTCAGAAAGTTGTAAAAGGTATTTAGTGGCCAAAGCATGTCTCTCATTTCTTGCCCTCTTGTAGATTTTCTTCCTCCACTCCCACCCTCTCAACATTTTTTTTGGCAAATAGACCTTTCTGCTCTCAGACCCTGGAGTAGAGGTCATCTCTTGCTACAGAGGATAAAAGATGACAGGGAGAAGAAATTCAGCATACTGTGGCTTTCTTCTTGAGTCAGTAGCCAATTTAGAAATGCACGAATGTGCACTGTTTACATGGGTTTCTTCCTCGGTCTAGATAAGTTTCCTTACTTTGAAAATAAGGATAATAGTAGTGGCTATTATTAATCTCTGTTCAGCCATTTACCTATTCCTACTTCCCCGTGTAGAAAGAGTATCCAGTTTCTGCTAAACTCTCTTCCCTTCCCTACTCCCAAAGAAAGGACCCCTTCTAGAGAGAAGTGATGGTCAATACTAATGAATGCTAGGGAGAGTGAGGGCTCCCCAAAGTTTCTATACACTTGGCAGTGGTCAAACCTACTACTGTTCTGAACAGGCAACAAAAACTGCTGGAATTTGAGATGTTACTTGTGTGGTTGGTGGTCAGACCCTCTGTGGAGTCTCAAATGCATTCTTTGGGGAAATGAATAAAAACACAATTGTGTAGCCTGAAGGCAAGGCAAGGGACCTTGGAGATTTCACAGCAATTCCTATAGAGAGAGGAATTGCAGGGGAAAAAGCCATAAAGTAAACCATCACTCCAAGATGTCTTATAAAAACAACAGTTGGTTTTAGAAATATTTAATCCCAAATTCCACTGACGTGCACATGGTATTTCCTGTTTCTGGAAACGTAGAAAAAAAATAAAGCTCTGTTTGAAAGCAAGCAAGCAGAGCCAGATGTTGGTGTTGGTAATGACCCGCAGCGCCCAACGCTCCTGTGGCGGCAGTCAGGAAAATGCATGACAGCTGTCTGAAGCCATGGGAGCTTAATTTCTTTTGGCCAAAAAAGAAACAAAGTGTAGAGTCTGTTTTATTTATATATACGAGAGGACAGCTGAACCCGAAAGACATTATTTTGGTTTATAGAGCCAGTAAGAGCAATTTAAAATATTATTTACATTCCTTTGACATACTTGGTCCAAATCACTTATTTGAGGAGTGTTCACTACCCAACCAACTATAGCTGTTGTCTGGGTTTTGTTTTTTGTTTTCTATTTTTTTCTGTTTGTTTTGTTTTTCGTTTTTAGAAAATATTAGACTATTAAATTTTAAAACCAAGTATAGTCAGTCTGATAGTGGTTTGTTTTGTCCATATGAATAATTAGAGTTTTTTTCTGAAAATACACGACTGAACTTCTTGATTAAAAGATCTTTGGGAGGGGACACCTGGGTGACAGTTGGTTAAGTGTCTGCCTTCACCTCAGTTCATGATCCCAGGGTTCTGGGATTAAGTCCCACATCAGACTCCCTGCTTAGCAGGGAGCCTGCTTCTCTCTCTGCTTCTGCTCCCCCTACATGTGTGCTCTCTCTCACTGATAAATAAATAAATAAATATATTTTAAAAATAAATAAATAAAAATAAAAAATAAAAGATCCTTGGGTAAGGGCACCTGGGTAGTATAGTTGGTTAAGCATCCAACTCTTGGTTTCAGCTCAGGTTGTGATCTCAGGGTTGTGAGATCAAGCCCCACGTCAGGCTCTATCTCAGCGTGGAGTCTGCTTGAGAGTCTCTCAAGAGAATCAACCTCCTGCTCCTGTTCTCTCTCTCTCTCTCAAATTAAAAAAAAAAAAAAAAGAGAGAGCATTGGGTTTACAGAAGTGATTACAACCTACTTTATCTTTTACTATACACCACCTTAAATCTTCTATTTTGGTCTAACTAGTTTGCTCTTCACTGCTTCACTATCCTGTGTTTTCTTGCTTTTGTGTTTGTTGTTTTTTTACTGAAGTTCTAAGCTGCATCTCTGTCCAAATACTAGCCGTGCTCTAATACCCAATTCATGTTTCACCACATTCGTGAAGTTGACCTTGATCATTTCAGCTCCTCTGCTGGAGGGGTCTCTCCTCTTGGGAGCCTCTGAAACACCTACTATATCATCCACATTGCACTCCTCCAAAACTGTTCCAGGTTCCTGGCCCAGACCTTCCAAAACCCTTGGAATTTCCTGAGTGAGAGGAGTGTGTTATGATATACATAATGAGCCCCCATGGACCATACCTGAGTTTTTGCTAATGAAATGTGGAGCAAAATCAACCAAATACTTAGAAGGTTGGAACCTTCAGCCTCACCTCCTAACCCTCGGCGGGGGGACAGGGAAGCTGGGGATTGAATTTAATTGCATGCCCAATGATTTAGAACATCACCCCTATGGAATGAAACCCTGATGAAAAACTCAGTACACCAAGGCTTGGGGAGCTCACAGGTTGGTGAACATGTTGATGCGCTGGGAGGGTCATGCACCCTGACTCCAGGGACAGAAGCTCCTACAGTCAGCACACTTCCAGACCTTGTGCTATGTACTGCCTCATCTGGCTCCTCATTTGTATCCCTTATTACAAAACAGTAACCGTTAAATACAGTGCTTTCCTGAGTTCTGGGAGTCATTCTATTGAGTTATCAAATCTGAAGGAAAGTTGTGTGAATCTCTGAATTTGTAGCTAACTCAGACAATACAGGAAGCCCGGGAACCCCACTTGCAGCTAGCATGTGATGTAAGGGCAATCTTACTGGGAATCCCACCCTTTTATTTGTGGGATCTGATGCTAACTCCAGTTAAATAGTGTCAGAATTTAATTGAACTGTGGGGCACCCATTTGGTGTCAGAACACAATATTACATAGTGCATTTAAAAACACACCATGTTTTTGCATTGCCTTATTTATAGTTTTGATTATCATATGGCAGAAATGATACTACCAGCTTAAGGTGAAAAAGAGAGCAATTATATCAAGTGTTTATGTCTTTATCAGTCAAACTGCAATGTTGATTGATGGTCAGGGAAGTAATCAACAAATTTGAGTATGTGCATTCCATCCTTTCAGCTGGACTGAGGGCTTCTGGAAATTGAGTTCACATTTTCAACGTCTATATATCTCAAACCATGCCTACTGCTTTGTCTTCAAATTCCCAAGTACTAATGACCTGCTTTACAGTTTATATGATGATGTACAAATAGGTCCTTACTAATTGCAATACTCACCTTGCATTCCATGCTTATTTAACAGTCTTCTCTCTGTGGACATTGCTTTAATACTCTTCTTTCTCTCCTTATTTCATGAACAGGAAATGCTAAGCCATAGAAAAGCATCTTTCTTAGGATCTCAGAGTAAGCCAGGACCAGAATTGAAATTCAAAGTCCATCTCCCCTAAATTTCCAAGCCTATTACTTAGCTTATGACACCCTCCTTAAGTAGTAAGAGCTACTGGTCATTTTTAGTTCCAACCGCTACATGGATAATGATAGTGAAGTAGCCATCAAAATTCAGAATCAGGTTTTATTATGCATGGTGTGCTTGTCATTCATTTTAGAAGGGTTTGTTTGGCCTTATGTTTATGCTAGTAATTAAATCCAATGTCTTCTTCCCAAGTCAAGTCAATGAATCACTTATAATGATAGAAAAGTTTAGGAATCTAACTCAATTTAACATGTACATGATTAAAGATGATGAGAAATATACCTCAAGTATTGACAAAAACAGAAACAGTTAAATAAAGAAATCTCAAAGGTATAAAAATAATTGCGTTGCTTATCTAGCAGGTTAAAATTTAATTAGCTGTATCGAGTCATAGCTGGGCTCACTTTTTTTGAGTCTTCGTGTTATAAATCAGAATAGAAACAGTAACTTTAGCAGGCAGAGTTTTTAATGGCTATGGGGACTACCAGCCAACAATTTATTTCACACTGGAGAACAGAGAGAAAAATCTCATTTTCTCTTATCTGATCTATTGTTACTCTTCAGAAGTAATGACTTGCTTTTCTAACACAACAAACTTTTACTTTATTACTAACAGAATCTCTGAAAATGATGGCAACTGGAGTCAGGGAACTGTTATTACTGTTATTCGATTTGACAACATGCAATCATGTCCATTAAGAGCTTTACGTTCTCTTCGAACGTGTGGTAGGAAACTTCAAAGTTTATTTAACCCACTGCTAAGTACACAACAAGCTCAATAATAAACATGTGTTGATAGGCTGTGTTTCCAACCACTTCCCTAGGAGCTTTATCTAAATGGCAAACATTGACAGAAATAATCGTTTTCTGGAGTCGTAAGACACTACTTGTGACACTTTCTCACAGACAAAGTGGATCATTCTAGGGGTCATTTTGTAGTTAAAGGAAAAGTTCATGGTCCCTCCCTTCTAGAATATTCCTGCATAAATGGTGACATGCTTCTGACCTTGGACTTCTGTTCCATACAAGCTTTTTTATGCATAGCTCTTGAATGGGAGACACCTGAGTGATAGCATTTGTCCAGAAGAGGCCTCAGAGTTGGCCTGTTTTAATTATTTCAACAGTATTTAATTTCAGGGGAGTCCAGGTCAGTTTTCTTTTAAGATCCACCACTTGGGATAATTTCAAATGTTCAGATTTTCAGAGCAATGTCTCTACTAATCTAGACTCTTCTGAAATAGGGATGATAAGGTCTACTATAGGCCCACCCTCCTGGGACCACAAAAGAATTGGTGGGGGGGAAAAAGTGGCTTTGGTTAGAGGTTTGTATCTGCTACAGCAGGGAGCCCAGAGCAGTTCTTCTTTTATGTAGTAGAGAGCTGGTAACAACATTTGGCCCGCAGCACAGTGGTTAGCAGCGTGGGCTCTGGGGGCAGGTAACCCAGGTTTAGAGGCCTCCACTGACAGGTACAGAATCCTAGTCCAGTCGCTTATCCTCTCCAGGTCTCAAGAAGCCTCCTTTATGAAATGTAGCAACAGCTTTTCTTATTTAACATTTACTAACAAGTTACCAAACAAAACGAATGGTTTTTAAACATTTGGCACAGTCTTTCCAACCTAGAAAGTGTTCAGCTGATAGTGCTTACTCTGTGCCTGGGGAAGTCTGCACATTAAGTACACGTAAGTCCTTTAAATTTCACAGCGTGAGATACCACAGTCCCATTTGACAGATGAGCAAACTGAGGCACATTCAGGCTAAATAGCTTGTCCAAGATCATATAGCTAGTAAGTAGCAGATTGCCTCTGCACCTTTGAACTCAGGCCATGTAACTCTGAATCCACGCATTTAGCTACTGTTTTCTGCCGTTTCTTGGATCAATATGGGTGATGTTTCATTATTGTTGTTTTCCTTCCTGTAAGGCTTTCCAACTTTATGGCACAGACGTGACCTTTGTTCCCTCGGGTCTTGTGTCCCAAAAGACCAGCTACTGCCTCCCCCCTGTTGCCAAGCCACTCATAATCCAGGACAAGCTACTTATCACTTGCACGGTTCCCATTGTGAAGGGGAAACGGTAGCAGGAAGAGCTGAAAGACCGTATATGAGGAGTTACGTTCTTGTTTGGATTTTGACACTCTCCTGGCCAAGGGCGCTTAAAGATCTTCTCTGGGCCTTAATATCCTAAATTATAAAATGACTGATTCAAACTGGAATATTTTTACATATCTTCCATATCTAGGATTTCACAGTAGTCTACTTACTTAAACTGAAATATTTACTAAATACCTTACTAAATTAGAACATTGTGGTCTCTGCTAGGATGAAAAAAAAATTAGTAGATATAAAAATGATAGAAAAAAACAAATAAATTGAAGCTGAGATTGCAACTACAAGTAATTTCTATCTAACAGGAAAGACAACTGTGTAAGTAAACAGGAAAGAAAGACTATGTGAGTTAGGAAGACCTGGACTCAAATACAATTTTTCTCTCCTTCCCCCCACAAATATATTATTTATTTATTTATTTATTTATTTACTTGGGAGAGAGTGAGAGAGCACAAGCAGGGGAGTGGGGCAGAGGGAGAAGCTGGCTCCCCACTGTGCAGGGACCGTCCCCCCCCCCCTCCAAAGCGAGATTCCATCCCAGGACTCTGGGATCATGACCTGAGCTGAAGGCAGACGCTTAACTGACTGAGCCACCCAGGCGCCCCACAATCTTTCTTTCCTATCTGTGCTTAATTTTAACAAAGTTATCTATCTAGACTTTAATGTTCTCATTTATAAAGTGGGTTTGATAATACTTTCCTTGAAAGAATTGGATCATTGCTGGTACTCATAAATGTTATTAAAAGTATTCCACAAATGCCTTCAATAAGTATGTTATTAAAGAGAAAGAACATAGGGATGTCAGCAGGAAAAATATATGTCGTGGAAATTTAAAAATATGGATGGAATCATGGACTCGCTTGATTTCCATGCTGTGTTTTCAAAATAAATTAAAAAGAAGTTATATGCCAAAATTCATGATAAACTGGTTAAGAATTTAAAGTCTAGATACCAACACAATTTTACAAATAGAGTCTCTTCTATCTCATGATCTCCAGAAACATGCTCACTGTATGCTTTGGCAGTTGTGTTCATGCTCACCTGTGGGGGGTGTGGGTGGGGAAGTGGGTGTGGGTGTGGTAACTTTTCATGGAGGTAGCCAGAGTGAAAGGCAAAACCCTGTGAAAGGCAGCAGTGTGTGTACAATCAAAAAAAATTGGGAGGAAAAACTGAATGGGAAGAAATCAGAGAGGGAGACAAACCATGAGAGACTCTGGACTCCGTGAAACAAACTGAGGGTTACAGAAGGGAGGGGTGGGGGGGTAGGATAACCAGGTGACTGGTATTAAGGAGGGCATGTGTTGTGATGAGTCCTAGGTGTTATACACAACTAATTAATCATTGAAAACTATATCAAAAACTAATGATGTACTATATGCTGGCCAACTGAACACAATAAAGAAAAAGACATATTTTGTTAAAAAAATTGGCTTTCAATAGTGAACAGTGAGGGGGAAGCTGTTCTTTCCTACCCTGTTATCTTCTTCCATGTTACAGGGATTCCATTAGCCTAAGCTATCTGGACTCCTTTCTCCCTGTTACTAGTTCCCCACCCAGCAGGGGAGAGTGACTTATCTGAACTGGTGAGGTTGAGAGAAGATACGGTGTGCATAGCCCTCTCCCTCCTCTTCTCTTTTAGGTATGAGTTGCCAGAAGGAAGGGAATTCTTTGCTCTGCTCCTTCTCTTCTTTTTGTGTTCCAGAGATTGATCTGTTCCCAAAGTCCAGCCACCCCCCTGCAGCAGAATAGGTGGGTCGGGCACGCTGAGATCCCTGCTGTGCCCATGAATGTGTAAGTTGCATCTTTATTGGTAATAAATGCTATATTGTGGCCTCCATCTACCTAACTACTCTATGTCTTAATTTATTTGGAATTCAAGAGAGGAAAACAGTGGCGTTAATTATCAAGTACTCTTGATCTCTGACATTCAAGAAATTGTTGTCCCACCCCAGGCGACCTCAGGTATTCCTGCTCAAGTAGGTGGCTTATACTGAGTCCTTGGCATTCTTCTGTCACCCCTTGATGGTGCCATGCAGTTTTCAGGGTGATTGTGGACTAATGGAATAATTTCTACATAGAATTTGACTACTTTAAACCCAAGTCAATTAGTGGGAAGAATTTTATTTAATAATCATTTCATCCTTTGCATGTGAAATGTGCTATAAAAAGATGTCAATGAATACTCTCTTAATTACAAACATATAATATTAATATACTATTTTAATGCTAAAGGAACACGTTATTATCAGACACTTGATAAGAATAAAATGCTTATTAAAATGGGATACATCAATGAAACATGATAAGCATGCCATTTAACCAATTTATAAATAAAAAAATGAAGTGGAAGGAGATGAGTATGGATTTGTGAATGTCCTGATTAAGCCCTGACTCAGGTGTCATACCTAAACATCATAGTGCAGAAATTACATATGGACCATTTTTAAATTCAGGGCTCTCACAATAATGTTAGTTGTTCAATTCAATTCAACGAATATTAATTTGACTCAAATTTTCTATATGCTATCCATGTTCTATGTTCTGTTTGGGCAAACAAAGCCGACAAATATGAGCCGTGCCCTCATGGGAAATAATGGAAAGAACCTAATTGTGTTTCTTAGTTAAATTTGTAATTGTGAACAAAGAAATTTTTTTTAATTAAAATGTCATATTTTCAATATATGTACCATGATTTTTATTGCTTTGTTTCTTATAACAGGAAAAAATAAGGAAAATATCCTGAGTGTTTATCAATAGAAGATGGCTTCATAAATAATTGTATTTCCATTCTATGGACTATTATGTACTTGTTTGATAGAATGAGGTAAATCTCTATGAAGGGATTAGGACACCATAATGATTCATTGTTAAGATAAGAGTTATGTGTATGATTTCATTTTTGTAAAACAACAATAGCAGCAATGATAGTTATATGTATATTATATGCTAGTTTAGCAAAGGAACAAGTAAGGAATTTTTTTTAAAAGATTTTATTTAATCTTTATTTAATTTAAAAGAGAGAGATCACAAGTAGGCAGAGAAAGAAGAAGAATCAGGCTCCCCGCTGAACAGAGAGCCCGATGTGGGGCTTGATCCCAGGACCCTGAGATCATGACCTGAGCCAAGGCAGAGGCTTAACCCACTGAGCCACCCAGGCGCCCCAAGTAAGGAAATTTTTAACAGTGATTACATTAATTGGGAAAATGTTTGAACTGTAACACAGGGAAGTAATATCTTTAATTAAAGGATTGGAATAAATGCTTTATTGGTAAAATAAAATAATGCTAAGTAGGAAAAAATAGACTACATTTCAACTAAGAAAAACAAATAAGAGTATGCTAGAGAATGAAAATGTCAAAATGTTGACAATATTTGCCTCAAGGTATATAATGATGATTACAAGTTAATTTTTTCTCTCCCTCTGGACACTTCTGTATTTTCTACAGAAGCATGCATTAATATAGCAATCAGAAAGAAAGAAAACTTATAAGGAAGATGATTTTGCCCTCTGACTTGCTAATTCTACTCTTAAGTTTCTCTCTGAAAATAGAACATACCAGAAGAATCCAAATAAGAACAATTCCTTTTAAAGTAATTATAAGGGAGAGTATGTCGTTATTCCAAAAATGATTATTTAAAATCATTTTTGGAATTTCTTTTGGATTTTCCTGTGTATTCAGCAGAATCATTGATATGCAGAAGCTTATCTTTGAGCTCATCTCTATGAGCAAATGGTGTTCCAGTCATTCTGGGTAAGACGCACGCTCCTCTAATCTGAGGTATCATGATGTACACTCATAGGAAAAAAAGCATGCTTCTCAGAAATTACGCAACACTTTCCCCTCTAGCTGTTAACTAGTTTAAGAGTCTCATGCTCTACCGACTGAGCTAGCCGGGCGCCTGCTGTTAACTATTTTAAAAGAGGCACCCTCGAAAGCCATCCAAAAGGAGCAAATAAATAAATAGGATACTTTTTAAAAAAAAGATCTATTTATTTATTTTAGAGAGAGAGGGAGTGCACATGTGCACATGAGTGGGGGTAGGAGCAGAGGGAGAGAACCTTCAACAGACTCCCGACTGAGTGCAGAGCCTGACCCATGACCCATGAGGTCATGACCTGAGCCAAAACCAAGAGTCAGGCACTCTGGGACTGAGCCAGCCAGGTGTCCCAGGTGTTTCTTATGTAGATATGTATATTCTCAAACCTGAGGAGCTTAAAGCTTGAATAATTGCTTTTTTGCATGAATGTGTGAGGGTACAGGAGACAATCCATTTGACAAACACTATTGATAACCCACCATGGGTCATCTTGTCGTCTTTGGGAAATATAATGGAAGACGTGAATAGAAATAACACCCTGTGTGGTTTGGTGGCTACCAGACCACTCTGGAGGCACTGGGGCTGGGACCACAGAGTGACATTGGAGAGAAGGGAAATGCACAGGAAAGTGGAGGCTTAGTTTGTCACGGGAAAATCGAGGCTGTTAAAACCTGCAGGTGAAGCGGGAAGACCTGGGGTGGAATTCTGTCATTGCCAAGTTTTTTTGAACTTGAACATGTCAGTTAATGTCTGAGCAATGACTCTCTGATTTGATCTGTGCTGAATTGAAAAAAGCTGTAAAAAATATGCAAGTGCTTTGCAAAATTATTGTGACGATTAAGGGAGATAATATATGCAAAAATGTATTTAAAAAGTGTGAAATTTAATACATAAATTCAATATGTTAATAATCAAAGGCTTATTCATATCCCTGGGGACACAGAATACAGTGTCTTCCGCTTGGTCATTATCCATTAAATATTTATTAAGTTTATTTGGGGAGGCAGGACACATACAGGTGATAAAGTGATGTTTTGGCAGCTATCTTCACAAAAAAAGCCAAGGTTCCCTAGGTAATGTAAAATTAAAAGATAGTTATCACACTTCACATGGGCACAGAATTCTTAACATCATGCAATTTTAGAACTGATAGGGTACTGTGTGGTCCCTTAACTCAACTTTTCATTGGTGGTGGTGTTTTCCCATGTACTCTTTCCTAGACCACCAATTCACTGATTCGGTATGACTCATGAATTCAGTTACTCAGCCAGGAAAGACTACTTGAGAACTGACCATGTTTCAGACACGCTATTGAGAGCTATGGATACAATAGCAAAGAAAGGTGTTCACATTCCCTATCCTTACAGAGGTGACAGCATGGAATATGGGCAGATAATTACCAAGTGGTCACACAAGCCGCTATAACCATGACAATTGGTGGCAGGGAGAACTATGTAATTCCAAGTGTCTGGGTGGCTGGGTTGGTTCAGCGTTTGCCATCTACTCAGGTCATGATCCCAGGGTCCTGGGAATCCCTGCTCAGTGGGGAGTCTGCTTCTCCCTCCATCCCTCCCCCCTGCTCATGATCTCTCTCTCTCTCAAGTAAATAAACAAAATCTTTTTAAAAAAAAGAGATAAATATGTGAATCCAAAGGAACCTATCATTTCTATGTTTGCTTTAGTCAGTAAGGTCAGGAAAGATGTCTAGTGGTACTTAGAAGAGGAAGATGGGAGAGAAGAATGTTCCAGACAGAAGGAAAGGCTTGCACAAAAGGTCTGAGGCAACAGGGAGCATGGTAGTATGAGTAAACAAAAGGAAGCCAGAGTTGCTGAATGCAGAATTAAAGGCAAGCTGAGAAGACGAGGTTGGAGAGGCTCAGAGAAACTGAAAACCATGAAAGACTTGACTGCTACGTTAAGGAGTTTGTGATGTTTCCAAAGAGTAATAGAAAACTGATTAGGGTTGTAAATAGGTGTGTCTTGACCAGATCTGTGTTTTGGGGGGAAAAATCTCTCACACTGTTTGTAAGAGTAGACCAGAGATGGGCCAGGGTTAAGTTATTAGTTTTCTATTGCTGCCAAAACAAATTACACAAATTAAACAATTTAAAACAATATCACAGTTTCCATGGGTCAGAGGTCTGGGCACAGCTTTGCTTAGCTGGGTGTTCTGTTTACCATCTCAGGAGGTAGAAAATGATATGTGGGCTGGGGCTGAGGTTCTCATCTCAAGCTCATAGGCTATTGGCAGAATTAATTTCCTTCTCCGGCTTTCCATGTAGCCCCTCCCATCTTCAAGCCAGTAAGGCTCTCATGTTTCCAATCTCTCCAGCTTCACCTTCTGCTGCCTCTCTCTTATTTCCTCTTCTACCTTCTGCCGACAGACGACTCTGCTTCTAAGGGTTCATGAGATGACATTGGGCTCACCTTGATTATCCAGATAATCTATTTTAAAGTCAAACTTATGAATAATCTTTATTACATTTGCAAAGGCTCTTTAAACCATGTAACATGTAACATGAGTTGCTCATAGGTGTGACATCAAGGGCAAAGTCATGGAGCCAAAACTCTGCCTACTGCACATGATATAGGGATACCAATTAGAAAGTTATTCTAGGGGCACCTGAGTGGCTCAGTAGGTTAGAGCCTCTGCCTTCGGCTCAGGTCATGATCCCAGGGGCCTGGCATCGAGCCCCGTATCGGGCTCTCTGCTTAGCGGGGAACCTGCTTCCTCCTCTCCCTCCTGCCTGCCTCTCTGACTACTTGTGATCTCTGTCTATCAAATTAAAAAAAAAAAAAAAAAAGATTCTCTCTCCCTTTCTCTCTGCCCCCTGCCTGTTCTTTCTTAAAAAAAAAAAAAAAAAAAAAAAAAAGTTATTCTAATAGTTCAGGTAGGAGAAGGTTGTTCTCTGGACAAGATCAGTGTTGGTAGAGCTGGCGAAAAAAGAGTATGTGTTAGAAGAATCTTGGGGACTGAGGGACGGAAAGGTGTAAAGGCACACTTCCAGATTTCTGGCCTGTACAATTGGATGAATGGGAAGCTCAATACCTCGCAATGCAACTTGTTCCATTTTGAGACTGTTTCCATATGATTCTTCTTTCCTGAACCTCCGTCTTCCTGCCCAATTTCCAGCCTCTCTTCATTCTGCATTTCAAACTGTTCCTGCATTTCTTCATCTTCGCCTGGAGGCAGCACTCCTGCAGATGCTCCTGGCCTCCTACCATTATTGAAAACATACACCAGAGAAGATCTGTTTCTTTAGTGATTAGTTTCTGGTTGAAAATCCCATATATGTATGAACTATAGAAATCCATTAATATCCATATTCAAGTCTAAGAGAATAAAAGCCCCCAACCTCAGAACTAACCACTGTTTATAAGTTAGTTTATTCATCTTGATTTTTTTGAATGTATATAAATATTTTTAATAGAAAAGGAATAAAAATATGTTCTACAACTGGATTATTTTTCTTAGTGATGTATCTTGGCAATCCTTACTTGTCACCATATGTGGATTTTTCTGATTCTTTTTAAGAGTGGCATAGTATCTTTTTAAATAGCTGTACCATAATTTATATAATCTGTCTCCTATTAGTGGTCTGTTTTCATTTTTTGCTGTTATAAGCAATGTTTGCATCACTATCTAGGCGCAGGTGTCTTTGGCCACTTGTACGATATATCCCTGGGATAACTTTTTAGAATTGGAATTGCTGAATCAAAAATTATATATATTTAAAAATTTAATTGTCATAATAAGCACCCTTCAAAAAAGTTGTTGCAGTACACGTCTTTCACCTAGCCTGGCGGAAGGAGAGTATAAGTTCATGTAGAACCAAAGGAAACCCTCTCAAGGAAAATCTGGGGTGAGACAAAACTTATCTCTTCAAGAAGTCTAGGAAATGCCGATTTAATGAAGATAACACATCCCAGTGTTTCTGATACTATGTTAGGTTCTGGAAATAGTGTCATGGTACTGGGGCGATTCAAAGAATGGGAATTGAGTCTTTTCCTCAGGGGTCCCCAGGTAGTATGCATAAGGCTGGTGGAAAGCATTAGAGAAGCATGAGAGGAACTTGGGAGGTGATGAGCTGGGGATAGTTTGGGCTGAGTCATTTTGGTGAGCAGGATTTTGGAGGGAAAGTATTTTTGTGCCCATCACGAAATAGCCCTGTGGGTTTGCAGAATAAAGTAGATTTTGTACCTCGAGGAATAAGGGTTTTGAGGTAACGAGGCTAGAAAAGCAAGTGATCTCAGTCTGTTTCAGTGAGGATTTATTATAAGGGATAAGAAGGGAACAGCCATGGCTTAAACAATTACAGGTTTATTTTTTTCTTAAAGTCTAAATGTAGGAGGCTGAGGAATGGGTTCAGTGACTAAATGGGGTTGGGGCCAGTGACTAGTTCTCTCAGCCTTTGTCCCATGGTGCCAAAATGGCTGCCTCAGTTTCTGATCTCACATCTACATTCAGGCTAGGAGGAGGAAGGAAAGGGTGGCACCAGCACAGCTGTCCCCTGCCTAAGGAAAGCAAAAGCTTCTTCAAAGACACCCCCATCCTGGATTTCTGTTGCTGTTTTCCTGGCTACCACTCACCGCAAGGGAAGCTGAAAGGGTAGAGAACAGAATGTCATAATTTGCTTAGGCCAACTACGACACTGCTGGGAAGTGGGCCCACAGATTCCCAAGCAAAACGTCAGGCCCAGAAGAAGAGGGAAATAGATGTCAGGAGATAACAAAAGCTATCCTTGTGGGTTAGATTTTGAAAGCCCTGTGCCCTCTGCTGGAATGTGAACTTCATGGTATGCCAAAGACAACCAACCATTCCATTTTCCATATGGACCATAAAAGTTTCTAGAAGTGACTGTTCTTTCCCAAAGAATTCAGAGATTCTGAACTTGGTGGAAAATTATTTCAGAGTGATAGCTACTGATCAAATGAAAAACTCCCTTTATTTACTTTACAATATGAAAGGACAAGATTGTGCTATCTCTTTCATCGGCAAAGCTTTCCTGACTTCAAACAGAATATCATAAACAAAACACTTCACAGGATGTGGAGATGAAAACAAGTTATGAAACCAGTTTACATGGCACAGTTTAGGAAGAGTCATAAGACATAAACAAACACCCCTTTTGGGTTAAAAAATTCCATATTTACACACAGATGTATAATTACTATCAAGTTATTATGAATTTGAAAACATCTTTAATTAGGTGGTCAAATAGCTCAAATGTGCCATTGTTTTTATGGTTCCACATAGTTTTCTTAAAATATAAAACAGTTTTTCTTCTCATCAAATCATAGTAGCTGAGAACCATTACTAAGCATTAGGTTATCTATAAATTCATATTCTTTCTCTATGATTATTGATATGCTTCTATTTAATACAGGAAAAAATGGGAACACAGACAATGAGAATAGGAAACACACCATGAATCCTACATAAGTTAAATATTAAAAGTAACCTGTTAAAAACTTTAAAAGAACGTTTAAAAATTATTGAATTGGCCTATGTATTATAATTACTGTTCTCTTATTAAACACAAAAAGTGTTTTGGGAGAAGAGAGGAGAATAATTTTCTTAAATAAGTTATTGCCTTTTTAAACAAAACATTATTATAAAACTATAATTTCTTATGTGAAAATATTAGTAGAAAGATCACAAGTCTAACTGTATTCTTCCTAGACAGTCTTCAGAGTTATGCCCACAGCATATGAATAAATGGTGGTAGTATTCTTTAATTAGGAAATTTTGATCATATGAAATATTATTTCATGTTACTGATATTCAATAAAAGACATAAATGTTTCAAACTCTCAACAACAAACACCTATTTGACCTGAGTTACTAGGTCAACTCCACTCCAAGTTACTATAAACACAACTAAGGACCCAAAAGGGGGGAAAAAAACCCCACAAAAACAACAGGTAAGACTCAGAAGTGACAAAAGGATCAATATTTATCCATCTCCCCCATAGGTGAAAAATGTATTGATGATTGGAAGATTTCAAAGTAATAAGCAGAAGGATATTGGAGATGGCTTTTTGTCATAGAAAGTGTTCCCTTCTTTTTACCTTCTCATATAATTCTCCCTTTTGCCCTGCTGGTGCTGACCCATCGGTGGGACTCTGGGGAATACCCCTAATGTGGGTCGGGGCTGCTCATCCTTCTCGCTCCACTACTGTGTCAGTCCAAGTTTTCTAGGAGATGGATGACAAATATGCAAGAGGCTTGTCTGGGGCATTGTCTGTGGGAAGCACAGAGAGAGGGGGCACAGGAGGAGACAAGGGGAGGCTACAGACTGACCTATGGACCTGACACCTAAGACAGGAGAGAGGAGGAAAGATTGAGCATCCAGAACCCAAACAGGGATGAGACAGTCTCAGCCACGCTAATGGGAAATACTCAAGGTGAAGATTCCCATCGAAGAGGTTGAGCTGGTCAGGAAGAGTGACACTGGGGAATTCACCAGTGGGGTGAGCCCAAAGGAGTGACTCCTGGAGACTATCAGTCATCTCAACTCCCCAGGAGATTGTCTTGAAGGGAAATCTGAGTAGGGCATTCTTGTCGCCATCAGGCCAGCATCATCTTTTTCATTCTGGATCAGCTCATGTTGCTCCCCTATTGGAAAGTCTGAGCCAGTTTCCTGCTGGCTACAGAACAATGTCCGATATGCATTGGTGGTTTCTGCAACCTTGACACCAGATTCATTTACACCATCCATTTTACTTTAAATGTATCTCTTCCTGATTCTTGTTCTCCCGCCAGACAACTTAACACCATTCCCCAGAGCTCCAATGCGGTGTGACGCCTCTGAGCTCTTGCTGTGCCTGTCCCTGCACACTCTCTTTCTCAGTCTCTCAAAATACCACGTGCATTTCCACGTCCACGGAAGCTCCTTCTCCTCGGAGGCATCTTGCTCGAGCCATCTATTCAGGATGCAGCCCCTTTCTTTTGTGCTCGAACATCATATGGTGCAGATGTGTATTTGGCATGGATTTCATTTTACCTTGTCTTATGTCTTTTCTTCAAAGAGCTAGTGGACAGGGACTATATCTCTAGGACCATTCCTGGGTCTTATGCATAGGAGGGGCCATTTGACAAGTGTTGATTGAAAAGAAATTAATCCACATGCAGGAAAAGACATATGTTTGTGAGAAGAGAGGCTGGGGAAGAAAGGGGACATTACCTAAGCAATCCCAAATATATTTCTGCAGGCACACTTGCTAAATTCTCTTTGCTTCTCATGGAGAGATAAAAGATCCCCTTTCCAGGAAACTGAAGCACATAGGGTCTAGAAAAGTTGAGAACTAAAGAGCAAGGAAGCAGATGGAACTCCCTTTTTACGCAGCCCTTAGAGGACTCAGCCTTAAAGAAGAGAAGCAAATCTGTGTTTTCCTGTATAACTCTTCCCTTTCTTACTTACGGTTATCCATGTGGTCTAAGATTCTCCCGCCTACTTCTTATGTGAAGACCAGACAGTGAGGTTTCTCATGCCTTCTCGTGTTTATGTTTGGGACCCTATCACCCAGCAGAGCACCTGGTAGAGATTTTGTGCAGAATAAACGACCACAGTGAGCAGCGCTAAGTGGGGTGTGTGGTAAGTGAGGAGGCAGGCTGTCCTACAGAAGCAGAGATCTAATCGGCAGAGGGTGGTTGCCAGGATATCACACAGAGAGAATTACAGAGACTACAACAGCAGCAGGAGGTGAAAGGACAGATGGCAGCATGCAGCCAAGAAACGGAGGGGAGACACTTGGCTTTGCAACGGTCAGTTGGATTAGACTATTTCTGACCCCAGTACAAATAAAAATATTAACTGCGTTCAAGTTAATAAGTCTGTTATGTGCTCATTTTTGCAAAAGGCCATCTTCATTTCTGTGGTTCAGACCAAAAAAAAAGGAGATATAATTAATTTCTGGATGCTAAGTAATTGTACTCTTGTTGGGAACACATATACAAACACACATTAAATAGCTTAATTATGACGTGAGAGAATTCACATTTGAGTTTCTTTACTCTTCTATCTTTCATTTGCCCCTAAGTTCTGAGGGCTTAACCTATAAAATAGATCCCAAATCTGTCAGCCTTTCACCATCTTCACTAGACCATCTCAGTCAAAACCTCTCTGTGCCCTCTGACCAACACAGCCTCCTGACTGGTTTCCCTTGCTCTGATCTGGGTCTCCCTCATGGTCCATTCTCTGCACAGGAGGCAAAGAGATCTTCCAAAAACTATATGCCATATGCTATCTTCTCCTGCCTAAAACCTTGCCATGGCTCCTGGATGCACTCAAAGTCAAAGCTGAGGTCCTTACATGATCTAGCACCGGCTCTCAATCAAAGTAGACCCAGCTTCCCCTTGCTCACTACCTCCCGCCCATATCACCCTTCTCTCTGTTCCTGGAAACTGTCATGCTTGGTGCCTCCTTAAAATGTTTGCAGCTGTTACTCATTCTGCCTGAGACATTTTGCACTCCATCTTTGCAGGACTGGCTCCTTTTCTTCGTGTAGATCTCAGCTCATTGAATTCATCTCAATGAAGCCCTCTCCACCCCCCAATCTAAGCTATCCATCTCCCGCTTCAAGCACTTTCTGATATCACCCTTTTATAGATCTTCCCAACACTTAGCAGCCTCCAAAGTAATCTTCTATTTTGTTTGTGTTTATTGTCTATCCTTCCCCCAGGGAATGCAAGCTTTCTGAGCGCAGAAATTTGAGGGTGTTTTTTTTTTTTTCCATTTTCATTCCTTTATCTCCATTGCCCTACCGTGATGCTTCGTGTGTAGTCAATTCTCATTAAGTAGTTGTTTCATGAATGGATTAAAAGTATGAATTATTGAAAGACAAAGAAAGGAGATTGTAGCTTGGAGTAGCTGGGAGGAAGAAAGCTGATTTTAGCTGTGAAGAATGGGGTGGGGAGCAGAGACTTAGAGGATGTGCATATGTTCGTAGAAGGGAGGACTCCAGCGTGGCTGGAGCAGAAGGTACAACACAGAGGCAAAGATGGGGGCAGGTATCACGTCAGGCAGTGGGGTTTGGAGGGAAACACAAGGCAAAGGAAAGTCATCCCACGGTCAAATAGTATATATGCATTATATATATATGCAGGTGGCAAAGCACTGGAATTCCACAGGGTACACGAGAGTTAAAATGTCTATTTATCATCTTATTTCCAATTGCAACAAATATGGAACAAATTACAGTCCCTGAATCATGACCATAATGAAAAAGATTTAGTAAGCCCCATATATTTCATATTTATACTAGTGAAGGTGATTTTATTTTATTTTCTGGCTCCTCTGTTTCTCATGAAGTGGTTTACTATTTTGATAGAGCCGCTCCCTAAATTATTCAATCTAGGAATAGTTTCCATTTACTTGACATTTTATTTTCTCTCAGGAATGAGAGAAATCCATATAGAATATGCATTTCTTTTCCTTGAATGAAATAATATATGTGAAAGTACTTTGCAAGCCATCAGGCGTCCCCGAAATAAAAGGTGAAATTATTATTATCGCGAAAGGTCTTAAGGGACATAAACTACTGAAAGCATCAAGGCTCCCTGCCCTGGTTTCCTTGCTTTTCATTGCAGTAAGATGGACTCTTTCATTATACCTGGAGATTTTTGTTGTTGTTGTTGCAGTCAAGAGGCAAACCTGTTTTTTGTCTGTTTATCTCCCAGTCATTAACGTTAAGAAAATTAACAAAACCATGTATTTTTGAGAGGAATCTTGGATGAATGATCATATAGCATATTGTTACTCAGAAGAAAAAAGAATTAAAATTCTGCTGATTTCAAAGAGCACGAGTTCCTCACATTCTCACTTGACTCATTCTCTCGTTAGCACTGGAAGTCTACACGCAGAGTCAGGAAGAACAGCAACTTCTGTGAGCA
This sequence comes from Enhydra lutris kenyoni, assembly GCF_002288905.1. NCBI lineage: Eukaryota > Metazoa > Chordata > Mammalia > Carnivora > Mustelidae > Enhydra > Enhydra lutris. The sequence continues at coordinate 3,322,735 of NW_019154133.1, read as the reverse complement.
CCTCATGTGGCAAGGGTTGATTGCAGAGACTGGGAGACTAGTTTTGTGTTCTAAGTAATGGTGAAACTGTTCCAAAAAAAAAAAGAAAGGAAAGAAAGAAGAAAGAAAGGAAGGATGGAAGGAAGGAAGGAAGGAAGGAAGAAAGAAAGAAAGAAAGAAAGAAAAGAATGAAACTGTTCCATTAAAGATTTTTAAGGAATGTACTTGAAGTGTGAAAATATTTTCCAAAATAGGACCATCGCTGTCTTTGTCTTCTATAATCAGCTCAATCATGGTTCCTGAGCATTAATATTTTTGTGGTCGCATTGATGCTTCCTGTGCCATATTTTTATAAGGTGGTCCTTTTGTCATTTATAGATATCAGAGGGGAAACAAAGTTCTCAGAGATCCCGGGGCTCCTGGGTCCTTCTCCAATCAACAGCAAAACTCTGCTTTCAGTTAGGAAGCAAAGGTCAGTCAGAGATAACAAGGAACAGAGTGGTTTGGCTGACTTGGGTAGAATTCCAATGAAATGAGCTGAAGTAGATGAACAGAGGATGGTGGGTCAGCTCTATCTGGAAACAACAACAACAACAACAACAACAAAACAAACAACAGAACAAAACAAAACAAACACTTGGAAAATAGGGACCCAGAGACAAGTTTTTCAGTGAAGAGGTAAATCCAAGGAAAACAAAGTTTTTCAGGTGGAGAAGTAAATGGAATCTAATGCAAGTACAAACTTCCAAGAGAACAAAGGGGGACAAGGATCCCACCTGGTTTAAGAATGGACTGGGATTAAACTTTGTCTGATAGGGCAGATAAACTTGGACTTTGAATCCAAAATAATAGTAGTAATAATAACTGAGCTTTCTTTTTATTACAGTATGCATTTTCATGAATCATTCTACGTTATCTTACGAATCTTTCCTATTTCATGATCTAAGAACTAAGCTTATTATTACATTATAGCCAAGGAAATAAAGATTTAGGAAATCCAAGATGCTTGAATGATGGAGCCAGGACCCAGGCTATGCCCTGCCTGACTCCAACACTCATGATCTATATAGTTCTCAAAGACGTAATGTGGTTTGGGATATATACTCAATTTGAAAAATAGAGAAGCACATACAAAGAAATTAAAATTCACGATAATTTTACCATGTAAAAAAAAATTCATGATAATTTTACCATGTAAAAATAATAAAAATAATTTTACCATGTAAAAAATAAAAAAAGAAATTAAAATTCACGATAATTTTACCATGTAAAAATAATGTATTTCTTCAGATCATCACTATTTCCAAAAGTCAGTTGTGTTAACATTTTAGTTTATATGGTTCCTATATACGTGTATATATATATATATATATATATATATATATATATGTACGTGTACATATATTTGTATATATGTGTATATATGTGTATAGATACAATATGTGTGCTTATGTGTATTTTTTCATTAATACTGCCAATAAGAAGTGGCACTAATTTATATTTTTACCTGTGTACCATGTAAGATCTCCCCTCTTCTTACATCTGTGTGAAAACTAGTTGTTATTTTGTCTTTACTTTTTTTTTAATTTGTTTTCAAGATTTTATGTATTTATTCATGAGAAACAGAGAGAGAGAGACAGAAGGAGAAGCAGGCTCCCCACAGGGATCCTGATGCAGACTCGATCCCAGGACCCCAGGATCTTAACCTGAGCCAAAGGCAGATGCTTAACCATCTCAGCCACCCAGGTGCCCTGCTTTTTTAAATTTTTTTATTCAAGAGGAACATTTTTCACATATTTAATGACCTTAACATAAATAGGTTTCTTTAAAATATATTAATGTAGATATATTTTCTCTTAACTACTAAACTGTTCTGTATAACTGTAATTTTACATATGGGCATAATATATAGTCTGGGAAGTAGGGATGGACAGTATCAAGAAAGAATGAATATTGATTGGGGTTGGGACAGTGAGACAGGACTATTTTAAATAGCTTTGAGACAGGACTATTTTAAATAGCTATCCCAGAAATGTTTGATAGAAGGTAATGAAAGAATGTTTCAAAGTACTGTTTCTGATCTTTGATCATTTTACTCTCTTATTATGATGGCTTTTTCACACCAAGATCTAATTTCTAATTTGTAAAACGGGGATAAAATTCTCTTTCCTCTTAAAAGGATATTTTGAGTATTGGAAAAGGAGACATGAGAACACTTTGAAATTGGTACTCGATAGCGTGATAACTGTCTTTATTTTCCTTTGTTTTATCAATGACATCCTCTCAAGTCTGATCTAAACCATTTCAAATCCACCCACACACTGTTTTTTACCCTTCTTATAAAAACACTTTTATAATAGTGAAAATAACACATCTTTGCCATTTCCTTGGATTTCCAGTCAATTGTCTTTCAGGCTTAAAGAAGGAGGTCTTATTCTAAAGTCAAGATGGAATTATCTGAGCTGTCCTTTAGTTAAGCATGAGAGCAGGAGAGTTTTATGAAGAAATATAAGACTCTGGAATTTTGCTTTCTTTTGATTCAGAAAAAACCTAAACCTATTGTCCTTTGGGGCATTACGCAAAACCCATCTGTTAAATCAGGATTTTCCTGATGAAAATGGACACGGGCTCTCTTGAAAATTTGACCTATTTGTATTCTGCTGGGCAGCTATACATATGCCCGGAGGGCCCACCAAAGAGTGGGCATTATGAATTGAAATAAAAAAAATCCCACTTGGCTGTATTAGAACCATGATCCATTAGACATGATCCCCGAATCTTCCTCTAATCAAATGTAGTTTTATTAACAGCTATCCATTTTTAATAGGCAGCTCGCTCTATTCATTGTAATTCAAGGTTGTGCCCCTGCCACCATCGTAAATCACTTGTTATGCTCTCCTGCTTTATAATACCACTGTAACCTTTTGCTATATCTTGCTGTCAAAACATTCCAATCTGATCTGATGCAATTTCGTTCCACATGCATCCTTCTCTAACCTACGGGACAGCAGAAATAATTGAGTACATCTGAGAAATTTTTTTTTCTCCAAATACCTATCATAATTAGAATTCTAAATAAATGGGAAATTCTTGGCAATAAGGTTTATCATTAAGAACTTCTTTTCATAGGCATAGCAAACAAGATGTGGACTGTGTACAGTAGCTGGTCAAAGATGGATGAATAATAGAAGCTCTATTTGCTGAGCATTCCAAAGGATCCCATTTATGAGACAGCTAAACATGATTCATTGGATCCATTAGTGGTTCCCACACTAGCGGCAGACTGGCAAGAAAGACCCCCATTTCCAGGCCTGAGGATATGGTAGTCCTTATATTGTCTCAAAAAAAAAAAAAAAAGGTTTCATACTACTTTCCGTATAGCTTGCAGAATTGCATTGGATTTTTTCCTACAGCTTTTGCAAGACAGATCTTCCCCAGATGCCTAGATCATACTTGCCAAATAGGTGTTCGGTCCAGCGGGTCTCTGGCATTCTGCACCAAGAGGTGTTATGGAGATACTCTGAAGGGCATAATACCTGAATGTGTAATAAAGATTTAACTAAGGGTATAGTCTTTTCTTCTCTTACCTCACACTTGAAACACAATATGATATATTTTTGGCTGAGAAGTGTTTTCTTCTTGTTTTCTATTTTTATACACGTACTATCAGAGAGGGGCACAGGAAATCTATGACAGCCCAGCCCAAGCTGTTCTGAGCTGAGACTAGGAATTAAGTTTCTAGCAGGAAACCACATGTATTTTGAAATCCGGTATAATATGCAACAAAATCATCTCTTCCTCTCTCTATCCTATAACAATAGTCATTCTATTCTTTTACCAGAGAAACTGGCCCTTTGTTTCTTCTCTAGTCTGTGGGGGTACTTAAGGCATCTTTAGAAGACATGAACTGCTTGGCTGGTCCTAAAGTATGTGCTCTCTCAATGTACTTTCCCACCATTCATGTTCTTTGAGAAAAACTTAATTTTCTTTTTAATATCCCTTCTATTAATATGGAGTCAGATTTTGTTATTTTCCTTATCTATAGTTTCCTTAGCCATATCAAAAATGGCACCTGGTAACCAATTCTTTAAAAATAAGGAAGGGCTTAAGGCCTTTTATTGCTTCTCATATTGAAAAAAAAACAAAACAAAACCACTAGAAGCACTGAAGAAGGAAGATGTGTTGCTTTTGCTGATCTAGGAAAGCAGTGTAATGTCCCCGAAGAGAGGGACCTCCAATGCATCACCGTATTTCTGCAGAAAAATTGGACTTACCTCTGATGCGTGTGGCTGGGTGCCAAGGAGGAAGATTAAAAATACCAAGTACACGATTTCTGGATCCATCCTACAGAGTGAGGAGGGAAGTGCTTGCTAGGGAGGCCAGAGAAGGCCCTACGGAGGTGACATCTGAAGCAATCGTGAGATCCTGAGAAGCAGGAAGCCAAGTGGAGAAGATGCAGGCAAAGAGAACAGCAAAGGCCGGGGAAGAGCAGGTCCCAGGCCCTGAGAAGGGAATGAGCTGGGTGTTTCTCAAGAGCTGGACAGGCCAGTGTGCCCAGAATGGATGGACAGAGCAAGAGGTGAAGGGCTGGGAGGTATCAGCTCACTCAGGACCCTGCAGGCCAAGGTAGGAAGTAGCATTTTGTCATGGTCTCAGATGAAAAGGCACCTGGACATTTTAAGCAGGGGAATGACATGATGTGACTTGGGTTTTCGAAAGAACATCTGCAGAAGTTGTTTGTGGTCACCGTGCAGAAGGCTCAAGGAGGCCTGAGCCAGGAGTCTGCTGCAAAGGCTAGGAAAGATGTGATGGCAGCCAGGGCGAAGTTGTAGCAGTGATGTTGGCAAGAAGTGGTTGACACTGGGGTATACGATGGAGTGGGGGGTGGGTGGGACTGGCTGAAGGGTTTAAGGAGGAGACTGAACAACGGAGTGAGTGAGTGGACAGCAGAAGGTGACAAACAGATTGGTTTTAGTTAAGTGGAAAGTGTAACCAGAACATTATAGGAGATAAGGATGGATGGTGAGCTTCCTGATGTCTGTTCTTTGGAAGGTTGAGTCAGTGAACTAGGAAATAGGACTGATCTGGAGATCACACAGCTAAAGGAGACTGGAATTTGATTATGAGGCTGAGATGGGCAGAGCAGAAAGGAGGAGGAGAAACTAGAACAAGAAGGTAGTAGCCTTGCACTTGGGGGTGATAGAAAGATTCTGGAAAGAATGAAGGTGAGCGATGTGACAGGAAATTGGTAGCCCACCTGTTGTGTTAAGACACTTCCAAAACAGTTGCTCCATTTATCAGTGCAGAGAAAAATCCCTGGAACCTGATGGAGTATCGTAGAGACAGACAGCCAACAGACTGCATTTCCACACATTAGCTACTTGTTTTTATACTTCAGACATGAAACTTTTTTTTAAGGATTGGATGGAATGGATGAAGCAAGAGAAAAAAAAATCTGAATTTGATTTCAAACTTGGTTTCAAATTAGTGTGAACACAAATACAGGGCTGCCTTTCATGACCACGAGAAACCTGGGAGAGAAAAAGAAGAGTAGAAGGATGTCAATTCATCTAATAGTTAATGAAAAACTTTTACCTTTGACTTTGGAAAGGTTTTTCTGTTTGCCTTTAAAGCCAAGAAGTGCCGTTTTCTGGAAGTTAATTTAAATATAATAAGTAAGTGGAGTGCAAACCAGACTCAAGAGATGCTGGGAAGCTACTTCATTTCCCAGTATCAGCTCTGCCCTGAGAATAGATCACCTCTCTTCTGGAAAGATGATCTTTCTTGGGCCTTCCCAGGAAGATTATGGGAAGAAGTTATGTGTTGTGTTAAATATGAAAAAAGAGTTGAGAGGTCAACAAAGCTATAATTAAACCCATTCATTTAGTCATTTGACGTTTATGAATTACAGTCAAATCCAAAAGTATGTGATAAACATTCAAACCCCTTTAAGGTCAGGAGCCATAGCTGATGCATCTTCGTATCTCTCACAGCCCCTGGCAACAGTTGGTGAGTGAAATGAATTAGACTGGCAAAAGGAAAGGTGACCGTGGTTGGACTGTGCAGAGGAGCCTCATGGACAAAGTAGAATTTTATCTTGTCCTTTAGCCGAGGGAGAGTTTGCAGAGAAATTAAAAGAGGTAAGGAGCTATAACAATTAATAAATCTGTACAGAAGATTTGGCTCCTAATCCAAATGTGAGCGACTCACTTAAAATCACTCATTCATTCCTTCAACAATTCACTTGGTACCCACTCTGTTTTAGGCATTGTGTTATGTCCTAGGCATGCATTAGAAAATAAAATAGTCACAGTCTATGCCCTAATGAGACTTAGAATAGATAAGAAACAAATTAGTAATTGAATTCAAAACAAAAACAAGCAAAAGAAATCCAATTTTTTCCCTGTGATGAAAACTTCTAAGATTTACTCTCTTTGCAACTTGTGAATATACAATGCAATTATAAATACATTATACAGTGGTATTAACTATAGTCATCATGCTATACATGACATCACAAGGACTTCTTACTTTTATAACTGGAAGTTGGTGCCTTTTGTTACAAAAAATTTGTGACTAATATGGGGTGATGAAAGTTAACTAGACTTATCATCGTTTTCATTTCACAATATGTGCAAATATTGAATCATGATGCTGTGCATCTGTAATTAATATGTTATATGAAAAAAGAAAAGAAAATCTATATTGTTCTGGTAGAAAATAATGAGGGATTGATTGACTGGGGTGATGAGGGGAGTCCTTTCTGGGGAATGACATCGCATTAGGATGAGGAGCAGCTAGCCAGCCTAATGGCAAAGAATGTGGTGGGAGAAGGAGGGAGTTGAGGTGGTTGATGTTCTAGACAGAGGAAACACCACGCAAAAGCTGTGAGATAGGCTATATCTTGGTTCTTTTAGGAAGCAAAAGGAGGGTTTGTAGCTCAATTTTTGATAGTCGGTTTTGAATAAAAATGGGATATCGAAGCAGAGATCTCCTAGAATAAGGAGGAAATGAACAGCCTAAAAGGGGATAAACTGTCACTGATAATAGTCACTCATTTCATTACTATACACTGAGCCAATCTGGGCATTGGGGAGATAGCAGTAAGAAGCTTGCACTCTAGAAGGGGATGACAAATCAGAAAACAAGTAATTCAATAAACAATTTAATTTCAAATCATGATAAGGTGTCATGAAGTTGACACCATGTCATGAAAGTGGTAACAACTGCTTTATTTTATTTTTGTTTTAAAGATTTTATTTTTATCTGACACAGCGAGAGAGCAAACACAAGCAGGGGGAGTGGGAAAGGGAGAAGCAGGCTTCCCACTGAGCAGGGAGCCCAATGCAGGGCTCGATGCGGGGCTCGACGTGGGGCTTGATCCCAAGACCCTGAGACCATGGCCTGAGCTGAAGGCAGACGCTTATCAACTGAGCCACCCAGGAGCCCCGGTAATGACTGCTTTAAATAGAAAAGTCAGAGAGGCTTTGGAGGAGAAGACACCAGCTGCCTAGCCTGGAGTGAGAACATTTCAAAAGCGCATGTGCAAAGGTCCTGAGATGTGCAGTTTTGTGGGGCTGTTTCCAGTGTCACAAAGGTTAGGCATGTTCTCATAGCATGCAGGTGCACCGCACTCCATTGTGTTCAGAGAAAGCCCCTCACCTCCGGCAAGCCAAGGTTGTCCCGGTGCACTGTACCTCCTCTCTCCTTGACCGTTGTCTCTCTTTCTGTCGCCCTGTGCAATGTATCTTCCCATTCCAGCTACACTGCCGGCAACACCATCTTCTTCATCTCCTTCTTGAAGTGGGCACAGTGAAGTGCTGTGGGCTTGACGCTGGAAGGAGCTCCACGCAACCAAGAACAAGAACCCTGTGTGACCAAAGAGGCTGGAGCAGGAAATAAGTGTGGGTAAATGTAATTACGGGCAGGAGCACTGACAACATGTCCCTGAGTTCCCACTGTGGGGGCTCGTGTTTCATCTTCCTAACATATGTATGCACTTCTGGCTGAGAATGTGAGGTCTAAATGTGGAAGCAGATGCTTTGGTGTCTATGTGCGAGATAAGAGTGAAGTAGAAAATTATGTTCTCAAAGACATACTAAGACTTTATTAAGTTGCAGTTAAATATGAACTGAGATGTTATCAAGCTGCTGCTTAATGAGAAGCTATATAAAATAGACTCATGTATTTTCCTGACAGAATCAAGGCACACGAGAGTCAGACTCCACAAACCTTAATCGAGCACCTATTATATACCAAGTACTCTGCTTAGAAAATGGATTTGATTCTATCCTTTGCAGTAAGTCTAATTTCCCCATTTTATCAATCAGGGACGAAGGAACAGCCTGACACTTGGGTCGTGTACTAAAAAGAGGCAGAACATCCTAGGATCATAGGTCTTCTGATGCCAGATTCTGGGGTCATCTGATGGGGTATCAACTGCCTGCTCAGTGTTATGACGGCAGATTGGGAGGGAACCTGGGGAGAAGTGGAGAGTGATGGGGGGCATGCCTGAATTAGAACATGAGATAGAGTCCATGTTACTTCTTTCTAGACATGTAAGACGGGGCCAGGGACTTTACCTTCCTAAGCCTCAGTCTCCTGATGGCTAACATGGGAATAATAATGAAATGATCTTGCAGGTTTGTTGAAAGATTAGTATCCAGAATCATGCCTGGGGTAGTTGGAACTCAATAAATGGCAGTTACCTATCACATCGGAGGAGAGAATTTAGCCCTTAGGGTGCTCTTTTTAAGCTGGATGATGTTCCCCAGCTCACTGTGTCCTCCCAGATTGGAGAGGGGGGCTCCAATGGAGCCCACTGATGGAGGGAGGGGACTCTAACACTGTCCCGAAGAAAGGTGCTCTTGCTCTCTTCTTCATGAAGGGTGAGCAGCCCAGTTGCCCTCATGAAAGCCTACACTTCCCACCACCCAGCCTCAGGGGGACAGAGCCCTCCCAGAGACATGAATGGCAGGCAGCTGTAACCTTCAGAGTCTCCGGGGCTATCTACAACCTGAACTCTTCTTCTCAGAGAACACTGAGGTTTCCAACAACTAAAAGGCTTCATATTTGAATCAAATGCTTTTCTAACATAATCACTGCTCCCCTGTACCTTTTAGATGTCTGAGAAGGATGATTTACATAAATATCCTGTATACCATGTCAGAACATTTGAATGTGAGTTTTGGATCAGGCTATTATGAAGAAGAAATTCATTGCTAATTTAACTTAATTTTTTTTTGCATGTTAGGCCCATCAAATAGGCTGCCTGTTAAATTATGTAATAAAGAAGTTAAAAATAAGCGAGTCACGTGACCTTGGCAGTGAGAAAATAAACCAGAGGAGAAAAAAGGGAAGTGAATTGTTCTAAGTATACCAGAAAGGCCTCATGTATTCAGAAACTCATTTACTTTTCGCCAAATCAATATGCAGTGCTCAGCACAGAGACTATCAGAGAACTACTGAATATAAAGCACACGAGATAACAGCCATGATTACAACAGGCAATTGTGCAGCTGTGATACTAGCTCCTCCCCCCAAACACGGTCCCCCTCCATCAGATTGGTTGCTATGTTAATATTTTAGGCTTAAAGGACCAGAATTAATGAATTCCGTTTTATCTCTGATGTGTTGGTTTTCTGTCAAAAATTCCTGACTGAATTAACAGCTAATGAATCAGGATAATTAGACAGAGAGATGTACCCTATCGTGTAGTCCTTGGAATCACTGGGCACAGTATCGTCTCCTGCCTGGTCACGGAGCCTTGGCACAAGATGATAGCCTCTCCCCATTTTTCTACAGGGCAACAATTTTCGGCTATAAATAGGCTACCATTTTTTATAATGAACATGGAGGATGATCTTCCTCTGTTTTGATGAACAACAGCAACTACAAAATCAGATGAAATCTGGGGAGGAAACTGGAAGAGGTGTTACGAAGTCCCTCACGCTGATGAAATTTAAATTAAGGAAAGTATATATAGTTTAAATTAAGGAGAATACGTAAAAAGCCTGATCATTTTACGGCCATTTTTTTTTTTAATGGTGATGAAGTCGTTGTCTATTAAGAGCGATCCTGTGAAGTAGGCAAAGATCCTCCAGAGAATGTTCCAGTTCATTCAGCCTGACAGTAAAAATAGGGAAGTTTGTAGGGGACGACAGCAGAAGCACAGGAAGCTGACAGGGGCAGACAATGTGAAACTCTAGCATTTTCACCCAAAGCGCTGGCCTCTGCCCTTCCCCACTCCATCTCCTTTTCTCTGGTGCCTTGGCTCTTGAACAGAAGTGTGGAGGAAGAAAGAAGGAGAAAGACTTATAGAAGTATCTGGCGGTCAATAAAATGAACACCTACTTTATGGTCAGAAATGACTAATCTTTACGACCTTTCTCTTCACCGTTTACTCAAGAACTGCTGAGAATTCAGAGTTCGGCTGTTGTCAGTGGCTAAAATCTTCCCAGTGCAGACCTGCTTTTGGTTTCTGATCTCCAGTTGGTTGTTCCAAACTAGCTTTCTTTACTTCCCTCTGCGAAATGTACTCAAATCCTGAAAAGACTTTCAGAGGGAGAATGCAGTGCCGCGGATCCTTGCGTATCTGAGGTTTGCGAACGCTGTAGAGGAAGGTGTTTTTGAAGCTCGGTAGGGGAAGGTCAAGACCTCAGCGGCCTCGGACCGGCACCTCCAAGTGCATTAGGCCTTGCCAGGTACAGTTGGCTGAGGTCGCCTGCGGAAGTCAGTAGTGAGGTGCCGGCAGCCAGCAGCCTTAGAACAGGAAGCGAGCAGGGGTGCGGGGGTGGGGGGGGATGGGGCGGTGGCGGGACGGGGTTGGCAGGAAGGTAAGTATCAGCTGAAACCCAGGAACGGAGATCGCCCTCTTGATCATCTCTTCTTAAATCGGCAGAGATGACTGAGCAACAAGGGAGGAGATACTTTGTCCTTTAGAAACGAAGTTGGTGTAATAATTAGAAAACTAGCTGTAGCAAGGGTCTGATGAAACAGACCATCCATCCTTAGAAAAATGGTTTCCCTTCCCCTCTGGCATGTTGCTTACCATAAGCAGTTGGGTAACACCTATGCTCTGAAGTGACCCATTCCAGATTTCCAAATGCTGGGTCACTGTCACAAAGCACCAGGCCCTATCTACTCTGATTTATAGCCCTAGGAGCAGCTACAGACATCAATAAATAAACAATGAAGGACCCACATAAATCTTTTCGCCAATCCCTCCTCTAAAATTTTCACTTTCCTTAGGAGTGGAGAAGATTAATTTTAATGTTATTAAATTAGAATAAAACCTAAGAATAGGCACATTTGGCCATTTGATAGAATGTACTTTCTTCCTTTCATTATGAGAGTAGCAGCTAAGGAAGGCCTCATCCTCATTTTACTGTGGCTAAAACTTGAGAGGGAAGAGAATCCGTTAAATAAAAGGGACTAAACGTTGAAAAATATTAATTGAACTGTCCTTAAGTATGACCAAATAAACTTAATCAGAAATATGGTCAAAACAGAATACACCCCCCGCTTTGTGCTATCCACAGAAAGCAAAGCAAATCTCATATGTGAATCACATTGTAATGACTCCCTGTTTCTAAAAGTTGTCATTTAATTTTTAAATATATGCATATAAATTTTCATTGCAGGAGTAGAGTGTACATTGTTGGACCATGTTTTGGGTTAAATCATATGTGACAGGAAGATCTCATTTCAATCTTCTGTACTTCCCAAGATTACTCTGAACTGCAGGACCACAAAACTACTACAGGCTCTTAGGCTTTGGGGAAAAAGTCATGGGTGATGTGTGTGTGTGTATAGGTGTGTGTGTGTGTGTTGTGTGTTTTGTGTGTGTGTGTGTGTGTGTGTGTGTGTGTCTGAGAATCATTTTGAAATATAATTTTCCCCATACCATTTCTTATTGTGGTAACAATATAACATCTATTTATTTAAACATTTTTCAGTGAATTTATTTTATTAAGCAGAGTTTAAAGTATTTTAAATGACAACAACAACAACAAAAAGGTAGGAGGTTTCCAATTCTGGTCATTCTTAATCCCCACCTTAAAAGAGTATTTTGGGAACTAGAGCACCAGTTTCAATACCCTGGTGAGTCCTTTGATCTTTTTGTTTCTTTAAAAAATCTAAAAGAAAGTGAAACTGGTAAGAGTGAAAACAGATATTCCCAAGTATACCTTACTAAAGCAATATTGTGACCCAAATTTCTGAATAAAGAAATTTAAGTGTATAAAAATAGACCTCTCATTTTATAAAAAAAAATCTACAAAGTTTTTATCAGGAGAATTTGATTAACCCACTAAATTTCATTCAAATTGAATTTGACTAGATAGTAGTAGGAAAAACAGATCTCTACTGAGACAAAATTGCTACAAACTGCATCATAATGTGTTCAAAGTATAGAATCTCCCAGATGGGACTCAGGGTAGCAACATAGGCATCTAAAAGCAATTTATGAAGTGATGAAAGCCCGAGAACATAGTGAAAACAGTAACAAATAATAAAGCAATGGCTGAATGGGATGTGTTATTCTTAAGTCCATCAAAGATAATTATAAAAAATATCCTCAACACAGAGTTAATTATCTCTTCATAAGATCAAATACTTTCATTAGAACATCTTTAAATTATCTATTTTTTAAATAAATGTTTTAATATAGATCAACTGGGGACATGCTCACTTTTTTTTTTTTTTAACTGATGGGAGACACAAAATATTTGCAGGCAAACTTTCCAAAAGAATTTAATATTAAAATTATTTAAACTGATGAGACATTTAAAAGCATACTTTTTCCTCTCAGAGCAGTAAACTCTGAAAGAAAAAAAATGCAGTTCTTAAAGAACAAATAAGACCATTAAAGCAAAAATTATTTTGGGGAAAATTTGGTTTATAATGTCATTTACTACAGTCTTGTGACTCCTGGAGACTATTTTTAAAATGCACAAGAATTTAGGTTTTTGTTTTTGTTTTTTTAATTTATATCAGCTTTACATATCATTTTAAAACTATTAGGTCTGGGGAATAAAGAGTAAGTCTATGGGGAAAAAATTGTTTTGCAGGTCACTTAGCTTACTACAACAAAATAATTTCATTTTATATCCCAAGTCTGACTCAAAGGAAGTCAGTGCATTCTTTTCAAGTTCCCAGAATAGAATTCCAAGTGAGCAAGGGGCACCTTAACTACAGTTTTAACTACTAGTACTCAGAAGTCCCCAGTGATATTGATTTGCTTTCCTTTCACCTTTTTTTTTTCCTGTTCTGTGTTTTCTACAGTAAATTCCTTTATCGCAGGTAGACTAATCCCACCTTCCTTTGACTCAGTTCCAGAGCTGATGCATCTCAGTAGTCTCTGGGAAATCCAATCCTAGCAGGGAGAAATCTGGTTTCAGGAAAAAAAAAAAATCTAGTCCCAGAAAATAGATACACTTCCAATAATTAAAAAAGAAAATCAGGTTAAAAGATTTAATGAGGTTTTGTTCTCAAAATTAGTCACGTTGTTTTATTAAAAGAAAAAAAAAACTCCAATGAGCCTTCTGTGCTCAGATTTGCATGTTGCTTTGCAGTTTACAAAGGTTTTTCACAGATTATTTTAGATTAGTTTATGTGGTGCTTGTTTATTTTTCTATCAGATTTTAGAACTCTGCTGTGATCTGTCATAATCTGGAGTTTGTTAGCAGTTGAGTTGTCTTGGATAAAATACAACACAGACTGGTAACAGGAGCCCCAGAAGGCACTCGTCATACACCGTTCCATCTCTAACACGATCTCAGAGTCACGACTTTAGAGATAACGTCATCGTGAGACTCTACTATACTTAATTTGATTTTTTTATTATTCAAAATCATTTCTTGGGAGACCATATTCTTACTTACATTCAGTTTTTACAAACATTTCATCTTCACCACTACTTCTTTTAAGCTTTCCAGACTGAATTCTTATAGGAAAGCCTCTTTGTAGTCATCATCGAGAGAGATGCTTTTGAAATACGAATACATGAAGGCAAAGTCAAATGCTTCGTGTTGTGAAAATAGCTATCATTCTTATTTGTAAAATTCAAATAAGCATTTCCTAATCATTTGTGTAGATCCAGTTTCGATTCATAATTTCCAGACTGCCACCTGGATGCATTCAAGCTGTTCTGTGACACAGTTGAGCTAATTTTGCAGGTTCCTCCTTTGTCTCTGGGCTCCTTCTCTTTTATCCCCCTAGGACTCTCTGCTTCAAATTATTTTATCTGAAACTATGTCTGAGCATGAATAGACAAACGGAGGACTGAGGCAATTATACTACTAATTCAAGCCGAAAAAGGAACACACTTTGCCTGAATTATCTGGAAATTCCTGGCAAACGTCTTTTTCTGTTTCATTGATCTGGAAGATTGCCTAACTTCTTTGGGTGGGGGTGGTAGTGGTGGGGGTGTAGATCTGGTCTATGTCACATGGCTCGAGCATTCAGTGTCTACACATGATTGTTTCATTTCCTGCTGCCTCAGACCCTATCTATTCTAGGAAGGCTAAGCCATGATAGAAAGGTTCGGTGGTTCCGAGGTACAGTTCTCATGAAGACATCCCTGTGAATTTTAAATTCTTAACTCTCTTAGGGTCTGTTACACCAGTCATGGTGAGCTGGACCAACTGATATTGTTATTCATTCATTTACTCATTCATCATTTATGAGTGTTCTGTGCCAAGTCCTAAGGGTACAAAAATGATGATGTCTTGCTACAAGCACTTGAAACCCTTCAAAGACACATTAAAAAGCAGGTATGATACAATGTAATAAGTTGAACAATGAGTCCACTGTGAGGGAAAGCACACACCCTTTGCAAGTTTCAAAGAGACAGAAGTAGAAGGCACAAAAGCAATTTCCCATGAAGATAATTTTCACGCTTATCTTGTTTTATTTTTCTCCTACAATCCCTTAAGAATGAGATATACCAGTCTCCCTGGAGATTCGTGTGCTACTTCTCAATATGCAGTCTCTGAGAGTTCTGGGGGTAGACATTCTCAACACATGAGGGCTTGGCAGAGGCTTGTTAAGTATCTCTGCCAAGGGCTCTCCCTGGCAGATGGTAACAGCTGTTTGTAATCGAGTCAAAGAAAGTACAGGAGGAACCCCTGCAAAACGTCCTTTTTATTACACTAATGACTTCTTCCCTGAGAGTGGTCCTTCATTGTATCTGTGCATAATTGTTTTTGCTGATGCGTTTGCTCCGATCACACAAAAATCTAATAACTCTGTGTAATGAATCATTAACAATTTCCTTAAATTCATTTCAGTGTTTGCATGCTGGTATTCAGTTTATGCTAATAAACCTAAAATATTCATGCCTTGAAGTCTGAGATTGCAGACTATGTTGAAAAAAATTTGTTTTTAGTAAGTGTACATTTTAAATCTGCATTTGGTAGAATAATGAAGTGTAAACTCTGCGGGATTATTCTTGAATACAATATTCTCATTTTCTATTCACTTTCTAAACTGAGTTCTTTTATTTCCTTCACACCCCGTGATCACTTAGCTACAACAAAATGACACGTGGTCATGTTTAACTTCAGAGCATTAACTGGTGTTTGGTAATGGAAGAAGATCAAAAGTGTTTGATGCTGACCTTTTCTATGATTTATTCACATCGAGACTCAGCCTCTGATTCATTTGCTGAAACAGATATTGGAATAAGTACCTTAATATCATTATTTTTCATCAAAGAAGGGGAAAATAAACTTTGAATTCTAGCCTTAAAAAGATACCACTCTGCAGTGCAGAGGTTTTCTACGTTATTATTATTATTCAACATAAACAATGCACCAGGTACTCTGCTAAGTGCCATGGTTCCCCATCTCATTTCCTCCTTCCCCAAAGCCCGTGAGGCCGGTGTTGTATTATCCTCCACTTACAGATAAGAGACTGAGATTTAGAAAAGTGAAGCAACTTGCCCAAGTTTGCAGTATTGCACACTGGTTATCAGCTGAAGACGGTGTTGCTTGCCTTCCTGAGGACATTTGGCAATGTCTGCAGGTGTTTTTTATTGTCACAACTGGACAGGGGCGCAACTGGCATTTCACGAGAAAAAGCCAGGGATACTAGAGAACATTCTACAGAGCACATGGCAGCCGCCATGACAAGCAATTGTCTGGTCCAAAATGTCAACAGTGCTGTGGCTGAGAACCCCTGGGCTAGCAGCTGTGTGATGACGTGCGATGCCCAGGTCACAGCCATGCGAGCGGCTGGTTTCCAAGCAGCTGTGCGGGACAGCTGGGATGGACACCGCACTTCAACTGCCAGCATCTCGCCATTGTGTGAAGTAGTGGGTCCTTGCTTTTCTGCCTCGGGGCTTTCTCTGAAACACCTGTGTAGGTGCTGCCCAGGCTTATTCAGACATTGACAGCTGGAGACAACTCTCCATCAGTGTGCAACCTCCCTGTTCACGGCCGGGACAATTCTGGGGGCCTTTTCTACAGTTCCTCTGCATGTCCCCAGACGGACTCATTCTTAACTTGTCTGGTAACCCCTGGTACAACAGGCCCTTGCCGACCCAGTGCCATCTCTCGCTGGTGGAGGGTTGCCCCAGGGTTGTCAGCCCCGCTGCCAATTCCAGGCTGTGTCTGTTGCTGAACTGTGGAGAAAACTCTGGGGCATGGGGACACAGACACCGCCACCTGAGCCTGAGTGGAACGCTGATAATGACGCTGAACTGTTTGCCGTAGCTGGCTGAAATCAAGAGCGTACACGTGATGGGTTTTATCACCTACCTATCTCACTTCCCATGCTCTCCTTCCTAGATGTGCCCTCACCCTCCAATAAACTACCTATACCCCCAGTCCTTATTTTAAACTCTGTTTTCAAGGGAGCTCAGACTAAGACACAAAGCTGGCGAGTCTGCTATGTTGTATCGCAGATCCAATCAAAACAGAGCCAAAAGCTGGCCGTCCCCGGAGAAGCAAGGGAGATCAGTCCGTTAGCAGCCTTTGGCTTACAAATCCCTCTTCACTTTAAATTTCATAGTCGGCGACTGAATATTGCATAACTAGGACTCTAAATTCTCTCCGTACTTTATCTTTTCCCAAACTCAGTAACACTTCCTCAGTGACGGGATCAATCTTGTTGTTGTTGTTGTCTGTGCACAGGTCCTATTACCTTGAGGGAGGAAGCCAGTTGACCTGATCGTTTGCAGGTTTATGCAGAGAATTTGCAGTGGGCCTTTGCTACTGTTTGGAAATCTCTCATGAATCTTTTAATAACTTTGTTGCAAACCTCTCCTTCCTTTTTAGGCCCTAACTTTTGTTAGCTCTTTGCCTATGAGCTCTTGTACCATTTGACACCTACCTAGTGAATTTTTTTTTCCACTGCTATTATTATACTATGTTTACTAGTCCTTGAATCTCTCCCACGCTCCCTCTCTCTTTTTTCAATCCACTAGGTTCTTTTTTCACTCCTTCCTCCAAGCTGAACATAAGATTTACCATCTGCCTTTTTCTACACTCACTCTCTGGGTGAGCTCATTCACTTCTAGACGGCTGATTTCTAAATAGTTGTTTCCAGGTCTGATATTTACCCCTAGGTCCGAGGGTCATTTCTCACTTTCCATTGGATTAACCTATCAGCTCATCTTCACCTAGGTGGCCCATATGGCTCAGAAGAGGTGAAATCCTTTCCCAAATCCAGGAATGTTCCAGAATAGTCTAAGGAGAAACTCCTTCTCTTGTCCAATTGGTTCAGCAATTGTCATGCAAACCAGTTCAGTTCCCTGAGATTCAAGGAAAGAGTTATTGGGGGTTCTGGGAAAATTCTTGTTTTATCTTCTAAGAGAACTTTTAGAAGCAATTCTTTTTCCCTTGCTTTTCCTCAGGATATATTTCCACGTGGCTGGGACATCTGGAAGGAAGGTCATTATATTAATACCCCGTTGGGGATGAAGCCAACAAACTGAGGAGTGCTAAGTCAAATAAATCTCGAGAAAGTGGAACTCGGAAAACTGGATTAAGTCTGTCCCAAGGGGTGCGCTACCTTTGGATATCCAGCAATGGGAGACAATATCTTTCCTGATCGTATAAGTCAGTTTCTGTTACTTGAAGCCAGAGGCTCTTAGTGAGAAAATAGTTCTGTTGTGTTCTCTTTAGAAGTATCATCACCTCTGTCCATTCTTCCCCATTATAATTGTCATCTGTTCCATGCACATCCAGTTATTGGCATTGTCCTAGTGAATCTACATACTTTCATTCTTTCTTCTTTCTGATTCATCTTTCATATTGCTGCCAGGCCAGTTTTCCTACAAAACAGTTTTTAACATGTTACTTCCATTCTGTAAATTCCTGTAATGATTCCTTCTTGTTTTCAACTTTTAGTCCTAACTCCCAAGATTTGTTTTTAAGGTTTTTCATAATCAAACTTTTTTATATACTCAGCAGGGTTCTCTGTGTTACACAGTATTCAATGATAATCTTTTTTCCTAATATTCTCCCAACTGAGAATTATTTCCCCAGTGAAATTCAATGTGTACTTTCAGTCTCTATTCAAGTTCTATATTCTTGATAAACTCATATTGAATAGAGAGAGCCTCTATTTATTCAAACAGTCTTTATGAGGTACATACTTAATGTTCTAAGTACTCAATAAGGCAGTTGAGCTATAAAGACAAGTATTTGAAAAATTCTGTCTAGGGGAACAACAGTGGGGAAAAAAAGTTGAGAAGCACTGTTCTAGATACTGGGTAAATAGTACTGAATAACAGGAAAAAGAAACCCCTGGGTTATGGAGCTTATATACTGGAGGAGGACACACAGGAAACAACATAAATAAGTAAAATGCATAATACAGCAAAAAAAAAAAAAAGGCAATAAGTAAAGGAAGGAGATAGGAAGTAGATGTATGGAAGGAAAGGACATTGACAATTGAGCAAAGGTGGCCAAGAACATTTGAGTCAAGGCCTTCTTGAGTGAGGGAGTGAGTGAGAATGTCCCTCTGTAAATGGAACAGCAAAGGCCCTGAGGCGTGAACAAACCTGGCATATTGGAGGAGGGCCAAGCCAGTGTGGTGGGAGAGAAGTCGGGAAAGGGTATTAAAAAGCCTGTCCAAAGTGTTTGCAGGGCCCAAGACATGAAGGGCCAGGTGAGGACCTTGTTTTTAACTTTAATGACGAAAGAAGTCCTTAGAGTGTGCTGAAGAGGAAATGATATAACCAATTTACACTTTTTTTTAAAAAAAAATTTTATTTATTTGACAGAGAGAGAGAGAAATCACAAGCAGGCAGAGAGGCAGGCAGAGAGAGAGAGAGAGGAGGAAATAGGCTCCCTGCTCAACAGAGAGCCCGATGCGGGGCTTGATCCCAGGACCCTGAGATCACGACCTGAGCCGAAGGCAGAGGCTTTCACCCACTGAGCCACCCAGGTGACCCCCGATTTACACTTTTATTGGGCTCACTGTCATTGCTGTGCTGAGAATGGACTGAAAAGACAAACAGGGCACCAACGAGGTTAGTTGGGAGGTATCTCAGCCTACTATGCTGCTGTAACAAAATACCACGGGCTGGGTGGCTTCAACATCAGAAATGTATTTCTCACAGTTCTGGAGACTGGAAATCCAAAATCAGAGTGCTAGCAAGATTTTTATTCTGAGGCCTCTTCTCTTGGCTTGTAGGCGACCGCCATCTTGCTGAGTGCTCACATGGCCTTTCCTCAGTGTGTGCACGCTGACAAAGGGAGTGCAGGCTCTTCCTTGCAACTTCCTATAAGGGCATGAATCATCCTAGGGCTCCACCATCATGACCTTACTCAATCCTAATCACCCCCTTCCCAAAGGCCCCATCATCACATACCATCACAATGGGGTTAGGGATTCAAAATATGAATGTTGGGGGGACACAAACACTCGGTCCCTAATAGGAGGTTACTGCAGTAACTCGGTGAGAGATGGTGGGGAGCTTGTATGACACAGCGTGGTAGTGGAGGATAGAAGTGAATATAGTTTTAAAGGGAGAGCAGGCACATTGTGTTGATTGATCTCATGTGGGAGGTGAGAGAAATAGGAGTCAAAGATGCCGAAGGGTTTTGGAAATTCATGGTATTATTTCTTACTGAAGTTTTCAATATTAATAAGTTGAATAACACAAATCAAAGCAACTAAGACTCTTTGGAACACTGAAATTTGAAAACATTTGGTCTAATGAATCTCAATTTGTAAGTAAATGTGTGGGGACATTTTAAACTAAATTAAAGTAAATTTTTTTTGACACAACAGTTGGGTAAAACTGGCATTTAGAAGACAGGGGCCAGGGATTTAAACCGTCTTGGAATGCATGGGGCAGTCCTATATAACTGAAAAACTATTCTGCCACGAATCCCAACTTTGCTGTTAAGAAACACTGAGGCAGTTTCTTTTCTGTGTTTATTTATTTATTTTTTAAATCTCTTATTGCAGTTCAAGCAACAGAAAAAGAGTATTTTACTGCCAATTATTTAGGCCCATTCCCTTCCCTCCCCACTAATCCAGCTTCGCAGCACCTTGAGGGGAGATGTGATCCCCTGTATTTCTGTCACATCCTCCTAGAAAGAATGGCATACAATGCCTTTATTTTGGTGTCTCTCTTTCTCTGTCTCTTCCTGTCTTCCTCTCTGTGTCTCTGTCATTCCTTCTCTCTCTCCCCATATGCAGTATATACTCTCATTTTATCCATTTCTTACTGGACTGCAAGGAATGATCTATGCCAAACTGATCCTAACCATGGTTAAGGACTGCCTTTTGCTCTAAGGACTTAGCATATAGGAGATAATAAAGAAATATTAGCCCTTATTAGTGATAATAACAGGAGGCATCTAAGATGTCTTGACTGAAACAAATACATGCCTTAGTTAAAAAGTCTTCTAGCTGCCATCACTTCACCTATTTTCTTAAATTCATATCTTAAAATAGGGTTTAAAAATTACTGTAAAGTTTAAGAAGTTTATTTTCTTAATCTTTTCATAATCTTAACATACTCTCAACTCTTTAGTATTTATTTCTTCATATCCTCTCACAAATTTTGTCCATGTGGAGTTGATTTTTTATGTTTTTTTCTTTTTCTTTTTTTTTTTAAAGATTTTATTTATTTATTTGACAGACAGAGATCACAAGCAGGCAGAGAGGCAGACAGAGAGAGGGGGGGAAGCAGGATCCCTGCTGAGCAGAGATCCCAATGCGGGGCTCGATCCCAGGACCCCGGGATCATGACCTGAGCCAAAGGCAGAGGCTTTAACCCACTGAGCAACCCAGGTGCCTGATTTTTTCTTAGAAATAATAATATTGAACGTGTATTCACTGAGAATGATTTTGTAAATATATTTTAATGTTTCTACCTGATTATCACAGTTATCATTTTAATAGTTGCATTATAGCCCATCACATTTACTGATGGTTCCTTCCTTTTATGTTGGATAATTTGTTTCTCATCTTTAATGCGTTTTATCTGATGTTTCTGCCTGGTCTTTTTGTCATTGATTTTTCTTATCCACTATTACATTCAACCCCTCCTCCATGGATTATTGTCTATTTGCTAGGTTTCTGACTATTGTGATTTATATGCGTACTAGCATCAGTTCACCAATCAGCTTTAGCTCTGATCAATGATAGTTGCTTGATCCTTCTAGCTTTTCTTCGATATTTATATCCCTGGCTCCCAATAGCTTGTGCTTCAGATCTCTGTGGCTCAGGAAGGATTTGTTATAGCTTGAGGCATGTGTGGGAAATCAGTTGGATGTTTCATGGTAGGAGAGAACACATATCCCAGAATAATTCAAACTTTTTAAAGATAAAAGCCATATCTTTTTTCTTTCAATATTATAAAATATATCTTTAGTAAATATTTATGTATTTACTAAATTATAGCAAATATGCTCCCAGGGTGCCCATGGATTATTTGATGATAATAAAAAATAACAGCTAAATATTGTTTTCAATATTGAAGAAAAGTAAACACATCCAAAGCAATCATAACGTTACATCATATGCCTTAATTAGGATGGAGTAACACTTTTTTTTTTTTTAAAGATTTTATTTATTTATTTGACAGAGATCACAAGTAGGCAGAGAGAGAGGAGGAAGCAGGCTTCCTGCCGAGCAGAGAGCCTGATGCAGGGCTTGATCCCAGGGTCCTGGGATCATGACCTGAGCCGAAGGCAGAGGCCTAACCCACTGAGCCACCCAGGCGCCCCTGGAGTAACACTTTTATAGAAGATGTGATCTGGGTTCAAATAACACTTATTGAATGCAAAGGATTTACTTCTGACTTCAAGGCACATTAAGTCCATCGAAGTTAAGATTCATTATAGGCACGGGTCAGATGCCATGACAAAATCTCAAAGAAACCAACCAAAGTAAGATAACTTCATAAGGCTCTAAGTAAACAGTCTACCACAGTCAATTTTATATATTTGATAAAAGGGAGGGAAACACTTTATTCAAGATGAAATATTTAGGAATAAGTGTGAGATCTATATAAGAACCTACATAAAGAACATTTTTACATGCTACTGAAACACACAAAGAAGATGAATATATAGAAAGATATTGCACTCCTTTAATAGGAAAAGATCTACATCATGAAGATGTGATTCTGTAGTAACAGCAGCAGCATTTTGGAATTATTTTGGAATCAGACAAGCTGGTAAGGTCAAACGGAAAAATGAAAAACAAGAATAGTCAAGAAAAATCTGGAGCAATTGTTGAGGAAGACTAGCTTTTTCTCATATTTGAACATATTTTAAATCTTTAATAATAAAAACAGTGGGGTACCTGAATAGAATGACAGATCAATGGAATTGAATAGAAAAAAAAATAAAAGGAGAATTTAACATATTGAAAAAGGTGGAACCCCAAATCAGTAGGATGAAGGTAGATTTTTCAGTGAATGATGTTTGGTCCATTGGTGAGGTCTTAAGCAACGTGTAACTTGATAGCACATCTTTATATGAACCCTCCCTCCTGCTCCCTTCTCCACCCCTCACTCATCCTCCAGACACACTCTTCAATAACATACTTGAACAAAAGCCTTTGTTACAGTTGTTTTCTAGGGAACATAAGTTAAGGCACTTACTTCTTCTCTAACCTCTTCTTCCCTCTACCTACCTATACTCTTTTCTCATATCTTTTATAACTTTTCAGAGGTTATAATATTTCCCATTCATCACTCTATTGCCTGTAATTTTTTTAGTCTTGGTCTTAAAGTTATTTAGATGCAATGCCCACTGTCAGTAGTTGGCCAAAGTTTGTCCTCAAGTCGATTCCTTAGGAAGTATTTCTGGGAACAATATTCCCTGAATTCTTGAAGATTCTAAAGGCAATTTGTCTATTGTATTTACACCTGAAAATCAGGGCATAAAATGTTTAAGTCACAATTTTTCTTTGAGGATTTTGTAGGTGTTTCTTTATTGTGTTTTGATGTTGGAAGGTTTAGAAAAGTCTGAGATCAATCTAAGGTCTTTTTTTTCCTGAGTTCCTGAAGAGTTTTCTTTCTTTTAAAAGTTTATTAACTTTATTAGAGTATTTCTAGGTAAAGTACATTTTGGGTCATTCTGGGTCAGTTTACTCTGGGAAATGGTACATTGTCAGTATGTGTAAAGTCATTCATTTTGGAAAAGTTTTCTTGAATAAGCATTTTGTTTTCATTTTACTTATTTTAAAAATTTTTATCTCTGTGTTTGCCATGTTTAGTTCCCTCAAACCCCCTCCAAACTTTACCTTTAGTTCTGTTGTTATATTTTTCTACTTCGTTCCTAAACTCCATTGGCTCATATTTCATCCTTTCTATTACCTTGCTATCTCTCTTTAAGTTATTGCATTTCCTTCTTTCTCTCTTTCTTTTTTTTCTTTGTTCTTTCCTTCCCTCCTTC
The DNA here is from genome assembly GCF_002288905.1 of Enhydra lutris kenyoni. Classification (NCBI taxonomy): domain Eukaryota; kingdom Metazoa; phylum Chordata; class Mammalia; order Carnivora; family Mustelidae; genus Enhydra; species Enhydra lutris. The sequence continues at coordinate 3,298,886 of NW_019154133.1, read as the reverse complement.
CTTCTTTTTTTCCTACCTTCGTTCCTTCGTTCCTTCCTTCCTTTCTCTCTTTCTTTCCTTCTAAGATTTATTTTTTCATGTGAGACAGCAAGAGAGAGGAGAGGAAAAAGGAGAGAGAAACAGGAACTCAGTCAGACTCTGAGCTGTAAACAGAGTGCTCTACCACACTTGATCCCAGGACCCTGAGGTCATGACCTGTGCTGAAGCTAAGAGTCCGACACTCAACTAAATGAGCCACCGATGCACCCCAAGTTATTGCATTTCTGTTTTGTGCCTTTGTTATGTAAAGGTGATGGCTTCATTGGACTTCTTCCCTCCTATTTACTTATTTAAAATATAATGTATTATTTGCTGCAGGGGTACAGGTCTGTGAATCATCAGGCTTACACAATTCACAACGCTCACCATAGAACATACCTTCCCCAATATCCATCACCCAGCCACCCTCTCCATACCCCCACCTCCACCCCCCCCAGCAACCTTTAGTTTGTTTCCTGAGATTAAGAGTCTCTTATGGTTTTTCCCCCTCCCTAGTCCCATCTTGTTTCATTTTTTCCCTCCCCACCCACCACGACCCAGTGCCTTGCCTCTCAAATTCCTCATATCAGAGAGATAATTGTCTTTCTCTGATTGACTTATTTCGCTTAGCACAATACCCTCTAGTTCCATCCATGTCATTGCAAATGGCAAGATTTCGTGGTTTTGATGGCTGCATAGTATTCCATTATCTATATCTATCTAACATCTTCTTTATCCATTCATCTATTAATGGACATCTAGGTTCTTTCCATAGTTCGGCTATTCTGGACATTGCTGCTATAAACATTTGGGTGCACGTGCCCCTTGGGATCACTACATTTGTATCTTTAGGGTAAATATCTAGTAGCAGATTGCTGGGTCATAGAGAAGCTCTATTTTCAACTTTTTGAGGAACCTCCATACTGATTTCCAGAGTGCCTGCACCAGCTTGCATTCCCACCAACAATGGGAGGAGGTAGATGTGTAAGAGTTGTTCCCTTTCTCCACATCCTCGTCAACATCTGTCATTTCCTGACTTGCTAATTTTAGCCATTCTAATTGGTGTGAGGTGGTATCTCACTGTGTTTTGATTTGTATTTCCCTGATACCAAGTGATGTGGAGCACTTTTTCTTGTGTCTCTTGGCCATTTGGATGTCTTCTTTGCAGAAATGTCTGTTCATATCTTCTGCCCATTTCTTGATTGGATTATTTGTTCTTTGGGTGTTGAGTTTAATAAGTGCCTTATAGATTTTGGATACTAGCACTTTATCTGATATGTCATTTGCAAATATCTTCTCCCATTCTGTCAACTGCCTTTGGTTTTGTTGACTATTTCCTTTGCCGTGCAAAAGCTTTTTCTCTTGAAAAGTCTCAATAGTTCATTTTTACCTTTGTTTCCTTTGCCTTTGACGATGATTCTAGGAAGAAGTTGCTTCGGCTGAGATCAAAGAGGTTACTGCCTGTGTTCTCCTCAAGGACTTGGATAGATTCCTGTCTCACATTGAGGTCTTTCATCCATTTTGAGTCTATTTTTATGTGTGGTGTAAGGAAATGGCCCAGTTTCATTCTTCTGCATGTGGCTGTCCAATTTTCCCAATACCATTTGTTGAAGAGAGTGTCTTTTTCCATTGAACATTCTTTCCTGCTTTGTCAAATGTTAGTTGACCATAGAGTTAAGGGTCCATTTCTGGGCTCTCTATTCTGTTCCACTGATCTATGTGTCTGTTTTTGTGCCAGTACCTTATGGTCTTGATGATTACCACTTTGTAATAAAGCTTGAAGTCTGGAATTATGATGACACCGACTTTGGTTTTCTTTGTCAACATTCCTCTGGCTATTTGGGGTCTTTTCTGGTTCCATATAAATTTTAGGATTATTTGTTCCTTTTTTTTGAAAAAACATTGATGGCATTTTGATACGGATTGCATTACATGTGTAGATTGCTTTAGATAGCATAGACATTTTCATCGTATTTGTTCTTCCAATCCATGAGCATGGAACGTTTTTCCATTTCTTTGTGTCTTCCTCAATTGCTTTCATGAGTACTTTATAGTTTTCTGAGTACCGATTCTTTGCCTTTTGGTTTAGTTTATTCCTAGGTATCTTATGGCTTTGGGTGTAGTTGTAAATGAAATTGACTCCTTAATTTCTCTTTCCTCTGTCTTGCTGTTGGTGTATAAAATGCAACTGGTTTCTGTGCTTCGATTTTATGTCTTGACACTTTACTGAATTCCTGTATGAGTTCTAGCAGTTTTGGAGTGGAATCTTCTGGGTTTTCCATATAATGTATCAGATCATCTGCAAAGAATGAGAGTTTGACTTCTTCTTTGTCGATTCAGATGCCTTTTATTTCTTCCTGTTGTCTGACTGCTGAGGCTAGGGCTTCTAGTACTATGTTGAATAGCAGTGGTGATAATGGACAGCCCAGCTGTGCTCCTGATCTTAGGGGAAAAGCTCTCAGTTTTTCCTCATTGAGAATGATATTTGCAATGGGTTTTTCATAGATGGCTTTGATGATATTGAGGTATATACCTCTATCCCTACACCGTGAAAAGTTTTGATCAAGAAAGGATGCTACACTTTGTCAGATGCCTTTTCAGCTTCTGTTGGGAGTATCATATGGTTCTTGTTCTTTCTTTTATTAATGTGTTGTATCACATTGATTGATTTGCAGATGTTGAACTAACCTTGCAGTCCAGGAATAAATCCCATTTGGTCGTGGTGAGTAATCCTTTTAATGTACTGTTGGATTCTATTGGCTAGTATTTTGGTTAAAATTTTTACACCTGTGTTCATCATGGATATTGGTCTTTGATTCTCCTTTTTGATGGGGTCTTTGTCTGGTTTTAGGATCAAGGTAATAATGGCCTCATAGTAATTATGGCCTTATAAAATGAGTCTGGAATTTTTTCCTTCCATTTCTATTTTTTTGGAACAGTTTCAGGAGAATAGGTATTAATCCTTCTTTAAATGTTTGGTAGAATGCCCCTGGGAAGCTGACTGGCCCTGGGCGCTTGTTTGTTGGGAGATTTTTGATGACTGCTTCAATCTCCTTACTGGTTATGGGTCTGCTCAGGGTTTCTATTTCTTCCTGGTTCAGTTTTGGTAGTTTATGTCTCTAGGAATGTATCCATTTCTTCCAGATTGTCGTATTTGCTGGCATAGAGTTGCTCATAATATGATCTTATGATTGTTTGTATTTCTTTGGTGTTGGTTGTGATCTTTCCTCTTTCATTCATGATTTTATTAATTTGGGTCCTTTCTCTTTTCTTTTTGATAAGTCTGGCAAAGAGTTTATCAATTTTATTAATTCTTTCAAAGAGCCTGCTCCTAGATTTGTTGATTTGTTCTACTGTTCTTTTGGTTTCTATTTCATTGATTTCTGCTCTGATCTTTATTATTTCTCTTCTGCTAGGTTTAGGCTTTCTTTGCTGTTCCTTCTCCAGCTCCTTTAGATGTAGGCTTAGGTTGTGTACTTGACCTTTCTTGTTCCTTGAGAAAGGCTTGTATTGCTATATACTTTTCTCTCAGAACCACCTTTGTTGTGTCCCAAAGATTTTGAACAGTTGTGTTTTCATTTTCATATGTTTACATGAATTTTTAAAATTCTTCTTTAATTTCCTGGTTGACCCATTCATTCTTTAGTAGGATACTCTTTAGCCTCCATGTATTTGAGTTCTTTCCACCTTTCCTCTTGTGGTTGAGTTCTAGTTTTAAAGCACTGCGTTCTGGAACTATGCAGGGAATGATCCCAATCTTTTGGTAGTGGTTGAGACCTGATTTGTTACCAGGATGTGATCTATTCTAGAGAATGTTCCATGTGCACTAGAGAAGAATGTGTATTCGTTGCTTTGGGATGGACTGTTCTGAATATATCTGTGATGTCCATCTGGTCCAGTGTGTCCTTTAAAGCCTTTATTTCCTTGTTGATCTTTTGCTTAGATGATTTGCCCATTTCAGTGAGGGGGATGTTAAAGTCCCCTACTATTATTGTATTATTTTTGATGTGTTTCTTTGCTTTTGTTATTAACTGATTTATATAATTGGCTGCTCCCATGTTAGGGGTATAGGTATTTAAAATTGTTTAATCTTCTTGTTGGGGCAGACACTTTAAGTATGATATAGTGTCCTTCCTCATCTCTTATTATGGTCTTTGGCTTAAAATCTAATTTATCTGGCATAAGGATTGCCACCTCAGCTTTCTTTTGATGTCCATTAGCATGATAAATTGGTTTCACCCCCTCATTTTAAATCTGGAGGTGTCTTTGGGTCTAAAAGGAGTTTCTTGCAGACAGCATATTGATGGGTCTTTTTTTTTTTTAAATCCATTCTGATACCTTGTGTCTTTTGATTGGAGCATTTAGCCCATTTAAATCCAGGATAATTATTGAAAGATATGAATTTGGTGTCATTGTATTGCCTATATGGTGACTGTTACTGTATATTGTCTCTGTTTCTTTCCAGTTTATTATTTTAGGCTCTCTCTTTGCTTAGAGAGAGGACCCCTTTTAGTATTTCCTGTAGTGCTGGTTTGGTGTTTGCAAATTGTTTTAGTTTTTGTTTGTCCTGGAAGCTTTTTATCTCTCCTTCTATTTTCAATGACATCTTAGCTGTATATAGTATTCTTGGCTGCATATTTTTCTCATTTAGTGCTCTGAATATATCATGCCAGTCCTTTCTGGCCTGCCAGGTCTCTGTGGATAGGTCTGCTGCCAATCTAATATTTCTACCGTTGTATGTTATAGATCTCTTGTCCCAAGCTGCTTTCAGGATATTCTCTTTGTCACTAAAACTTGTAAGTTTTACTATTAGATCAAGGGGTGTGAACTTTTTTATTGATTTATTGATTTAGGGGGTTCTCTGGGCCTCCTGGATTGTGATGCTTGTTCCCTTCACCCAATTAGAGACGTTCTCTGCTGTAATATGTTCCAATATACCTTCTGCCCCCTCCCTTTCTTCTTCTGGAATCCCAATTATTCTAATACTGTTTTGTCTTATGGTATCACTTATTTCTCTAATTCTCCTCTTGTGGTCCAGTAGTTGTTTGTCTCCTTGTTTCTCAGCTTCTTTATTCTCCATTCTCCATCATTTGGTCTTCTATATCACTAATTCTATCTTCTGCCTCATTTATCCTAGGAGTAAGAGCCTCCATTTTTTATTGCACCTCATTAATCGCTTTTTAAATTTCAACTTGGGTAGATTTTAGTTCTTTTATTTCTCCAGAAAGGGATCCTCTAGTATCTTCCATGCTTTTTTCAAGTCCAGCTAGCACCTTGATAATCATTGTTCCAAACTCTAATTCTGACATATTACTAATGTCCATATTGATTAGGTCCCTAGTCATTGGTACTGCCTCTTGTTCCTTTTTGTGGTGAGTTTTTCCACCTTGTCATTGTATGCAGATAAGAATAGATAAATGAGAGAACAAAATACTAAAAGGATAGCAACGGCCCCAGAAAAATATACAGTAACCAAATCAGAAGAGACCTGAAACTGGCGGGAGAAAAAGGGGGAAAAAAAAAAGAAAAAAAATATGTTAGTTGGTGAATAGAGCAGAGCCACACACTTGATTTTGGGTGTATTTTGGTCTGCTAGGAGAAACTACCTCCCAAAATTTCAAAGAAAGAAAAACATATATATACAAAAATAAGGGTAAACATGATGAAGGGGGGTAATATAAATGTAAAGATGAAAATTTAAAAAGATTCTAAAAAAGGAATTGATAAGATAAGAAGTTGGTTGAGAAACGAAAAAAAAGGAGGAAAGAAAGTAATCAGCCTGGAAACTAGAACAAAGCCATGTGGTAAATTTAGGGTATATTTTGATCTAGTAGAATAAACTGTGTCCAAAATTTTTAAAGAAAAAAACCCTATATGTATACAAAAAATAAGCTTAAATACAATGAAAGGAAAAAAATATGTTATTTCATAACAAAGAAAATTAAAAATGATTTTTAAAAAGGTATTGATAAGATAAAGTGGTTTAAAAAGTTAAAGTAGGAAAAAGTAAAAAGTAAAAATAAAGAATAAGAAAAAGTAAAATTTTTAAAATTTAACTTTGAAAGACTAAAGAATCATGGGGGAAAAGCAATGAATTCTATGTGCTGTATTCCCATAGCTCTGAAGTTTTGCAGTTCTCATTGGTTGGTGAACTTCTTGGTCTTGGCTGGATGTTTTTGCTGATCTTCTGGGGGAGGGGCCTATTGCAGTGATTCTCAAATTTCTGCTCAAGGTATAATTGTGCTGCTCATGCCAGGGGCCAGCCTAAGTAATCTGCTCGGGTTTGCTTTCGGGAGCTTTTGTTCCCTGAATGCTTTCCGTAGAGCTCTGGAGGACAGGAATGAAAATGGCAGTCTCCTAATCTCCATCCCCATAGGAGCCCGGAGCTTGTGGCCCCACTCCTCAGTGCGCCCTCAGAGAAAAACGGTCAATCACTCCCATCTCTCTGGTCTCTGGCTCCTCCAAGATCACTCGGCCTGTGACTGAGTGTTTCTATCTCTGGTGCACAGCCCTGTTTGGAGTTTCCACCCCAGCATATTCTTGCTGGAGGAGGAAGGAGGGGGTCTCCCTGGTTTTGCCACCTGCAGGGTACCTGCTGGAAGAGCAGTGGCCTGACTGTGCCTCAGATCACAGATTAAGGTAACCCCGAACTGAGAGCTCACTCCTCGGCTCCATCTCTGTAGTTGGCTTCCCCACTTCGATACCTGGCAGCTCTGCTGCACTCAGACACCTTCTGTTTTTCTGTGACACCACAGGTCCTGAGACCACATGGTCCCCCCGAGGGCTCCACCCCCAGATTAGCCTCTGGAGCGATGTCCCTCAGTGGAGCAGACTTCTAAAAGTTCCGATTTTGTGCTCTGCTGCTCTACCCCTTGCCAGGAGCCAGCCCTTCCCCCTGCAGTTTATCTTCCTGTCGCTTCAGATTCATTTCTCTGCACATCCTACCTTCTATAAAGTGGTCACTTTTCTGTTCCTAGAATTGCTGCTCTTCTTTTTTATCACCTGTTGAGTTTGTAGGTGTTCAGAATGGTTTGATAACTATCTAGTTGAATTCCTGGGACCTGATGATATTTAAGTCTCCCACTCCTCCATCTTGCACTGCCCCCTTCTTTCCTCCTTTTTAATTCATTGCAAAATATTTGGTCTTTTTTTTTTACCCTGTTCTACAGCAACTTCTTTCTGGTGAGATTTTCATCTTTCATCTGTTTTCCTGCTTCTCTTATTTTTTTCTCCTCAGAAGAATTTTGGTGGGTGCTTGGGTGGCTTAGCCTGTGAAGCATCTGCCTTCACCTCAGGTCATGATCCTGGGGTCCTGCAATCAAGCCTGCTTCTCCCTCTGCCCCTTCGCCTATTCATGCACTCTCTCTTTCTCTCTCTCACAAAAATAAATTTATATAAATAAGTAAATAAATAAATATAATATAAATATAAATAAAAAAATAAAAAATATATATATAACAATCTTAACAATGTAGGAGGGTTCCCCTTTCTTCACATCCAAGTCATTTCCTGACTTGTTAATTTTAGCCATTCTGACTGGTGTGAGGTAGTATCTCACTGTGGTTTTGATTTGTATTTCCCTGATACCAAGAGATGTGGAGCACTTTTTCATGTGTCTATTGGCCATTTGGATGTCTTCTTTGCAGAAATGTCTGTTCATGTCTTCTGCCCATTTCTTGATTGGATTATTTATTCTTTGGGTGTTGAGTTTGATAAGTTCTTCATAGATTTTGGATACTAGCCCTTTGTCTGATATGTTATTTGCAAATATATTTTCCCATTCTGTTGCTTGTCTTTTGGTTTTGTTGACTATTTCCTTTGCTGTGCAAAAACTTTTGATCTTGATGAAGTCCCAATAGTTCATTTTTGCCCTTGCTTCCCTTGCCTTTGGTGATGTTGGTGGGAATGCAAGCTGGTGCAGCCCACTCTGGAAAACAGTATAGAGGTTCCTCAAAAAGTTGAAAATAGAGTTACCTTATGACCCAGCAATCGCACTACTGGGTATTTACCCTATAGATACAAACATAATGATCTGAAGAGGCACATGCACCCGAACGTTTATAGTAGCAATGTCCACGATAGCCAAACTATGGAAAGAACCTAGATGTCCATCAACAGATGATTGGATAAAGAAGATGTGGTATATATATATATATATATATATATATATAATGGAATACTATGAGGCATCAAAAAAAAAAACCCTGAAATCTTGCCATTTGCAATGACGTGGATGGAACTAGAGGATATTATGCTAAGCAAAATAATTCAATCAGAGAAAAATAATAATCATATGATCTCTCTGATATGAGGAATTTGAGAGGCAGGGCAGGGGTTCATGGTGAAAGGGAGGGAAAAATGAAACAAGATGGGACCTGGCAGGGAGACCAACCATAAGAGACTCTTAATCTTAGGAAACAGAGAGCTGCTGGGGAGGGGATAGGGGGTAGGGGGTAAGGATGAGGTGGCTGGGTGATGTACATTGGGGAGGGTATGTGCTATGGTGAGTGCTGTGAATTGTGTAAGACTGATAATTCACAGATCTGTGTACCTGAGACAGATAATAAATTATGTGTTAATAAAAAAAAAGAAAACATTAGAAAATAATTTTAAAAAACACTCCTTAAAAAAAAGACTTTGTTATGGTTCCTATTTTAGTGCCATTTTAATTCCTGTTCAATAAAGTATGCAAATTTTCTCAGGTAAGTTATTTGTGGGAGTCTCATAATATGGATGAGTCAAGTTTTGTGTATCCAGCTAGCTTGAGTTTTTCTTGTGATCTAATACAATGAGGCTTTATTTCTCCCCAGCTTGTGGAGATAAGCAACTATGGTATTTTTCTTTTTCTTTTTCTCTTTCTCTTTCCCTTCCTCCCTTCCTCATTCATTCATTCCTTTCTTCCTTTCCATGAAAGATCTTTCTTTCCTTCTGCTGCCAAGGATATGGAATACTTCTTGCAAATGTGGCTAGCGTGTATGATTCCCCATTTAATCTCATGTTCTCTGCCTCTTGGCTCTAAGGGAGGTCCAGGAAGCTCATGCTATCATTTGGTTGTACCTATTCTCATTACAGCAAAAGATTTACATTCAGTATCTCATCTAGTAACTCCCCACCTTCAGGACACTTATTTTGCTGTCTCTTTGAGAGATCTGCTGCTACCGTGCTCCTTCTGCTTCGTATTCTAAATCTGCTGCTTCCTCCAGAGTCTCCTGCTTTGGGCAGTCTTCCCACTTCTATGGAGCCTGAAGTTTTAGCTTCTCTCCTAATTTTACTAAAAATGTCACAGAAATAGAATTTGTGGTGTTTTGCCTTCCTTCTCCTGTATTTCTTGTTGCCTTTTGGATAATTTTCAAAAAGAGAAGAGGTAAATGCTGACTTAATGTCACTATGTTTCACAAGAAAACCCTACATTTCTCTAGAAGTGATGGTGAATTTCCTCATTAATGCCATCAACAAATGTTTGATTCTAGCTGAATGAAAATAGGCTCTGTTCAAGCATCAAAATAGTTTCCTTTGCAAGATTCCATGATGACCCTCTTTTATGCCCACATGAGTACTATGTGCATAGACCATATGATCCACTCATGGCACGTTAACTCAGGTGATCCACTCACATATCTCAACCTTTGGTCTGTCCTGTTCTTTCACTTCATATTCCAACTACAAGTGTTCTTGCATCTAGCTGATACTCTTTTCCCTTCAACCTTAATTTTCTCCCAATTTATCACCATGCTCTTGGCTCACTTTCCTTCTGTATCCAGCCTAGGTCCACATATGAAGTTCATTTTAACAATTTCTTGGTAGTATGTGATTTCTGTCACCATCTACTATACCTACTATATCTACTATACCTGCCCAAGAAAAGCCCAATCCCAAATCAGTCTAAATGTCCATCTTCTCTTCTCCAATATTGAGTACTGATAGAAAATAAATATCACACAACCAGTGAGATGTGTTACCCGCACAGATAAATGGTTCCTAGTCTCAGTCAAGCAGTAGTTATGGTGATAATAATCACTAACATTAATTCATTAGTTATTTCAAACTTCTGTTTAGGAAGTTTGGTGTCATTTTGCTTGCATTTGATATCCGGCTCCCTAACTTACCATCTCTATGACTTTAGATACTTTTTTCAACCTCTTGATCTCAGTTTTCTTGTCTATAAGATGGGGGAAATAAGAGTACCTACCCCTTAGTGCTATTGGGAGGGTAAAATGAGATAATATGATTAAGGAATAAGAATGGTGTCACACACATAGTTTACACTCACCAAGGGGTAGCTAATGTAGGTATAATTGCTACACAGTTTTAAGACACATTTTCAGACAGACACTAAGTCATAGAATATATTCCAAGGACTATAAATTCCATAAAGGTGGTGTCTCTGTCTGCTTGGGCTGCTATAACAAAATACTGCAGACTGGGTAACTCATACACAGTAGAAATTTATCTCATAGTTCTGGAGGCTGGAAGTCCAAAAAAGTGTGCCAGTAGGGACAAATTCTGATGAAGGATCTCTTCTGGTTTATAGACATGTCGCCTCACATGGCAGAAGGGTTTGGGGAGTTCTGTGGAATTTCTTTAATAACAGTACTAATTCCACTCATGAGGGTTCTATCTTCATGACCTAAACATTCCCCACAGAGCCCTACCCCTAATACTATTACATTGGGCATTAGGATTTCAACATATAAATTGGGGGGTGGGGCATAAACATTCAAACCATAGTGGGCAGTGGCTATATTGCTACTTTTTGTCTTTCACAGCTGAATATAATATTTTGCATCATACCTGCCCCATGTGAGAGTCTGTTATTCAACAAATAGTTGCTCAATGAAAGAATGAATGAATGAGCAAATACACTTCCCATGGGTCACACAGCTAAGAAGTGGCAGAGCCAGTATTTGAACTCAGATCTCTCAGACTTGCCAGTCACATTTACTTCAGCTGCATCTTATTGCTCCAAGCAAGTCATAAGACCAACTGGATTTCAAGGGTTGCAGAAACAGACTCCAGGTCTTGTTAGGAACTACAAAGGTTGTGTGGCCATAAGTAAACAACCACAGATGTTCTCTCCCATCTTTACCACTCTCCTTAAGTCTCCTAGCTCTTCATATATGCCCACTTTTGGAAGGTACATGATCTCTAACTTTATAAAGAAAATGGAGAACCTTAGGCAGAAATTACTTATGTTTCCTGCTTCTACCTGGCAATGAATTCACTATAGATTGTGCCTCTCCTGCACCCTATCTCCCTATCTCTCCTATCCTTGGTCCCATTCCCAGGAATTAGTCATTCTGATAGTTATCTTTTTATTCTTAATTCCAGGGTCAGAGATGTAAAAGTCTTCTTCCTGAAAAAGGCTGCTCTCTTTACCATTCGGTCTGTTCCCTATTCTATGTTTTCCTCAAGAAACTTCCATCATCGCTAAAATCTTTGAATAGTTTAAATATATGTTTTAAGTTTCATGCCATTTTATAAACATGCAGATATCTTTTCCATCTTTCGAGGGGGGGGGGAACCCACTCCAACTTTACCTTATCTTTTGCTTTTAGTCACATGAATATGTTTGCACAGAGATATCTTCACTTACCATCTCTTTTTCTTTACTTTTTCTTATCAAAGAGGTATCTTCACTTACTATCTCGTTTTCTGTACTTCCCATCACCAATAGGCTTTTACACCAACATGCCAAAAAACACAAGTTGTTTCCACCAAAGTTACCCATGACTTACATCCTAGTTGCTTAATCTAATGGATCTGCTTGATTCATTACTGGATGCTTCTTTACAATTTTTTCACTGATTTCTTTTCTGTAATCATGTATTAAACATTGGTTTAAATTAAAAACTTTGACACCTTTGTCCATGACTGAAACAATATGACCTCATGCGGGATGATCTCGTGCAGTCCTTGGTATTGATCATCATAATGGTTATATTCCTTCTCCCATGGGCTTGTAGACTCATATCCAACTCCCAAATGGATGTTTCCCCTCAGATATTCTACTAGCAATAGATCAGTTCTCCAAGGCTCTATAGTAAATTATCCTAAAATATAGTATCTTTAAAAAAACAATAATTTCTTCACTCCTGATTCTGGTAATTTGGTTAGACAGGTAGTTCTTCTGTTGGTCTGGCCTGGGGTCTGGTAGGTGGCTGCAGTCAACTGATGAGTTGGTTGGGGATTGGTTGGTCCTGAAGGGTCCCATCATCAAGTATTTGGGAAATCAGCTCAAAATGCTGGAATGGCTGGAACTCTCTTGCTCCACATTCTCTCTAGTCCTCAGAAGCTAGTTTCTTCTTCACAAGGTGATTACAACACTCCAAAAAGAAAAGAATAGAAACTGCAAGATGACTGTGGCTAAGAGTTGCCAGTCATGTGTTACTTCTGCCACATTCTCTAGGTCAAAGCAAATCATATGACCAGCTATATTTCAAAAAGTGGGAAAATGGACTCCATGTCTTGTTAAAAAGACCTGCAAAGAATTTATAACCATATTTAAACTATCACATACACCTGGTACCTTATATTCCCCTAACTGGTATTTGTAATCTTCCTTAAATTTTCTGATACTCCTAAATTTTCTGTTTGAATTCACATGGTCCCCCAGGCCAGAAATCTAAGAGCAGTTATTGACAACCCTCCTTTGTTTATCAAGTCCAATTGCTCTCCAGGTTCTGTCAAGTTAATCACATCACTTTCTCTCAAATCTGTTGTTTCTTTCCTTACCACCTTAGCTTCAAGTTGTATATGTGTCTTCAAACTCAAAGTCCAATTTTGCCTCTGTAATCTACTCTCAATATCCCTGCTAGGGTGATTTATCTGAAGTGCAAAATGGTCATAATGCACCAAAGTAGATGTATATCTGAAAATAAAGTTATTTTTGTTGTCTGGCTTCTGAATCTCTTTCTTATACTTGGTTTGTTTTACCTCTTCCTATGGAAACTAGAAAGAATGATCACTGTTTTCCCAGCCGCTGGCTGCTGGGGTGCATGACCATCACCCCGGCCAGCCCAATCAGACATGCCTACTGCAGACTTTGAATCCAAAACAAAAAGTGGCGGCAACATCCAGTCTCCAGGGCGACAGTGCCAGGAGTAGCCTCCAGAGTCTGGGGCTGAGGGAGCAATGGTGGTCATTCCAGTATCCAGTCATCAGATGTAGGGAATCAGTGTTTTTGTCCAAACAGTTTTATGTTTCTTCTGTTGCTGCCTAGTTTCTGAGCCTGGTTCTCCAATCTTCTATGTAAGGCTTTTCAATATTTTTTTGTCTCTTAAAATTGGCCTGGGTTGATTTTGGTGGCTTACAAATCAGAACTTTGTATGCTTCCTGTATTTTTGCTTCACATCTTTCAGTGAGGCATTCATGAACTAATTTTGAGTAAACATTTATTGAATGAATTATCGAACCTGGTTTTTGACATCCAGAGGCAAGCCATCTATGAAGGCAGAAGAGACTCAAAAGCATGAAAAAGTTCCATGATATTGTTGTAAGTATTTTGGAGTTGGAGAAATCATCAATTACCTTATGAAGTGCCCTCTGGGCTTTAGTAGATGTTCTTTTTGGTGCTATTAGAGAAAGACCATTATATGGGCTTGGCCCTTAGGGCTAGCATTTAAGAGATTTTAAGGACATATAAAATTATTTTAATTTTAAGAGAACAAGAACAGTGCTCTCTTTTATTAATAAAGTATTGTGTAGAAAGTATGATTTAATCAGTTAAGCATTACACTATTGCACAATGGCCAGAAAAACAAACAACCACACACAATGCCACTCTCTTTCTGTTTTAAATTGTAACAAATTTACTCTGAACCAATCATCTTGGCAAAATCTGGTTAATTAGTGACCAATATTAATTAATAATTCTAGATGGCATTATGAAAGGTCCAGAGATTTGAAGTAATCTCCTTTTATTTCAGCTGATTCCTGCTAAGCTAAATCTTCATTGGTAGAAAATACAAGGATACATGTTATTTGTCGCTAAATAAATGCAACAAGTAGCAAGTATAATAGTAGTTCAGAGAACTTTTATAAATAGTGTCATTCCCTTTTCATTCTAGGCTAATATTGCTTTTCTATTCATTGTGCTTTTGAATATATATGCTGGTAACGTTCTATGAACCAGAGAGATCAGAGAAAATCTATTAGAAATTCAAGACTTGAGCTGGGTTGTGACACATTACAAAGATTTAGGTATGGATAGGAGAAAGACAAAGGAGGTCGTTAGTGAGTGGGGAATGGACTGGGCAAGATATATGGAGGAGAAACTGTAGTTGGCATGTGAGAGTGGAAATAAAATTCCAGCTCACTTGAGGAGTATTAAAATAATGCAGTAATTAGAGAAGGCAGTGGGGAAGGTAAAATTAAGGATAAGGAAGTACCATCGACAATCTGTAAGTGGAAAAGGAATGGATGTAGTGTCTAGAAAGATTAATTCGGCAGTCTTGTGCATGATGGATGGAAGTGAAGAGATACTGGAGTCAAGAGTAGGTAAGGTGGTTAGTGAAATTATTACCTCATAGGGTTATTGTAATTATCAGCTCACAAAGATCTGACAGTGAGTCAGGTAAGAGGAATGAAAAAAGCAGAGACTTTTAAAGATGTTATGAAGCATACATTTACAGAATTTAAAGATAGAACATCAAGTCAAAGGACAAATGAATGAAGAGTTAGGGAATTAGTAGTTTGAGGGTTTCTCAATGTAGAAAGCATGGCCCCACTAATGCAGGTGAACTCAGAAGAGGATAATTCTAAAGAAAAAAGACAAATCTGGTTGTAGATATATTGACTTTGAACATCAAAGTGGAAGTGTTCAAGTTCCATTTGCATACTGTAGCCTAAAAGAGGCACTGAAGGCTGTAAACTATCCTCATCCTAAAGATGGTTTGGTATGGGATGAATGAACTCATGAGAAAAGTAGATCTCTGAGAAGTGGTTATGCAGTGGAGATAGGAGGAGAAAGAGGAAAGCAAAGAGGACTGAGAAGGAGCTATCTGAAAATCAACAAACAAATAAACAAACAAACAAAAAATAATGTAAAAGTAAAAATGGGAGCTGGATTTGGAGGATTAAGCAAGAATGGAAACATTAATAGTGTCAAATGCTATTCCAGCATTTTCTAAACATCCTTGAGGTTATCACATTTATATCTATATTTATTATCTATTGCTATATAACAACATTTCCTAGAACAAGAACAAACATTTGCTACATCAAATATAATTTCTGTGGGTTAGGAATTCAGGAGTAGCTTGGATGCAATATTTTGGTTTGCAGTCTCTCATGAGCTTGCAAACAAGATGGCAGCTGAAGCTGCAGTTATCTGGAAGCATGACCAGGGCTGGGAGGCTTTGCTTCCAAGATGGCTCACTCAAATGAGTAGAAAGTTGGCATCGGCTGTTGACAAGAAACCTCAGTTCTTCACACGGGTCTTTCCATAGGGTACTTGACTGTCCCTGAACCATGGCAGTGGCCTCCTCCTGAGTAAGTGATCCAAAAGAGAAAACAGGAGGAAAACCACAATGTTATTTATGACATAAGTTTAGAAATCCCACTCCATCATTTTTTGCAATACCTTATGATTAGACATGTCAGCCCTACTCAACACCAGCAAGAACTAGACAAAAGTATGAACAGCAGGAGGTGAGGATCATGGAGGGTGTCTTAGAGGTTGGCAAATACAACGTGCCATGTCTTGTCACCAATCAGAATCTTAGAAGTGTTTGGTCTTTCCTATAAATCTACTGACTTCTAAAAAATCAAGTTGATGGAAAAGTTCCTAAAATAATGAGAATGTCATATCTTTTTACAATTAATTCTTTTCTTCTTTCTGATCCATTAAGTTTCGTTTTCAATATATGCTCTGAACTTGTAACTTGGAATGCAGCATTATGAAATAGTTGGTGAAATCCATGGGGTCAGTAACCATAAGTGGACATTATCCTTCTTAATGAGACATTTAATATAAAGCAGATGGATTAGTGATGTTTCCTGGCTCATTTGTTGATTATTAATGCTTGTGTTCCTCCTTGTCTTCCCAAAGCACGTAATCCATTTAAAGGCACGTTGATTTTTAAAATTTTATTATAATTTTATGTATATCCTTTTATCATTTTTAAATGCTCTTCCAGTATGATGACTAAGCAAGGTCTCCATTAATTAATCAATTAAATTAATATTTCGTGAAAACACAGATGGCATTTTCAAAATAGGCCATCCTTTTCAAATTTGAAGGTGTAGAAGAATCACCCAAGAAGCTTGTTTACAGATGCAGGTTTCAGGGCCTTACCAGCAAAAATTAACTCATAACGTCTGGAATAGGGCCCTGGAAAGAGAAATTTTAAATGAGTAGCCAAGATGATTCTGAAATAAGTGGATCTATGAATGATAAAGACCTGTGTTCTTTTTTTTTTGAAGATTTTATTTATTTATTTGACAGACAGAGAGATCACAGTAGGCTGAGAGGCAGGCAGAGAGAGAGGGGGAAGCAGGCTCCCTGCTGAGCAGAGAGCCTGATGTGGGACTCGATCTTAGGACCCTGGGATCATGACCTGAGCCAAAGGCAGAGGCTTTAACTCACTGAGCCACTCAGGCACCCCAAGACCTGTATTCTTACGAAAAACTTTCATTAGCTCATAACGTTTATATCCAGCATTTTGTAGGATAAGTTGCAGAGAATAAGAGGCTTCTGAAAAAAGTTGCTACCAAACATTAGTTCTTAAAGGAATGTACTTTCTGCCCAGTACCTAAGGGAAGAACATTCTATAGTTACCAGCCAAGGCCTGAAGAAAGAGGTACTGTGCAAAGCAGCAAGGTATGAAGCAAATACCAGTGTTTCTCACCTAGGGTAATTGTGAGGATTACATGATGTAACACAAGGTGCTTAGAACAGTAATTCACACAGTAAAACTTCCACAAAATGTTCTTGATGATGATGGTACTGTATATTTTATATATCTAGAAACAATGGTTAAAGATGACTACCCATTCATCAATGAGTAGGAACTAAATATTGGTATCAGACCCTTGTGTGAACATACTCTTAACAGTGTGCAACATATAGATACGAGAAGTGAAGCATATACAGTTCTTATCTCCATGAATTCAGACATCTTCAAAAAATACCTAGCTGCTTCAGGTTAAAAAACACAAAGAAGAAAAACAAACAAAAGAACTTCTGCATTGGTTTCCTAGGGCTGTTATAACAAAACACCACAGACAGGATGGTCTGGAGAACAGAAATGGATCGCCTCACATTTCTGGAGGCTATGAGTCTCAGATCAGGGTGTCCGCAGTGTGTGTTCTTCCTGAGGGCCATGAGGAGAGGATCTGTTCCAGGTCTCTCTCCTTGGCTTGTAAAAGGCCGTCTTCTCCCTGTGTGTGTCTGTGTTCAAATATCCTGCTCTTAGCATCAATCATATTGGATGTGGGTCCCCCCTAGTGACTTCATTTTAAACTTGATTACCTCTGTAAAAGTACTGGGGGTTAGGACTTCAACATATGAATTTTGGGAGGGACACAATTCAACCCATAACAATCCCTCTCAACTCTCCTTGCAAAGCCTTATTTTATTTACAAGGTTTCAGATTGGGATTGAGGGTCCCTAATGAGTGGGCTTGGAATAGAACACACACACACACACACACACACACACACATACACACACACACACACACACACATAACAACAAAAATGGTCAAAGCCTGCTTTTCTCACATATTGCCTTAGTAATAAAGCTTTCTTTCTTTCTTTTTTTTTTTTTTTTTTTTTTGAGTGGATGGGAGTGGTAACATTGGCAATATGGGCAATATAAAGGAGTAAATTATCTTGTCCTTACCCTAGAAGGACTTATAATCACAGGGCACGCAAGGAATAAGTCGGGGGAGGGGAGAAAATAGTGTACAGAAATGTCCACTAGCTGAATTTAATTCAGCTTAGAGTGTGAGTAAATTTAATGAGTAATGTTTTGGGTGTAGCACAAGGAAGGTGCTCAATAAATCATGCTCATTCCTACCTCACTGCTGCTAACCTGGCATCCTTCCAGAAAGGCTTCGTATGAAATAAGTGAGAATGGGCCACAAGCAGAGAGAACATCCAATACAATAAAACTAATAGGGCATATTTGTCTGGAGTCCGTTCTTTTGTTTATAATCTTAAATAATAGGTACAAAGTGGTCGATCATCTCCACTTTTATTAAGTCTTCCCTTTTGTTATTCTTACTTGCTTTGGCTCTTTTTGTCTTTTTTAATATTGTCATATAACTATACATCATTTTGTAAGTCCTTTCAAATAGGGTTTGGAACAAGATGAGATATAAATAGAATAAAATGTTCTGAAGGAATTGTCTTGCTTTATTTTGTTCGCCGAAAGGAAAGTACTTTTATAAGTCAAGCCGGCTTTCAAAACCTTGAAACTATCAACAAGAAATATGAGCTAAGGAAAGGTCAAATAATGGAAAAAACCAAATCATGTAATTAGGATAAGATGTGTGTGCGTGTGTGTTTTTGTGGGACAGTAGAATTGTGTCAATTGAGTCAACCATACATTTAATAGGGGAAAAGGTCGCAGACCCAGATTGGCATGCACTTCATGTAATAAACTGAGATACAGAAGAGAATAATAGTGATTTATGGGATTCTTCTTGATTCTGACATTTCATTATTTTTAAACAGAAATAGCACTTCTAGTGCATGCTTCTGGCATTATGTTTCCTCATCTTGCTCTGAAATAATATATACACTGCAATGAGCCATCTCATTTTACAGTTTTCTGACTTCTATCAGGAAAATAGTACTATTTTCAGCTGTGTTCCTGAAAGTATGGAAAGGAATGACATAAATATGAAATTTAAGACTAAAAACTGACTTCTTACAAATTACATACACACATGCACACACACAAATACACACAAAACATTTCACTAATTGGTATGTGCAGTTTTAAAAGAAATAACAAAATTAAAATGGTAAGGCTTTACTTTTCCTTTTTAGCTGATTTTTTAACATCAATCATTTAATTATGCTTTTGAACAGTATGATTACTTAAGAACTAAAGAACAGGGTTTCATTTGTAGCAAGATATTAATATGGTTCTCCTCATTACCTATCAATTTCTTGTTTAATATAGAACTTTGTCATAAGTGATAGATGGCACAGAATTTAAGTAGGATGGAGAAAGTTTGTTGTATGTGGCAAAAGTCTGTGCCCAAAAATTATGATTTGGCTACAAACTCATCATATGGTTTTGACTATGACCTGTAGTCTACCACTTCAGGATAGCAGTAGTGTAGTCATATTGGACGTGGGATTAAATCTTTACTTTGACACTCAATTGGAAGAGGTACTTTACCTTTCTAAGCCTCAGTCTCTCCATCTGTAAAATGAAGATTATGATACCCATTTTATAAGACCTTGAAGAGAAGAAAATGAGGTAATATATGTGACAAATGTTAGGCATTACCTCTCATAGTACTTTCTAAGAATAGCTCAAATGTTAATTGAATGAAATTATGGTGTTTAAAAATAAGAATTATTGAAAAGTGATGATTAGAATGGCCATTGTCTTCTCCAAGTAAACATCTTTGACTTTAGGGCTTTTGCTTGAAGATTGTCAGTAAAGAAGTTTCACCATCTGCCAGTGTAGTTGGCTCTACGCTGAACTGTTTTAATTACTACCACATTTGCTATGTTATTTTATGAATAAAATATTGACATGTTGCTTCTAAACTCATATTGGAAAAGGAGATCACGTTTTTGCAATACAAGGCTGTGGACTTTACACTTGCAATGACTATGGTTCAAATGGCAAGGAAAATATGGCAACACCATGTTATCTAAATGAAATATTGCATGCCTGGGAGTACATCCTTTATAAAACAGATGGTTCTTTGTTGAAAACAAAATATGATTATTGTGTTTGCATGCAAGAAATTTTATGCTGTCCAATTATAGGAATCAAACTAGTTATAACTGTTTTGGAGTGCAAAGCTTCTTCAAATCAGAGGGAAATTTCCTACTCTTGAGTCTATATAATGGAGAAAGATGAGATAGAGGTAAAATAGCATGTTAATGAATACCATTAGGATGCCCAGGTCTATGAAACAAGACTGTGTGCAAGTTCAGACACATGATCCATTGTTAGAGTCGCCTGTTGATCTGGCTTCAATAAATATTGTTGAGCCAAAAATTTAGCTCAACTGCTGCTATGTTTACTAGGCCCTTCCCCTTTAAGAGCTCATCTTTACTAGTATTGCCTTGACACTTATCGTTGTATTGTAACTGGACTTCAGTGCAGTGGAATGCTTCTTTAAACGTTGACAGATATGAGGAAAGAATGACTATCTTGGTTTTAGAGAGGGTATGGAGATCAAGTAGATGAGTAAAATCATAAAGAAGAAAAGGGAAAATGCGGAACTATCTGAGTGAGTTGTCTTTACTTGATAAATGAATATAAATATCCTCTCTCTCAGTGACTTTCCACTGGGGTAATTTTGCAGAGAGGCATTTGGAAAGGTCTAGAGATAACTTTGGGTTGAAACAGCCCAGAGAGAGGAGAGATTGGCATGTAGTGAGTAGAGGCTAAGGTTGCTTCTAAACATCCCACAATGCACAGGTCAGCCTCTCACAGCAAAGAATTATCCAGCCCAGAATGTCAATAATGTGGAAACTGGGCACCCCGTGACTTGAAAGTCTGATTTACATCCCCTTATATACATTTTATGAGTAGATATATCTATAAAAGTTGGACTTGTAATAAACAATTTTTATATTGTATCAGCATCATTCCTATGGGATTCTACTCAGATTGTATAATTTTAAAAAATAGTTACTTTCTGAATGTTACATGAAAATAAGATTTTCATGGTGGTAAAACCTATCCTCAACAAGTAGTAACCTCAGAACTGTCTTTATCTAAATTCGGCAGAAGAGCAAAATATGCAGACACCAAATTTGGAAATACCTTAAGCCTATTTACATCCCTGAGGACTCTATGACCGCTCTCGGCAATAGCAGAAAAACCCAGTCAACGTGGGACACAGAGGTAATGGTAATTTAAGTTGTAAATATTGGGACAGTAGTAAAGACAGCTAAACTGAGCACAAAATTTGAGAAATTGCTGGGAACTGGAACAAATCAGCTTAGCTTGGGGGGATTAAAGCTCACAAGTTAAAAATAGGAAAAGTAATTCTGGAAACAGAGCTGAAAGGAAATCAACCATCTTCAGCCCTTAGATTGTTGACCCCATAATTCTCATGTTTGCTGAGTTATTACTATGCACATGCAACCATAAAATCCCAGTGCCATCCAACAGTAAGGGCTTATTTTCCATGGGTCAGCTTGTTGATGGCAGTTGGCTGATCTAGACCCTGCTGGATGGCTCTGTTTTAAACATCAGGCTTGGCTGTGGTTGGTTCCACTTGTCTTTATGCTGAGCAAACAGATATGCAGAAGAATCTCATTTCATGGCAATGGTGGAGACACAGGAAGGTAACTGCCCAGGCGCATTTCAAGCTCTTGTCAATGGTCAAAGCAAGTCCTATGGGCCCGCCCAAATTCTAGAGACAGGGAAGAATACTCCTATGGAGGTAGAAAGGGGAATGAATATTTTCAACAATAATGTAGCTTTCTACGTCATCTATAATTGAGCCCATTGCTTTTGGGGAGCAATATAGCTTTTATTTATTCAACTGCACTATCCTATTTTTAATTCTCAAAAGGAAAGGATGGCCTAGGTCATGAGTAATGTAGTTGGATTCCCAGGTCTGAATATTATTCCCCCTTTCTACCACTGACTGAGAAGCTGAGCATATTGGTTTTTCTGCAGTCTCATCTCTTCCATCTGCTACACGTAGATAACATTTGCTGTTGATTTACTATTGTATGTCTTCCAGGAAACAAGGTAACTCAAATTCACTAAAACACCCTCAGTGGACAGGAGTAACGAAGGACTGATCATTACTTAATTGTTTAGCCTTGATAGTTTTTCTGCATTTCCTTTGACATTATTTCGAATATTTTCAGGATGGAGAAAAAGAATTTGTCCAGACAAGCATTTGATGATTTTCCTCATCTCTTCTCCAAAGGATACTATTTTGAATTTGTTTAGCATTTTAGTAAATCCATTAACCATTCATCCTAGACTTAGCAAACAGGTCCAACAGTTTAATTCTGTTCCCTGCGAAATCTAAAACCACATCATAAACTGCATCATGTTAGGCATTAAATATAATGTATTTTCACACCAAATTCAGAGTTAGGATAATGAAAGTATAGAAAATAGGTGCTGGAGAAAGCCAAAGAAATTTGTCAGTCTTGGCACTTGCTAATTTTGGTGTAACTGGGTTAACTCCTGTTGATAGAAATGGTATAGGTCAACAAAGGGGCTAAAACAATAACTGGGTTTTTAGAAAATATCCACTTAAAATAAGCTTGTTCTCTTTCCTATGTGAGATTGCCGCCTATATCCTTTATTTAATCTGTGACGAGTCTTAGGGACTATTGGTTTCTCCATATGCTCTAATGTTCACAGCTTGGAATTAAAAGGAGTACCTCAGAAAGATGGATCTCAGTTTCTGGGGGAAAAAAAAAACTTGTTGTAAAAATCAGTCTGCTTTTCTGTTGCCTCCTTTCATTTCTTGAATCAATCCTGAAAAGCAGGAAACACATAAATGGCCTCAACAGGTTACTCTGAGGGAAGAAAAAAAAAAAGAGTTAGACTTTGTTTCCTTTACTACCCACATAGGTGTGGTTATTGCTAGGAACAGGCATTACAAGAGAACAAGAGCTGCCTTGTGCCCGACTCTCTACCACCTGGATAGCCTGCTCACTTCCACACCTCCCACCACACACATCAAAGCGAAGATAGTGCCTACTTGTGACTCACCTCATGTTCTGCCTGCTATCTACCTCCTGATCATCAAGGTCTTCTCAAGGGCTTTCATCAATGTGAATATCCGTATCTCACTGGAGATCCCAGTCACTTTGTTCTGTTATCTAACTGACCTTACAAAGGTTTGCCTTACAACCAGGTCAATTTCCTCCATTTTCTTGCGCTTGAACAAGGATTTCTTTCCAATTCAATATTTCTATCCAATTTCCAATATTGTTGAGGTAGCAGAGGTTAAGGCATTAAAGTTTCTAATGAGCAATAATTTCAAGGAAAGGAAAAATGGAGATGCACATTCCAACATTTCTGACAGTAGTTATTTGATGAAAACATCACTTCATTAGAAGTCTCAAATAAATCATGGACTAAGTGAGCCTTTATTATTTTGCGTGCTGGAGGTGAGTGAGAAGGGAACAGATAATGGGTAGTGATAATATGACATCCACTCTGTTGAATTATAGTGGCCTGTCATTGAAAGATATTACTTGGTATTTCTGTCTACTAAATAGGAGACCAGAAAAAGTTTGGGCAGAGAGCTATTCATTATGTTTTTAAAAAATTCTGCATTTCTGGTTTTCTATTTGAATTGGAGTAATGGTTTGTTATTTTACTAAACAATATTCACCAACAATATATTGTACATAGTGCTCTCCTACTTTTCTAAGTCCTTTAAGTATTTGTGGTTTTATTTTATTTTCATTTACAATGATATTTACTTCTGTTGACTGTCCACTTTTTCTAGATTTGACATACTGAGGGTTTCTCTTTTCATTCACTTCATTCTGTAAATATTTTGAGGACCTACATTAAGTGATTGATTCAAGAGTTTGTTGGTTTTCTAACTCATTACTTTCTGCCTTTACCTTTATTCTTCTTGCTTGCTGCTTTCCTTGAATTGCATCTCTTATTATCGTGTTTCACTTTATATTACTTTGATTATGAATCCTTTTATGCTTCTTTAATGAAAATGTTAATTTTGTATTTCATTTTTTTTAAAAGACTTTATTTATTTATTTGACAGACAGAGATCACAAGGAGGCAGAGAGGCAGGCAGAGAGAGAGGAGGAAGCAGGCTCCCTGCTGAGCAGAGAGCCGGATGCGGAGCTTGATCCCAGGACCCTGAGACCATGACCTGAGCCGAAGGCAGAGGCTTAACCCACTGAGCCACCCAGGCACCCCTGTATTTCATTTTTTAAAAACAATAGTAGCAGTTAACATTATAAATTTTTGTCTGAATATGTTTAGAGATGTAATCATCATATTGGTCACTTGGCCTTTATTACATATTCCCCTTTTTTAATAGTGAGCCTGTACAACCTTTAATGAGTAGGAACTCGGAACCCTACAGTCCCAACTGATTAGACAAGAGTGGGCATTTTATTCAACTGGACCAATCATATTTTTTCTCACCTTGAAGGTCAGATTTGGTAAAGTGATTCCAGTGAGTGTCTGCTAGACTCCAACTGGGATTTCAAAAAAACTCAGAATTGGAATGACCATGTTTAACCCATGAGCAACTGGAACAATAAAAGCTAGGCTGCTGGTAAGTTTATGCATGAAAACAGGAAGAACCAAGAGACTATGCAAGGTGAGACAGAAAGACAGAGAAAGAGGTCACTTTGATTCTTGTAAGATTTCCTGTTTCTTCTATAGTTTGGCTTCTCTTTTAGACTTTCATTTCCATTTTACTTAAGCTAGGCAATTAGTTTATTATCTTACAACAAAATGACTCTTAACATAGTAGTTCTTTCATTATATGTTAAAACAATGTAGTCTTTTTTTTTCCATTATTTTAAACTTAAAAAAATTTTTAAAATAGTGACTTTGGTTCACGTAAACCTATGGGGAAATTAACCAATTAGTTCATCTATCTGTCCCACAGTTCATCTGGTAACAGTAACTTGAGTTTTCAGTAAAGTTTCTGGATTTCTCTGCTCCTTTCAATAACATGATTATTTTAATGAAAAGAAGTAAGGTGTCTAGTTGGAAAGAGTGTATATTACTTTCCTATTGCCACTATAACAAGTTAATGTGACCCTCGTGGCTGAAAACAACACAAATTTATTGTCTTACATTTCTAGAGGTCAGAAATCTGAAATGGGTTTTATGAGCTAAAATCAAGATGATGGCAAAGTCTCATTTCTTCTGGAGGCTCTCAGGATAGTTACTTCCTTGCTATTTCTAGCTTCTCAAGTCTACTCACATTTTTGGGTTGTGGTCCTTTCTTTCATTTCAAAGCACATCTCTCTGAGCTTTGCTTTCATCATCTAGTCTCTTTTCTGCTTCTGAGCTTCCCTCTTTCTCTTACCAGGACCCTTGTGATTGCATTATACCCCCACAAATAACCAGAATAATCTCCTCATTTTATAATCCTTAACTTAATCACATCTGCAAAGTCTCTTTTAGTATTTAAGGCAACATATTCATAAGTTCTGGAGATTATAATATGGATAGCTTAGGCCGTTTACTCAGCCTATCAAGAGCATTAGATTAACGGCAATTTATTCAATGTCAATGCTGTAACTTCACTTATTAATCTTAAACAAGTTAGTTAAATTCAGTGTGTTTCAGTTTCTATATCTGAAAAGTAAGGGACTTATATTAATCACTTTTTACAAACTCTCTTCTTAAGCTAGAATTCTTTTTCTAGGCTACCATGAATAACGTGTAAAATAACATCAAATTGCCAGGATAATTTTGAAGATGTTTATTTTTTCTCAAGAATATTTTACTATCTTTAGCTACTAGGTTTCTTAATTTCAGGCAAGCATTTAAATGTTCCTCCTCATTTCACAAGAACAGCATTCTCCTTCACTCTGTATAATCATTTTGTGCTTTCTTAATGACAGTGCTCCTCATTCTTATTCAATACTTCCTTTCTTTTCTAATGCTTTTCCTGTTCCTTCCCACTCATATTACCCCACCTCCTAATTCTTTAAGGGAAAAGGGGAAAAAAAAAAAAACCCAAAGCTTGTAAGACCAACTAATAGATGGCGTCTTTTAAGAAAGTTTATTTTAAATAAACATCCCATCGTTTTTTCCATTATCACCAGCTGTTCTCTAGTCTTACCCATCCATGGCACCAAGGGGACGTGAGTAAGATAACAACTTTTTATTTTTATTTTTTAAGTAATTAAAAAACCACTGGGTGAAAGCATAGATAGCAATGGTTAAAATGTAACATTAAGGAGTTTGTGTGCTAAATTTTTATTAACAATTACAAGATTTTCTCATAGTAAGTTTACTAATTTAGCCAGTCTACTTTCCAGTATGAAGGGATAAGGGAAATAGAAGCAGACACATTTCAGTGGAGGCAAGTTGTAAAATATTCAGACAAGCATCATTGAGAAAAGATGTTACAGTGGAAAAATTGAAGAGGGAGCTTTAGAATCAGAAGAGGGTCTGACTACCAAGAGGCTGACTGCAGTCTCTGAATAAATCTCCTTCATTGTCCCATCTTGCTTAGAGTTGCTGGGAACATTACATTGTCCATGGTTTCCCCAGGAATGTCTGTGAGAACGGGCCATCATTTAAACCTTTGCTTTTCCTATTTAAATTTTAAATATGAACTAGATAATCGCAACTAACAAATTAGACGACCTAAAAAAAAAAATGCATACATTTCTAGAAACACAAAACTTGCCAGGACGAGTCATGAAGAAATAGAAAATCTGAGAAGACCAATTACTAGTAAGGAGATTGAGTCAGTAATCAAAAACATCCCAACAGGGGCGCCTGGGTGGCTCAGTGGATTAAGCCACTGCCTTCGGCTCAGGTCGGGATCTCAGGGTCCTGGGATCAAGCCCCGCATCGGGCTTTCTGCTCAGCGGAGAGTCTGCTTCCTCCTCTCTCTCTCTGCCTGCCTCTCTGCCTACTTGTGATCTCTCTCTCTGTCAAATAAATAAATAAAATCTTTAAAAAACAAAACAAAACAAACAAACAAAAAAATCCCAACAAACAAGGATCCAAAACCGAATAGTTTGTTAATTCTACCAAACACTTAAAAAATTCACACCAGCTCTTCTCACTCTTCAAAAAAATTGAAAAGAACACTTCCAAACTTATTTTCCAAGATCAGTGTTATCCTGGCATTAAAATGAGGCAAGGACATTATAAGAAAATAAAATTACAGGATGAACATAGATACAAAAATTTTCAACAAAATATTACCAAATTAAATTCAATGGTACATTAAAGTAATAACATGCCATGATCAAGGAATGCAAGGATGGTTTAACATCCACAAATTAATGTGATCCATTGTATTAACAAAATGAAAGATAAAAATCTGAATATCTAAATAGTTGCAGAAAAAGTATTTGACAAAATTCAACATCCTTTCAGGATAAAAACATTCAACAAACTGCATATAAAGGCTCAACATAATAAAATCTATATATGACAAACCCACAGTTAACACCATATTCAATACCAAAAAACTGAAAGCCTTTCCTCTAAGATCAGCAATAAGACAAGGATGCCTACTCTCATAACTTTTATTTAATATACTATAGGAAGTCCTAACCAGAACCCTCAGGTAAGATAAAGAAATAAAAGTCATCCAACCTATTTCTATTTGCAGATGACGTGATATTGTATATAAGAAACTCTAAAAACTACACCAAGGAACTTTCAGAACTAATAAACCAATACTAGTAAATTCAGTAAGTTGCAGGATACAAAATCAATATATATTAAAAAAAATGAGTTGTACTTTTTATATGCTAAAAACAAGCCATAAGAATGAGATATTAAGAAAACAATCCTATTTATAATTGTATCACAAAAAATAAATACCTAGGAGTAAATTTACCCAAGGAAGTGAAAGATCTGTACACTAAAAGCTATAAGACATTGATGAGAGAAATTAAAGAAGACACAAATCGATGGAAAGATACCCTATACTCATGAACCAGAAGAACTGATGTGAAAATGTACTTACTACCCAAAGCAATGTACAGATTCAATGCAATTCCTGTCAAAATTCCAATAGCATTTTTCACAAAAATAGAACAAACAATCCTAAAATTCATGTGGAACCACAAAAGACCATGAATAGCCAAAGCAGTCTTAGAAAGAAGAACAAAGGTAGAGGTATCACACTTCCTGATTTCAAACTATATTTAGCTTGCTTCTCCCTCTGTCTACTACTCCCCCTGCTTTTGCTCTCTCTCCTTCTGACAAATAAATAAATAAATAAAATCTAAACAAATTAAAAATGGCCAGAGAAACTGAATAGACATTTTTTCAAAGAAGACATACAAATGCTGAAAAGATGTTCCACATCATTAATTATCGGGGAAATGCAAATCAAAACAACAGTATTTACCTCACTCCTGTTAGAATGGTTATTATCAAAAGTCAAGGGATGACAAGGGTTAGAAAGATCTGCAGAAAAGGGAATCTTTGTGTATTGTTGGTGGGAATGTAAGTTGGCACTTCCACTATAGAAAACACTATGAAGGTTCCTGAAAAAATTAACAAAATACAGCTACCATATGATACAACAGTCCCACCTCATATATCTAAAGGAAATGAAAATAGGATGTTGAAGAAATGGCTATACTCCCATATTCATTGCAACAGTATTTACAATATCCAAGATATAGAAATAAGTGCCCACCAATGGATGAATGAGCAAAGAAGATAGTATATATACACATACACAAATAAGATGGCATATGTACATATTTATAGACCTAAAAAAGAAGGAAAGCCTGCTGTTTTCTACAACTTGGATGACCTTTTAGGGCATACCGTGAAGTGGAATAAGCCAGACAGAGAAAGACTTATATGGTATCACTTACATGTGGAATCCAAAAAATAAATAAATAAAAGCAAAAAAAACAAAAAGAAGTCAAACTCATAAACACAGATTATAGAAAACTGTTTTCCAGGGTGGAGTGGAAATAGGGAGAGATTGGTGAAAGTGTATAAACATTCAGCCATAAGATGAATAAAGTATGAAAATTTAATGTAAAACATGTTGACAATAGCTGGTAACACTATACTGTATAATTGAAATTTGCCAACAGAGTAGAACCTAAATGTTCCTACTAGGGAAAAAAAAGGGTAATATGTGAGGGGATGGGTTTATGAATTAAATTGATTGGGGAATCCTTCCATAATGTATATGTGTATCAAATCACTACAAGTATGCTATAAAATATCTTATAATTTTGTATGCCAGTTATTTTTCAATAAAGCTAAAATTTTTTTAAAAATGAAGCTTAAAAGAGTAGTTTGAACTTTTATATATTTACTATTTTTGCTTCTAAGTGGTCTCTTAATTTAGTAGTTTCCCAGCTCTGCCAAATCACAGTGACCTTTCATCAAAAGATATTACTTGGTAGAGCCAACATGTCTGGATACGTTATACGCTCTCAATCCTTCCTTTAGATTAGTCTTTTTTCCTTGCAAATCTTTGTTAAAAGTAACTGTCTTCAGCTGCTTGAAAATGTTACCATCATGCACATATTAATATAGAATATATCATCTAGACTATGAACCAGGAAGAAATCCAGGCTATATTTACTGATGTTACTCAATATGGCTGCCCTGTTCACTGCTCTTTTAAAAAAAAAGAGCACTGAGGGGTGCTTGGGTGGCTCAGGTTAAAGCCTCTGCCTTCAGCTCAGGTCATGATCCCAGGGTCCTGGGATCGAGCCCCGCATCTGGCTCTCTGCTCAGCAGGGAGCCTGCTTCCCTTCCTCTCTCTGCCTGCCTCTCTACTTATTTGTGATCTCTGTCAAATAAATAAATAAAATCTTAAAAAAAAAAAAGAGAGCACTGAGAATATTCATCCAAAACCTCAAGAACTTACAGTTCAGTAAAAGGAAAGTATAATTAAGAAACTTAAGCATCAACATTCTGAAAATAGGCTAAAAAGTTTAAGTTAAATAGGCAGAGATATTTCAGCTGCTATTTCTCCAGAAGTGTGTCTTTTCCTGAAAAGTGTCTATAGCCCCCAAGAGACTGAGATGTGTCATCCTCATTGCCCAACTGCGGACAACTCACATGTGGCCTTTTGGGGAAGAAACTCAAGCAATACTCCAGCTTGAAAAACTATTCCCACTACTATCAAGATGCTACTTCACAGCTGTAACGGCCACAACTCATTCTTCCAAAGAAATTATGTTTTTGTGGAGAAATTAAGGCAAAAAAAAATTTTTTTTTAAAGAAAATCGTGAAGAACTTGACAAGATTTTTGTAGCCAGTTAATTCTGAAATGTAGTTACAACCAGGTTCATTGTTCTCTCTCGGCTACTTTTATGACCAGAAGTTTCTACTGAGTCTAATTTTTAAGGCATGCAAATTACAGGAGCCTTCAGAATGCCAATAATAGCATGCTGGGGTTAATTATTGACTCAGAAGGGAGAATGTCAACTACTGAATCATCAACATATCTCTTGCCACACCTGGGGTTTTCTCTGGATGACTTCCATCCAAGTGTTGACAAAACTTGACCTTGGATAGTTACTAAGATTTGTTGGGACTATGGCCAAAGGTATTTATGTGCCAGCAGGACAGACTCCATATTCATTAACCAGGTTATTCTGCTCCACATATGGCAAGAAAAGTACTTTCTGAGTTTTCCACATTAATGCTGATTGAAAGCTTCCAGACAAAAAGGCTCTTATTACCGTAATCCCATGCAGTGACCTGGATTCCATCCTGATGTAAACCTGAGTATGTAGCGAAGTCGAAAGACTGGAGCTCAATGATGGGTCACCTTGGAAGGATAAGCATGCTCATTTATTAAAGTTAGGATACAGGCCCACAACCGGGATACTACGTTTATACCTTCTGAATGGTCTTGGCAGCAATTCTAGTGGGGTGGGGGAGTGCGTTCTTTTCCAATTGAATTAAATGGAGCCAAAAGTACATTTCTGACCCCAGCTGTGCTCCTGATTTGTCTGGGGAAAGGCACTTAACCTAGAGTCTCCCAATTCTCCTTGGAACATAAAATCATTAAGTAACTGACCTTGAAGGTTATTGTAAGGAATGATGACATTTTAGGAAGCCTTGTCTTTGGGAGAAAGGTGTTTCATAGCCCTCTCAAAGGCCTTGGTGCTTCCACAAGGGGTGGTAAATAGAATGAAGAGAGTGGAATAACAGTCATAAAAAGGGCGTTATAGAAAAAGACTAAATAATGTTGTCTAGCCTGTTAAAACCTTTTCTGCTGCTATTATCTATAATTTCCAGGTCAATTATGTTAATGTCAGCTCAGGGCCTAACTGAGTTAAGGAAGGAATACAGGAAGATTTGTATTGACATGATGTCAAGAGAAGGGTGGGCATGGGATATGGAAATGGCTCATCATGCCTCCATTTGGATATAATAGCCTGTTTTGGTGCAAGCTTCTAATAGGGCTTGATGGTTAATCATATCCCTGTGGGGTGAAACTTGTGTCTCACTAGATCACAAATCCCAGAGAAAACCAGTTTCACAAAATGTAAGGTTGATAGCAAACTTTGAACAATTTGCTAGAAAGTATCCTTTGGAAGAGTTTAGAAAATTGGTCAACAATAAAACAAAATTTATGCTTTCTGCATGCCAAGTCAGGAGTAAGCTCTTTAGACTTAATCGTAAATTATTGTCAGGTCATAAAGCAAATTCACCAAGATGAATAGAAAATTTCTAATATAAAATATGACATGTATTAATTTTAAATATTAACATATGAATAAATCATCCTGCCCCATTTTTCCTCCAGGAAGTCTTCATAACCCAGGAAAAAATATTTACTCCTTAATTCTGCCCCTCCCTGACCCATGATAACACATTCTCTTAAACTCAGGTATAGTGGGTCTTGGTCCTGAGGCAACTCCCCAGCACAAATAAATTTCCCTCCATGTAGAAAACTATCTGGAGAGAGTAAAGAGTTTTTCCCCAATAACTGGAAGTATGAAACTGGGATTGGGCAATTAGGCCCTTCCTTTTGGAAGAGCTCTGTCTTCCTTTTTATGGGGCCCAGCATTGGTAGAACTTTATCTGAGTAGACATAAGTTTTTGTTGAAACTTGTGTAAGGGAAATGGATGAGCAGCTTCCCTTGGTATGTCAGCACCATGTTGATTCAATTCCTTTTTAAAGATTTTATTTATTTATTTGACAGAGAGAGAGAGATCACAAGTAGGCAGAGAAGCAGGCAGAGAGAGAGGGGGAAGTAGTCTCAAAATGTTAGTGGTATACTGTAGATAGTACACTGTACTACAGAGTATACTATTCTATACAAAGTATATAATTATACTTCACTACTCCATAGCATATGGAAGTATACTATATCTTTAGAAAGTGTTCCAGGGTAAAAACAATTTAGAAAATGCTATGTTGCAGAAGCTACACATTTTTTAATTCAAGACTTCCTCAGTATCTTCAATGTGATAATGAGATAATGAACATTGTAAAACACTAAGAGGAAATATAATATGCACTATTCACTATTTCCCAAACTATCTGATCAGAGAAAAATTTTTTTCATAGTATACATATTAACATCTCAGAGCAAAGCTCTTCTTATTAGGAGTTAGTTGGGCAGTCAGGCAGTAGGGCCATGGTCCCTAACAAGAAAATACAGAGTCAGAACAGCAAAAATAAAACAGCACTACATCCTGTTTTGCAGCTTGGACAGGAGCGCGCTAACATTCTGCTTTGCAGCCTTTGCAGAAATGACTTCTGCAAAATGTCCTAAAGCAAGGCAATTAACCACAAAGCATTTGTCCCTATCATGAGGAAGGGGGCAGTTAAGACAGAAGCCTCCAGATGTCAGCAAAAAAGACCCTCAGCATGTTGACAGTAACCAGAGAGGTAGACAGATAATGACCAAAGTCCTGATTGGCACGACTCAACATACCCTGATTTTTATTTATTTATTTTTTTTATTTTTTTATTTTTTTAAAGATTTTTATTTATTTGACAGAGAGAAATCACAAGTAAGCAGAGAGGCAGGCAGAGAGAGAGGAGGAAGCAGGCTCCCTGCTGAGCAGAAAGCCCGATGTGGGGCTCGAACCCAGGACCTGGGATCATGACCCGAGCCGAAGGCAGCGGCTTAACCCACTGAGCCACCCAGGCGCCCCCATACCCTGATTTTTAAAGATAATTCTGCTGAAGAGCTCATAAAAACCCCTAAACTTAGGAACTCCAGGGGCAACCCACCACTCTGGCCCCACTCCCTCTCCTGGAGCTTTACACTATCACTCAATAAACTTTGCTTTGTTGCCCACCACTCTTGGTCTGGTCTAGCTCTTCATTCTTGGAAGCAGTGTGGCCAAGAACTATGGACACTAAAGACAGAAAATTCCTTCAACATTCCGAGTAGTTTGGGAAACATAGAGCTGAGCATTCAATTTAAGAAGCATTAAGAAAGAAGGAATAATAAGAGTGAAATTAATCAAAACCACAAACTGTTCAAATTAATAAATAAATTTATAATCTGGTTCTCTAAAAACAAAATAAAATGAAATAAATTAAATTCAAAATAAAATAAAATAAAATGGGCTACACTTGATAAGCCTAAATGTAGAAAAATAACAAAACCATTTGATAATAATAAAATTAAAATACCAATGAAGCATTTTTGAGTAAGTTATACATTACTTAAATTAGCTTAAAAGGAACACAGAAAGTCAAGAAAATAAATATTGTGATAGAATTGAGGGGAAAATCACGTAAGTGCCTTTAATAAAAGCTCGCAAATTACATGATTAGTTATTTTGGAACTTCAATGGATGTAAATGTTTCCAGAGGATAGAACCTCATGGAAAACCCATCAGTTCATTTCAAATATCTAGAGTAATATTTGTTCTGAAACAAAAACAGGATTGTACAAAATAGCAAAAAAAGTAAATTTGGGGGCAAACAGGTCAAAAATTTCCAAATAGGGGCACCTGGGTGGCTCAGTAGGCTAAGTGTCCTTTTCTTACTTTCTGCTAAGGTCATGATCTCAGGGTTGTGAAATCAGACTGGGCTCTAGGTGTGGAGACTGCTTGAGAGTCTCTCTGTCTCTCCCCCT
Source organism: Enhydra lutris kenyoni (assembly GCF_002288905.1). Classification (NCBI taxonomy): domain Eukaryota; kingdom Metazoa; phylum Chordata; class Mammalia; order Carnivora; family Mustelidae; genus Enhydra; species Enhydra lutris. Next base: position 3,264,965 of record NW_019154133.1, on the reverse strand, counting down.
ACACAGCCCCCCCCACCACCGTCACCTCTCTAAATAACAAAAAAAAAGTTTCTAAATAAATTACCGATAACTAAATCTCTCATTTGAAATAGATATAAATATATATTCTATTTATATACTTACTTAAATATTTATTTTATCAAAATATTTATATACTTTTATTAAGGAATGCAAGCATTATTGACAACTAGGGGATTATTAACATAATCCATCAATATCAAAGACAAAAAAGGTGATAAATTTGATAGATGTTGAAAAGGCACTTGAAAGGGTTCAAAATCAATTTCTGACTAAAAGCATTTAGTTATTTTAAAACCGAAGAATTCTTAACAGGACAAGGAATATTATCTCAAGTTCAGTGTAGAATTTTCTGATAGGCCAACTAGACATGCATGTAGAGAACTAAAGCATTCGATACTTAGTATTTGCAAAACACCCAGTGAAGTAGTCACCTTTAGAAGACAGAATTTCTTGACCGTAATTTACAAGTTAATGCTGGTCTGTTTATTTGTTTATTTATTTGAGAGAGAGAGAAAGAGAGGGAGATAGTGAGAGTGAGCATGAACAGAGGGGAGAGGCAAAAGGAGAGGGAGAAGCAGAATCTCTGAGCAGGGAGCCTAAGGTGGGGCTCAATCCCAGGACCCTGAGATCATGGCCTGAGCCAAAGGCAGACGCAGACGCTTAACTGACTGAGACACCTAGGCACCTCAATGCTGGTTCTGTTTTGAACTGCATATTGAATCCTAATCTTTTCATACTTAAAGTGTCTATATGTCTTTAAAGGTTGTTTAATGCTTAAACAATTAGCATTCCTATTAAAGTAAATAACAAAACAATGATAGCCATCAGCATTTGTATTGAATAGGTCTGCCAGTATAGTAGGACAGGAATGATAAGATACAATTACAAGATTTAAGGAGGCAAGATTATCATTTTATGCTAACGATATGGCTGTTTACAAAGCAAGAAAGCAATAATAAAAAATTGTTCGATATAGTGAAAGACTTCATTAAGGTGATGGTTTATAAAATAAATATACCAAGTCATTCAGTTTTCTATTTACCCATAAAAACAAGTTTGAAAATATAATGGGAATAAATCTCAATTACAATAAAAAACAAAATTATAAAATCATCTTGGCATAAGTCTAATCAAAAGAAGGGCTTATCTAATTAAGATTATATATTTCTTTCCTTAGAAATGTAAAAGAAGATTGAATACATGAGGGCATATACCTTAATGCTGGAGGGAATCTTCAAAATTTTATGTATTGCCAATTATAACAAATTACCGGTACAAATTTCATGCTAATCAAATTAAAATATGGCTAATTCTTAGATGCATCTGGAAGAATAAAGTCTGTTTGGATTAAATATTTAAAATGATAAAAATTAAAATTGGGAGAAAATGAGAGGAGGTCTTTTTAAATAAGGTAAGAAATTGAGAAAAGCTATAAAGTAAGTATAAAACAGTTGGACTACACAAAAAAATTTTTTAAATGTCTTATGGCAATTTATATATTAAAAACAAAATGAAAGTTATAGAGAAAGGATATTTATAATGCATATTATTGATAAAGGGTTAACTATAATATACAAAGGGCTTCTATGCATTTATAAGGAAAAAAACCCAAATAATATCAATAGGTAAAACAAACTAGTTTTAGGTGGACAATTCATAGAATTGTATTGTATTAGTATTTAGCCACAAAATACTAATTCTTATGCATTATATTAGTAAAATTAAAGAAATGATAATGCCTAATGCCTGCAAAGATGTGGACAAAACAATATCCCCAGACTTCTGGAAGAAAGGTGAATTGTAACACCCTTTTTGGGAGGAAGCAATCTGGTAATATTTATTTCCAGATGTTACCCTTCAACCTAGAAATTCTATCACTATGAACTTATCAATGTAGAAACAAAGGTTTGATACCTTAGAATATATGCTCAAAAAAATCCTTTTCTTATAGGATTGTTTGTAGAAGAAAAATGTCACCAAGGTCAGTGATTGTCCATTCATGGGAAAATTGTTGAATATATTGTGGCACATCCATGCATGGATTTTATGCAACCACAAGAAAAAATAACCTAAATCTATACCTACTGAACTAAATTTCTATTATTTAGTGATAAAATCAAGATGCAGAAAAATGCTTAGAAGGCTCTACTTGTATGGGACAGAATTTTAAAAAAAGCCCTGTATGAGAGTGTGGGTACATACATATTTGCAACTTAAAGGAGCATAGATAAAGAGGAGGAAGGACATTCACAGGCTGCTGGTGATCATGTTCAAGGTGTAAGGAGAGGAAGAGAAGGAGAATGGTTTTAAAAAGTCTACAGTATACTGGAAAACACTTCTGTTTTAGAGAACATAAAATTCAATCTACATTATTGGTTCACATTGTAAAAATTAAATCTATGCATGAACTAGATAACATGAGTGGATTAAAAGTTTGATTTGCCCAGGACAGTTATTTCAAAATACTGAATTTTTGAATAAAGAAAGGGAAAAAAAAATTCAGTGAAAACAGCCAGGAAAACTGAAAAAGCAATAAAGAAGGGAAAATTGTCACAGCCTGTGAATTAAAATAGGCTTAGGTTGGTTGGGCTTTTTCAGATGTTAGCTCCACTGATAGGGAAAAAAAGCAGAGGCCCAGGAAAGGAGAAAAGGAAATGATCCCTGAAGCCCCCATGAAGATCTAAAGTGTCACTTATTACCATTCAGGACAGAAAAGTGGCTTTGGCCCACTGAGAGCACAGAATTCTGGTGTCCTCCATGTAGAGCTACATTTCTACTCCTTTGTCCATTTCAGGGGAAAACACGTTAGGGCTCATTTTCAGAGGTGGTAAGATCCATTATGCTTAGCGTATGGGTGGGACTAAGAAAGAAATTCTTGTAGAAGTAGAGCCACACCCCCTGGAGATGCCAGGGACCAGCTACTGTGCCTCCGACATTTCTATAGCCGTCTATTCTTGATTCCAATTCATACGGTAACATAGAGGTTCTTGTACCCAGGCGAAGACCACCATGTGACTGCCTCTCCTGGAAGCACCCCTTGTCCCTTTCCATGTCCATATTCTTCTACCTTCCTCCACCTCAGAGTGCCCATTCATTATACTGTAGAAATAGGGCTGTGCCTTGCAGTTGGTTTTAAGGCCTATTCTCTCACATTGTTTATAGGTTGTTTTCATCTGTCGCCCAGACAATGCACTGACAGACATGGGCTCCCAAATCAGCTAGATCTTGAACTTTAGAGGGGCTCTGTAGACTATGAGGGAATGCTGGTCACTGATGACCATGTAGTTCTAGTATTTAGAGGTTCAGGATTTGGGGAGAAAAAAGAGGTAGGTGATGAGTGTCTCTCTTTAGCTTAAACTTGAACCTGACCCACATAAATGAATGACTTGATAGATAGGTTGATAACATGTCTTCAAAAAACTCTTGTTCCTCTAATTTATTATAGGGAAGTCTTCTCATAAGTAAAGCAATATGTCTCAAATTTATCTTCTTTCTGGAATTTACTAAATGCTTTTACATATTTCATGCTTTGTGATACGCAGCTATGTCTTACAGGCAAATTTTATGCATTCCAAACTTTATACTCTTCATAAATATTTTAATTCAAATAAAGTAAATTTCAGAGTGTTTTTTTTCCAAGACCAAAAAATATAACTATTAATAATTTCTGACTTTATTAGTGTTCTCTAAATATCATAAACAAAATTAATATTATAAATCTTGGGTTAGGTTGTTAATTCTTCAAATGGTTCTAGTTTATATGTGAGGAACTTTTGAAACTTTAAAAAATACTTGGAAAAATAGTTCACTTTCTTTGAAAATTGCTTCTCCAATTGTATATCTCTAACTGTTGTGTTTTATCTACCTGATATTTATTTTTTTACATTCTAACTGCTTAATTTATGATCTATGTCTTATCACACGGATTACTTCAAATATCACTCTTTTGTTCCATCAATTAGAAATGCTTGTATTGATTCTGAAGTCAACTATCCCCTGTAGAGAAAAGTACAAACAAGAGAATCACAACAGTTTAAAAACAATTTTTTTTTCCTTTTTTTCCACTTTGGCTGGGAGATATGTACACTTAATAAGGTTCATAAATTTTGGTTTTCCTCAGTAGGACTGAATCTAGAAGGGAACTTGAACACGAATAAAATCACTTCACGTGAAATCCTCCAAATTTTGCAAGTCATCCTAAATTTATTCTCATTAGCAAGCAAATGAATAAGAAAACCTACCTATAGACAATTTTAAGGTCCTTGAAGAGGGTGTTTTTATGTTTGCTTGTTTGTTTTGTGAGGAAGCAACCAAAAAACTCTAGTAAAACAGAGGTACTGTGGATACAAGCCTGCTCTGGTTCATTCGCTCAGAGATTTTAGAAACTGAATACAGGGGCCTGGATGGCTCTGTTGGTTAAGGGTCTGCCTTTGGCTCAGGTCATGATCCTGGAGTCCCTTTCTGCACTGGGTTTCCTGAGCAGAGAGTCTGCTTCTCTCTCTCTCTTCTGCCCCTCCCCCTGCTCCATCTCTCTCTCTCTCTCTCTCTCTCTCTCTCTCAAATAAATAAGTAAAACCTTAAAAAACAACAACAACAACTGAATACAGAGGTTTTCTCTTTCTTCTGCCTTCTCCCACCTCCTCATTTGGAACTTGGTTGTGTTTTTTGTTTTTTGGTTTTTTGTTTGTTTGTTTTTAAACTTAGTTTTGAAAGGAAATATTAAGAGACTGTGCTGAATGCTAAAGTTATAATTATTTTCTGAGTTCCACCCTATAATTTTTTTTATTTTTTTTTATTTTATTTATTTTTTTTTTAAAGATTTTATTTATTTATTTGACAGAGAGAGAGATCACAAGTAGTCGGAGAGGCAGGCAGAGAGAGGGAGAGAGAGGGAAGCAGGCTCCCCGCCAAGCAGAGAGCCCGATGCGGGACTCGATCCCAGGACCCTGAGATCATGACCCGAGCCGAAGGCAGCGGCCCAACCCACTGAGCCACCCAGGCGCCCCTATAATTTTTTTTAACAAAAAAAAAAAATACAACTAAATTGAACCCACTTGGATTAATTCTCACATGTTAGTCATTAGGAAATGTATTTTCTGATCAAACAAACATCTTCAAATCTCTAAATATTGTTGGATACCAAGCTATGAAATACTTCAGTCGTGGGGTTCCATAATGTGATGCTTAGCACTGGACTCTGAAATACTTCAGTACGGGTCACATTGTTACGTTGACTCGTTCCTTAAGGGCACTAATTGGCCTCTTTAATTGGATGCCCACAGAGACAGTTTAATTTAGAAGCAATCTGACTGGCTACCTCTCAGTATCACTGGCTTTTGGTTCCATGAGCTTATTTTGTCCGCAGATGATCATAATTCCCTTTTGTCTTTCTTCAGCTTTTCCTCAAAATGAGTTCTTAGAATTCAGGAGACCTCAGCAACTCAACACACCCACCATTTTTTCTTGTTTGAATCACTCATTTTTTTTCTTACAAGTATTAATTGGACACCCACTGTTGGGTACCAATGTGTAGGGATTTAAGATAGTTTTAAGGATGTAAAGGTAATTTCTTCATGATTTTCCCCAACTCTCCTTGGGAAGAGTTATTATGCTATTATACTATTATACAAGCAAGAAAATGACAAGGACATGAGAAAGGGAGGAGAGAAATCTTAGGAGTCAGAGGAGGGAGCACCTGGTGTCAGCAGAAGGATTAGGGGTGGCTTCCTGGAGAAGGTAAAGGTCAGCTCTCTCCTCTACTGAAACAGAATACACATGCACATAGATTCACACACAAATCACAATGCTGCATTGCTTTTTAGTTACTACCCTACATAGCCTCTTCCCCATAACCAGGCTGCCTCATTTAAATCATGAACCCACTGCATCCTCTGTAGGTGGGTTTGCCCTTCCCACTCTATGAATGGTTCCATCAAGTACTAACTGGTTCCCTAACTGATATTACCACTAGATTCTTTTCAAGTCTTATTTCATTTGATCTTTCTCTCCCATGCTTCTAACACACTTGACCTCTTCTTTCTTCTTTTGACTTCCTAAATAGCACCCTCTCTTGATTCTATCCCCGTTCCAAGCATTGTTCCTCAGAATTCTTTCTAGCTTTTCTTCTCCTAACAACTTATTTAAGTATGGATAGACCTCAAATTTCTCTGACTCTCCTAACCACTCACTCTGTATATCCTCCCTGAAGGAGCTCATTCAATCCAGTGGTCTCAGTTAATATCTTCACCTAAACTCGGTCTTGTGTTCTGGGCTCAAAACTGCTACAGGATATTTCCACTTCAGTCAACCTAAAGCCCTGTTGTGGGTTAGAGTCCCTGAAAAAAGCACACCGAGATTTTGTGTGAGGGGTGTTTGTTAAGGAGTACTCTTGGGAACATCTTGAGAAGGGGAAAGAAAGAAGAATCTTGGACAGAAGAAGTTAAGTTGTAATGCATTCACAAAGCCTTAGGTAATGTCATGAGAAGCCCTGAAGCTGCGATGCTCCTGCAATCTTGTCCCTAGTTGGAACGAAGGGGTTGGGCCTTTGTACCCCTGTGCTGACCAGCAATGAACGCAGGCTGCCCCTAGAAAGGGCACTCGATGTGGGCGAGAAGCCTCGCGTTCCCGGCAGCACAGAGAGTTAAGTCTTTCCGCCATGAAGGTGTATCTGACAGCCCAACACAACGTTTACTACAGGCACCTAGAGTATCTATAAAACTGTATCCATTATCTTTTCCACGAACGTGTTACTTCTCTTGCATTTCTCTGTTTGTTGAATTGCTCTCCTAAATAGCAACCCATAGCAGACCCTGGCGGATCACTGAGTCTCCTCACTTTGTTGTCACTAGTAGCTATTCCAAAATCCAAATCTTGGGAAGGCTTTCAACCTCTACCCTTAAGTTTTCACTTATATTCTCCCTCATCTCCCAGGTTGTTGCTAGGGAGCCTAATACAGACTTACCTTCTCTCTCACCTCAACATCCGTGGTAATCCTACCGCAGGTTCACTTCTTGCATCCTTCCAAGATTGGAGTGAACTTCCTTCTGTTGTCCTCTTACCTCCAAAGTGCTATTTCTCCACTGTAAAACTGACCACATCAGTCTTCCATTTAGTCGGTAGTCTCCACTTTCTCCTGTATGATCAAATTTCGCATCATGGCCTGAAATTTCTCCAGCCTCATCTGAAGCCCATAATTCAGCCATTCAGAAATGCTTGCGGTCCTGCAAGTACAGCAGGCTGGCTCATATCTCCCCGCCTTTGATCATGACGTGCCTTCTGCCCGGACTATTCTTTCATCCCACTCCCTTGCCACTTGAGAATGTCTATTCATCTTTCAAGTCTTACTTCAAGCACTAACCCTCCGTGAGACCTTCCTGGCTTGTTTTATCCCCCTTGAATCATCCCATTCTTTATTTATGACCCTGCTACGTCCCCACATACTGCTATCTTTAAATCTATAATTAGTAATTGCCCTCTTTGTACCCACAACTATCTGCTCTACTCTTCATATCCTCCTAGAAGGCAGAAATTATGTCTGATTTATTCCTGAGGAGCATGGAAGAAAGCACATTAATTAATGATGAATGAAAAGATTGTTAAGTAGAGGGGAGGGGCCCATTGCTAACAGACAGGATGAATCTGAAAAAAATGAAAAACCCGACAAACAAGCTTGGTTCTGTGACTTTCTTCAATTATGCCCGAAAGCCTCATGAAGGGAAGGGAAGAGATAATGTGAAGTGCTCACAGTAAAGACCTGAAAAGTTGGGTCCACTGGAAGGACGCAGTATAGAAGAGATCAAGGTCTCTAGTGAGAGCTATACAGAAATGGCGACCCATAGGGAGTGGTCTGTATCGGAGACAAAAGAACCTGCAGTCTTTCCTGGATGGGCTGTGTGCGTTGTGTCCCCAAAGCTAGAGGACAGAAGAGGCAGAATCGGCAGAAGAGAGGCCATGGGAAGGGGAGGGGGAAATAAAAACTTTGGAGCTCAAAATTTTGGAGATGAAGCAGTTTGGGTGATGACAAGGTTCAAGGTTTAGTCTTTAATTTAGGTTGCTTAAGGGGAGTGTAATGAAGATAAAGGTTGTTATCACTAAGGAAACTGAAAATCTTTGAAATCAAGAACCTATATGGGTTTTTATTTTGAGTGACCACATATCCTGGGCTCTTGGCCCCTTTTTGAGTTATGCCTGTTGTTTTTGTGTAATTAATAGTATTTCTCTCACTCTCAAGTGTTCTTGTTTGGATGATAAATTATAGTCGCTCTAGTTATTATTAATTTCTCCCAATCACCATAATAATACGTAGCATAGCTAAGATAGCTTTCTGGATTTTTGGAGAAAAGTTAGGCATTCAAAATTAGAATTTTCACAATTAGAATGAAAATATAGTAGGGGATTTAAAGAATATTTATTGCAATTTGCCATGGGAAGATAATAATAAATGTATTTTTAATTAAAACATATGTCACAATTAGAACTTTTTAATTTTGCATTTACACACAAAATCTTAAGTTTTTCTGTAGTATGGGTCCTACATTTTGTGTTTTTTAGAATAGAGTGCATTAAAACAAATAAGTAAAGTTTAACATGTGGCCTTATAAGTTACACTTAAAGAGGAGTCCACCAACTTAGTGATGTTTCAAATATAATTGCTCTATTGTATAGAGGAAAGAACACAGGATGAAAATCAGAGGAAGTAGTTCAGCTTCTTACCAGCTAATGTGAAAATATCTAAGCCCATTACCTCACTAGTAAAAGAGGATAATAATAGTCATCTGACCTCACAAAGGAGTTGTGGTGAGGACCAACTGAAATAATGGAAAATTCTGTTAAAAACTATACAAATGTAAGTATACCAAATGTCCTTTCTAAAAACAAAACAGAAACAAAACAAGAAGAGGAAAAAGAGAGATTCCAGGTAAGTTATTAGTATTTTTGTTTTTAATGAACTTGAATATTTTTACATAAAAAGAGAGTTAACAAGTTTGCCACTGTTAATATAAAAGAAGATGAGTTGTTCAGGATTTAAAAATTCATTTCATAAAATAGAATGTAGGAAGAACACTGGGAATAACTAGAAACCATAGTTATCTTGTTAGAAATGTGTCTTCTCATTTTATGTGAAAGACAGAATCATTAGGGAACGGAAGGCTTGATGAGAAAATGAGATAATTTTTGGAGACAGAAATATCTAATTCATTCCTTTATAAGAGTTTTGCCTATTAAAAGCCCTCAACCGAACCACCAGAAGGTCAACCATTTTATAGATTAATTCACTCAACCTCTGTCAGAGGTTAGGAACTCTCTGGTGAGAACAGCTGTTTGTCATTTGTCTTTCCACATCAAAGACCCAGGGAGATTCTTTAGGAAATTAGGGAGGTATTGAGATGGGATTAGTTCCTGGTATTAAGAAAGTGCATACTACAATACTCGTTTCCCTATCATGAAGGTAGGAAATAATAAACATTAACTGGATGAGTGAAGCTTCTTGGTCTAGGACATTTTATTCTAGGACAAACTTATTCTAAGTTTGCAAATATGAAAAACATTTTAGGTAAAACATGACATATAAGTTCATAAGGGAAAATTATTTTTCATGCAGAATATAGGTTTTTCTGAGAGTAAACTTAACTTTAATTATTAAAAAGAGGCAAGTTTATTCTTGTACCCTGCTTGCAGTCAGTTCATAGAATAATAGGAAAAGAAGGTAAATATTTGTGAAAATGGATATACTTTGGTAAGAAAATGAATATATTTAAAATTCCAGCTATGGTCTGGGAGCTGTGCTGGGCATATAACATGAATAATGGCATTCAATTCCCATAGCAATAAATGAGGTAGGGGTAATTCCCACCTTCACTTTTCATAAAGGGAAAATAAGAGTAGCTAGGTTAAGTTAGAAGCCTTTAGGCAGAAATCTAAAGGTTCACCCCACCCCACCCCAGGATTCCCTGGTTATTTAATCAGACACTAATCTAGGTAGTGCTTTGCAGTTGTAATTAACGTCCCAAGTCAGCTGACCTTAGGACACGGAGATTATCCAAATGGGCCTGATCTAATCCCATGAGCCTTTAAAAGGCAGATTCAGAAATCTAGAGAGAATTAAAGTGTGAAAAGGACTCAGACTCGCTCTTCTAGCTTTGAAGATCCAGGAGCCATGTGAGTGTGGGCAGCCCTGACAAGCGGAGACTGGACCCTGGATGATGGCCGGCAAGTGAACAGGGACTTCTGTCCAATAACCACAAGGAAATGAATTCTCTCTAGCCTCATTACTAAGAGTCCCTGCTAGCCAACACCTGGATTTGGCCTGGTGAGACCGGAAGCAGAGAACCCAACTGAGCCATGCCAGACTTCCAAACCGCAGACTGTGAGGTAATAAGTAGGTGTCCATTTAAGTTGCTAAATTTGTGGTAATTTGTTACAGCTGCAATAGAAATCGAATACAGACATTTAGAATAAATAACCAGGAGATCTAAGATTTAACGCACTCAGCATAAAAGTATAGTGATGAAAATAGAAGTAAGACCATTGCATTGATTTGAAGAAATTTCATTTGTTCACTTGTTCATTCATTCATTCATTCATTCAGCAACTACCAAATATTTTTGGACTACCTTTTATATAACGGGCTTAGCTCTATAGAGGCTACAGAGATTTAAAAAAAAATCTAGTCTCTTTCCTCAAAGAGTTTACAATTTAAGGGTTGGGAGCAGACAAGCAAATGAGTTGGTACAGTACAATATGACTCTTAAGTACTATAAAAAGATAGGCTAGAGGTTATGGTAGCCCAGATACATTTACTCTGATTTCTTACCATGTTGACAATGGCAGGGAGGATAATGGGCCCCCAAAGATGTCTCTGTTCCAATCCCCAGAACCCATAATTCTATAGGATATAGAATATACTGTGTTATAAGGCAAGAGGAAACTGAAGATGTAAGTGGAATTAAGGTTGTTAAATTAGCTGACCTTAAGACAGGGAAATAATTCAGGATTTTCCAGGTGGGACCAATTAATCACAAGGGTCCCTAACATTGGAAAAGACAGCAGTATCTGGGTGGCTCTAGTTTGAGCATCTGATTCTTGGTTCAGGTCATGATCTCATGGTTTGTGGGATCGAGTACCTTCACCCCACCCCACCCCACACCATGGGCTCAGGGTGGAGTCTGCTTGAATATTCTCTTCCTCTACCCCTCCTCCTACTCTCTTTCTCAAATCAATCAATCAATCAATCAATCAATCTTTTTTAAAAAAGTGGAAGAGAAAGGCAGAAGAGTAAGTCAAAATGAGTTGATATGAAAAGGACTAGACAGGTCATTGCCAGCTTTGAAGATGAAGGAAGAGACCACAACCCAAGGCATGTGGGGAGCCTTCAGAAGCTGGAAAAGACAGTGAAATGGATTTTTCCTTAGAGTTCCAAAAGAGAAACACCCCTTCAAATGTTAACCGAGTAAGACTCATTTTTGGACTAATAACCTCCAGAATTATCAAATAATAAATTTGTGTCATTATAAGCCAACAATTTTATGGGACTATGTTACAGCAACAATAGGAAGCTAATACATTGCCTGAATTTCCCTAACATGAGATGAATTAAAATAGGAATAGAAGAGAGAGAATGCATTAGGTTTGTTTTATTTTAGCTAATAGTCAAGAGATAGTCTCTAAATACTGAGAGCATTTGAAAAAAAGAAAATGAGTGCAAAAAGCTAAATCATTAGAGAAAAATTATTTCATCAAATTAAAAAATTCTGTTCTTTATAGTTACTATAAGTATAATGTAAGATAAGAAACTATTAACATTCTTCTTTAAGAGAAGCTCAGACTGGGAGCAAATATTTACAAACATAAGTCAGATAAAGGACTTGTATCTTGAATATGTAAAACTCTTACAGATCAACAATAAAAAGACAGACAATACACTTTAAAATTAGAAAAATATTTTAAGGCACATTCCAGCAGAGAAGATATACAAATAACTAATAAATACATGAAAATATGCTTACTATCATTAGTCATCAGGGAAATGCAATTTAATATCATAAGGAGATACTACTATCTGCCTAGAATGACTAAAGTGGAAAAAATTGGCAATGTTAAGTGTGAGCAAGGATGTGGAGCAACCTTGAGTCTCCTACATTGGTGATGCAAATACAAAATGGTATAACTACTTTGGATGATGGTTTGTCGGTTTCATATACATGAAATATGCACTTAGCACCAGACCCAGCAATTCCACTTCTAAATATTTATCTAAGAAAAATTAATGTATAGATGTCTGAACTAAGATCTGGATATAAATATTTATGGCAATTTTATTCTTAACCCCCAAATAGTCCATTGGTTAGTGCATGGATAACGTGTGGTACATCTATACAATAGAAAACCATTTGCTAATGAAAAGGAATGAACTGATCTGTGCAACAACATGGGTGAATCTCAAAGACTTTATGCTATGTGAAGAAGGTAGACTCTAATGACCATGTATTGTATGATTCTATATGATATTTTAGAAAAGGCAAAATGTAATAATGGAAAGCATATTAGTGCTTGCCAGGAGTGGGGATTGGGGAGGTAATTGCAAAGGGACATGAAGGAAATTTTAGGATGACAAAAACATTACATAACTTGTTTGTGGTGTTGGTAAAATAAACATACATACATTTATAAAAATTCATTGATCTGGGGGCATCTGAGTGGCTCAGTTGGTTAAGCATCTGCCTTTTTTAAAAAAACATATAATGTATTATTTGCTTCAGGAGTACAGGTCTGTGAATCATCAGTCTTACACAATTCACAGCACTCACCATAGCACATACCCTCCCCAATGTCCATCACCTAGCCACCCTATTTCTCCCCTCCACCCCCCAGCAACCCTTAGTTTGTTTTGTGAGTTTAAGAGTCTCTTATGGTTGGTCTCCCTCCCTGGTCCCATATTGTTTCATTTTTTTCCTCCCTACCCCCCATGACCCCCATACTGCCTCTCTAATTACTTATATCAGAGAGATCATATTTTGCTTAGCATAGTACCCTCTAGTTCCGTCACTGCAAATGGCAGGATTTCATTTTTGATGGCTGCATTATATATATATCACATTTTCTAGATATATATAGATACATCTTCTGTATCCATACATCTTCTATAGATACATATCTTCTAGATACATCTTCTTTATCCATTCATCTATTGATGAACATCTAGGTTCTTTCCATAGCTTGGCTATTGTGGACATTGCTCTATAAACATTCGCATGCATGTGTCCCTTCGGATCCCTACATTTCTATCTTTAGGGTAAATACCCAGTACTGTGATTGCTAGGTCATAGGGAAGCTCTATTTTCAACTATTTGAGGAACCTCCATACTGTTTTCCAGAGTGGCTGCACCAGCTTGCATTCCCACCAATAGTGTAGGATGGTTCCCATTTCTCTGCATCCTTGCCAACATCTGTCATTTCCTCACTTGTTAATTTTAGCTATTCTGACTGGTGTGAAGTAGTATCTCACGGTGGTTTTGATGTGTATTTCCCTGATACCAAGTGATGTAGAGCTCTTTCTCATGTGTCTTTTGGCCATTTGGATGCCTTCCTTGCAGAAATGTCCCTTCATGTCTTCTGCCCATTTCTTGATTGGGTTATTTTTTTCTTTGGGTGTTGAGATTGATAAATTCTTTGTAGATTTTGGATGCTAGCCCTTTATCTGATATGTCATTTGCAAATATCTTTTCCCATCCTGTCAGTTGTCTTTGGTTTTGTTGACTGTTTCCTTTGCTGTGCAAAAGCTTTTGATCTTGATGAAATCCTAATAGTTTGTTTTTGCCCTTGCTTCCCTTGCCTTTGGCAATGTTTTAGGAAGAAATTGCTGCGCCTGAGGTTGAGGAGGTTGCTGCCTGTGTTCTCCTCAAGGATTTTGATGGAATCCTATCTCACATTGAGGTCTTTCACCCATTTTGAGTCTATTTTGTGTATGGTATAAGGAAATGGTCCAGTTTCATTCTTCTGCATGTGACTGTCCAATTTTCCCAATACCATTTGTTGAAGACTGTCTTCTTTCCATTGGGCAATCTTTCCTGCTTTGTCAAATGGTAGTTGACCATAGAGTTGAGAGTGCATTTCTGGGCTCTCTATTCTGTTCCACTGATCTACATGTCTGTTTTTGTGCCAGTACCATATGGTCTTGATAATTACCACTTTGTAATAAAGCTTGAAGTCTGGAATTGTGATGCCACTGACTTTGGTTTTCTTTTTCAACATTCCTCTAGTTATTTGGGGTCTTTTCTGATTCCATATAAATTTTAGGATTATTTGTTTCATTTTTTTTTGAAAAACATTAATGGCATTTTGGTACCGATTGCTTTACGTGTGTAGATTGCTTTAGGTAGCATAGACATGTTTACCATATTTATTCTTCCAATCCATGAGCACGGAACGTTTTTCTATTTCTTTGTATCTTCCTCAATTGCTTTCATGAGTACTTTATAGTTTCCCGAGTACAGATTCTTTGCCTTTTTGGTTAGGTTTATTCCTAGGTATCTTATGGTTTTGGGTGCAATTGTAAATGGAACTGAATCCTTAATTTCTCTTTCCTCTATCTTTCTGTTGGTGTATAGAAATGCAACTGATTTCTGTGCATTGATTTTATGTCTTGACACTTTACTGAATCCCTGCATGAGTTCTAGCAGTTTTAGAATGGAGTCTTTTGGATCTTCCACACAAAGTATCATATCATCTGCAAAGAGTGAGAGTTTCTTTTTGTTTCTTTTTGTCGTCTGACTGCTGAGGCTAGGGCTTCTAGTACTATGGTGAATAGCAGTGCTGATACTGGACAGCCCTGCCGTGTTCCTGACCTTAGGAGAAAAGCTCTCAGTTTTTCCCCATTGAGAATGATATTTGCTGTGGGTTTTTCATAGATGGCTTTGATGATATTGAGGTATGTACCCTCAATCCCTGCACTGTTAAGAGTTTTGATCAAGAAAGGATGCTATACTTTGTCAAATGCTTTTTCAGCGTCCGTTGGGAGTATCATATGGTTCTTGTTCTTTCTTTTATTAATGTGTTGTATCACATTGATTGATTTGCAGATGTTGAACTAACCTTGCAGCCTAGGAATAAATCCCATTTGGTCGTGGTGAATAATCCTTTTAATGTACTGTTGGATTCTATTGGCTAGTATTTTGGTTAAAATTTTTACACCTGTGTTCATCATGGATATTGGTCTTTGATTCTCCTTTTTGATGGGGTCTTTGTCTGGTTTTGGGATCAAGGTAATAATGGCCTCATAAAATGAGTTTGGAATGTTCCTTCCATTTCTATTTTTTTGGAACAGTTTCAGGAGAATAGGTATTAATTCTTCTTTAAATGTTTGATAGAATGCCCCTGGGAAGCTGACTGGCCCTGGGCTCTTGTTTGTTGGGAGATTTTTGATGAGTGCCTCAATCTCCTTACTGGTTATGGGTCTGCTCAGGGTTTCTATTTCTTCCTGGTTCAGTTTTGGTAGTTCATATGTTTCTAGGAATGCATCCATTTTTCCAGATTGTCGTATTTGCTGACATAGAGTTGCTCAGAATATGATCTTATGATTGTTTGTATTTCCTTGGTGTTGCTTGTGATCTTTCCTCTTTCATTCATGATTTTATTAATTTAGGTCCTTTCTCTTTTCTTTTTGATAAGTCTGGCAAGGAGTTTATCAATTTTATTAATTCTTTCAAAGAGCCAGCTCCTAGTTTCGTTGATTTGTTCTACTGTTCTTTTGCTTTTTATTTCATGGATTTCTGCTCTGATCTTTATTATTTCTCTTCTGCTAGGTTTAGGCTTTCTTTGCTGTTCCTTCTCCAGCTCCTTTAGATGTATGCTTAGGTTGTGTACTTGAGAGCTTTCTTGTTTCTTGAGAAAGGATTGTATTGCTATATACTTTCCTCTCAGGACCACCTTTGTTGTGTCCCAAAGATTGTGAACAGTTGTGTTTTCATTTTCATTTTTAAAATTCTTCCTTAATTTCCTGGTTGACCTATTCATTCTTTAGTAGGATACTCTTTAGCCTCCATGTATTTGAGTTCTTTCCACCTTTCCTCTTGTGGTTGAGTTCTAGTTTCAAAGAACTGCTTTCTGGAAATATGCAGGGAATGATCCCAATGTTTCGGTAGTGGTTGAGACCTGATTTCTGACTGGAATGTGATCTGGAGAATGTTCCATGTGCACTAGAGAAGAATGTGTATTCTGTTGCTTTGGGATGGACTGTTCTGAATATATCTGTGATGTCTATCTGGTCCAGTGTGTCATTTAAAGCCATTATTTCTGGAGCACTGGGTGGCTCAGTGGGTTAAAGCCTCTGCCTTCGGCTCAGGTCATGATCCCAGGGTCCTGGGATTGAGCCCCGCATCGGGCTCTCTGCTCAGAGGGGAGCCTGCTTCTCTTCCTCTCCCTCTGCCTGCCTCTCTGCCTACTTGTGATCTCTGTCTGTCAAATAAATTAATTAAAATCTTTAAAAATATAAAGACTTTATTTCCTTGTTGATCTTTTGCTTAAATGATCTGTCCATTTCAGTGAGGGGGTGTTAAAGTCCCCTACTATTATTGTATTATTGTTGATGTGTTTCTTTGCTTTTGGTATTAACTGGTTTATATAATTGGCTGCTCCCATGTTAGGGGTATAGGTATTTAAAATTGTTTCATCTTCTTGTTGGGCAGACACTTTATGTATGATATAGTGTCCTTCCTTATCTCTTATTATGGTCTTTGGCTTAAAATATAATTTATCTGGCATAAGGATTGCCACCTCAGCTTTCTTTTGATGTCTATTAGCATGTTAAATTGTTTTCACCCCCTCACTTTAAATCTGGAGGTGTCTTTGGGTCTAAAAGGAATTTCTTGCAGACAGCATATTGATGGGTCTTATTTTTTTATCCATTCTGATACCCTGTGTCTTTTGATTGGAGCATTTAGCCCATTTAAATCCAGGATAACTACTGAAAGATATGAATTTAGTGCCATTGTACTGCCTGTATGGCGATTGTTACTTTATATTGTCTCTGTTCCTTTCCAGTCTGTTACTTTTAGGCTCTCTCTTTGCTTAGAGAGAGGACCCCTCTTAGTATTTCCTGTAGTGCTGGTTTGGTGTTTGCACACTGTTTCAGTTTTATTTGTCCTGGAAGCTTTTTACCTCTCCTTCTATTTTCGATGACAGCTTAGCTGGATATAGTATTCTTGGCTGCATATTTTTCTCATTTAGCGCTCTGAATATATCATGCCAGTCCTTTCTGGCCTGCCAGGTCTCTGTGAATAGGTCTGCTTACAATATAATATTTCTACCATTGTGTGTTACAGACCTCTTGTCCTGAGCTGCTTTCAGGATTTTCTCTTTGTCACTGAGACTTGTAAGTTTTACTATTAGATGATGGGGTTTGGGCCTATTTTTATGGATTTTGAGAGGGGTTCTTTGTGCCTCCAGGATTTTGATGCTTGTTCCCTTTGCCAAATTAGGCGTGTTCTCTGCTATAGTTTGCTCCAATATACCTTTTGCCCCCCCCTTTCTTCATCTGGGATCCCAATTATTCTAATATTGTTTTGTCTTATGGTATCACTTATCTCTTGAATTCTTCCCTCGTGGTCCAGTAGTTGTTTGTCTCTTTTGCTCAGCTTCTTTATTCTCCATTATTTGGTTTTCTATTTTACTAATTCTATCTTCTGCCTCATTTAACCGAGTAGTAAGAGCCTCCATTTTTGATTGCACCTCATTAATAGCTTTTTTAATTTCAACTTGGGTAGATTTTAGTTCTTTTTTTTTTTTCTCCAGAAAGGGATTCTCTAGTATCTTCCATGCTTTTTTCAAGCCCAGCTTACACCTTAATAATTGTCATTCTGAACTCTAGTTCTGGCATATTACTAATGTCGATATTGATTAGGTCCCTAGCCATTAGTACTGCTTCTTGTTATTTATTTATTTATTTATTTATTTATTTTGTGGTGAGTTTTTCTGCCTTATCATTTTATCTAGATAAGAATAGATAAATGAGAGAACTCAATACTAAAAGGGTAGCAATGACCCCAGAAAAATATACAGTAACTAAATCAGAAGAGACTGAAAACCAGGGAGAGAAGAAAGGAGGGGGAGGGAGAATACACACACACACACACACACACACACACACACATTAGACAGGTGAATGGATCAGATCCACACACTTGATTTTGGGTGTATTTTGGTCTGTTAGAAGAAAGTGCCTCCCAAAATTTTAAAGGAAGAAAAACTTATATATACAAGAATAAGGGTAAACACAATGAAGGGATGGAATATGAGTGTAAAGATGAAAATTTAAAAAGATTCAAAAAAAAGGAATTGATAAGAAGTTGGTTGAAAAAAAGAAAAAAAAAGAGGAAAGAATGTGATCAGACTGAAGACTAGAACAAAGCCATGTGTTAGATTTAGGGTATATTTTGATCTATTAGAAGAAACTGTATCTCAAAATTTTAAAAACCTATATGCATACAAAAAAATAAGGTTAAATACAATGAAGGGATAGAATATGAGTATAACAATGAAAATTTAAAAAGATTTTTAAAAAAGGTATTGATAAGATAAAATAGTTAAAGTAGGAAAGAGGAAAAAATAGAATAAGATAAAAAAATAAAATTAAAAAAAACTTAACTTTGAAAGACTAAAGAATCATGGGGGAAAAGCCATGAATTCTATGTGCTATATTCCCATAGCTCTGAAGTTTTGCAGTTTTTATTGATTGGTGAACTTGGTCTTGGCTGGATGTTCTTGCTGATCTTCTTGCGGGGGGGGGTGCTGTTGCAGTGATTCTCAAATGTTTTTGCCTGAGGTGGGATTGCACTGCCCTTGCCAGGGGCCAACCTAAGTAATCTGTTCAGTTTTGCTCTTGGTAGCTTTCGTTCCCTGAATGCTTTCTATACACCTTTGGAGGATGAGAATGAAATGGCAGCCTCCCAATCTCTGGCCCTGTAGGAGCCAAGAGCAGGGGGCCCCATTCCTCATTGTGTCCTCAGAGAAAATCAGTCTATCACTCCCATCTCCTTCATCTCCTGCTGCACTCAGCGCTCAACTGGCCTGTGACTGAGTATTTCTATCTCTGGCACATGGCCTCCTTTGGAGTTTCCAAACCCAGCAGATTCCTGCAGCACACTGCCATGCTCCTCCTCCTGGAAGAGGAAGAAGGGGGGTCTCCCCAGATCTGCCATCTGTGGGGTCCCTCCTTAAAGAGCAGTGGCCCAACTGTGTCTCAGATCATGGTTTAAGGTAACCTTGAGCCAAGCCCCCTCCTCAGCTCTGTCTCTGCTGCTGGCTTCCTGCTCTGATACCTGGGAGCTCTGACATAATCAGACACCCCCAGTCTTTTTCTGACCCAGCAGTTTCTGAGACCACATGGTCTCTGCAAGAGCTTCACCCCCTGCTTAGCCTCTGGAGTGACATCCCTCAGTGAAGCAGGCTCCTAAAATTTCTGAATTTGTGCTCTGCTGCTCTCTCACTTGCTGGGAGATGGCCCCTCTCCCCGTGGTCTCTCTTCCCATATATCACCTAGGATTCACTTCTCTGCATGTCCTACCTTCCAGAAAGTGGTCACATTTCTGTTCCTAGAATTACTGCTCTTCTTCTCTTCTATCTCCTAATGAGTTTATAGGTGTTCAGAATGGTTTGATTACTATCTAGCTGAACTCCTGGGACCTGATGATATTTAGGTCTCCTACTCTTCCGCCATCTTGCTCCTCCCCCAAGCATCTGCCTTTGGCTCAGGTTATGATCTCAGGGTCCTGGGATTGAGCCCTGCATAGGGTTCCCTGCTTAGCAGGGAGTCTGCTTCTCCCTCTCCCTCTCCTTCTGCCTCTGCTCTGAACTTGTGCTTACTCGTTCTCTCTCTCTCTCTGTCAAATAAATAAAATCTTTTAAAAAATTCATTGATCTCAGGGTGCCTGGGTGGCTCAGTGGGTTAAAGCCTCTGCCTTCAGCTCAGGTCATGATCCCAGGGTCCTGGGATCGAGCCCCGCATCGGGTTCTCTGCTCAGCAGGGAGCCTGCTTCCCTTCTTCTCTCTCTGCCTGCCTCTCTGCCTACTTGTGATCTGTCAAATAAATAAATAAAATCTTTTAAAAAAATTCATTGATCTGTACACTTAAAAGGAAAAATTTTATTGTGTATAAAATGTACATTAGCAAACCTGATTAAAATTTCTACCTCCCTTGCAGAGAGGCTGGGTGGCAATTTGGTTAAGCACCCACTTAAATTTGGCTCAGATCATGATCTCAGGGTTGTGAGATCAAACCTGGGCTCAGGCTCATAACTGGTTGTGGAGCCTGCTTAAGATTCTCTTTCTCTCTTTGCCCTTCACCTCTCAAAATTAATCAATCAATTAATTAATTAATTCTCCTCCCCGCAAAATAAGGAGATGACCAAGCTTATAAATGTAAGCTCTTTCAAGAAAACATGGCTTCTTAAATATATAAGGGCAGAACAAGCATATAAGTGCAAAGATTTACAATTACTGCTTGTGCATTAAAATTTACTGTAATGTATATTTCCTTGTCTGGTCTTTTAAATCAGTGTAAACCTTAAAAAGGGATATTTTAATTAAATATATGTCTCCAGAGATTAATTAAGATAGCCAGAAAGAAAAACAAGAAAGACAGAAAATACGCTCATATCATCTTCATTTAAAAAAATGCACTAGGATAAACAGTTTGATGTACAGTGACTAGCACATTGAGAATTACACAATCGTTTGCTGAAATGAGTCTCATTTATCTAACTCAATATTCAGGAAGAGACTTTTTAAAAAAAAAAAAAAAAACCTCTTTTACTAAAAAGAGAAACACTTCTGTGCTTATATAGTACACTGAGCTCCTCAGAGAAGAATACTAAGTAGAGGGTGGTATTATTTCATGAGCATTGGGCTTACTTTGACAGTCATTATAGTTGTTCCATTTATAATTGCTGGGATTTTCTCCATAAAGTACATCTTTTGTACATGTATTTGTAATTCATTAAAAACACACCCTCATTTTGGAAAATGCCATTTTAGAGATCTGGGCATTGAACTTGTGAGAAGGCAACTATTTTGCCTAAATTACTGTGGCCTCAAGGCCTAGAAGGGATGAATAACAACAGGGACTCCTGGTATGATGCCTTCTGTACCACACAGGGGCTCAGCAACTCTCCATGGATTATTTACATGAGAGAGATTTTTTTTAATGGGCATTATTTTTTTTAAATTTAAATTCAATTAATTAACGTATAATATATTATTGGTTTCAGAGGTAGAGGTCAGTGATTCATCAGTCTTATTAATACCCAGTGCTCATTACATCCCCTGCCCTCCTTAATGTCCATCACCCAGTTACCCCGTCCCCCTCCCTCCCTCCCTCCCCTCCAGCAGCCCTGTTTATTTCCTATGGTTAAGAGTCTCTTACGGTTTATTTCCCTTTCTGACTTCATCTTGTTTTATTTTTTCCTCTCTTCCTCTACAATCCTCTGTTTTGTTTCTTAAATTCCACATATGAATGAGATCATATGATAATTGTCCTTACGTGAGAGAGATTTTTAATATTTTTACTTTGTGAACAGTTCTTTTGAGGAGGTCCTTCTACATGGGGGCCTGAAGATTATAATAGAAAAATCATTAGGTTAGAAAAACAGAATTTTATTTTACTATAAATTTTATAATCTAAAGGGGAAAAAAAGGCCCAATGCAGTTCTTTGTTAATATCCTTCAACTGCAACATATTGTCTTCATAAATGCAGTGCTTCTCACTGTTTTAATAAGCATTTCTGCCTCTTCCCTTGGGGTTTGTGGTGGTCGTCAGTAGCTATAAACGGTAAAGATGTGATGGGATGTTTCATCTCATTAAGATGCCATGCAACCAGGATTCCTTCGTCCTCCTTCCATCTGATTTGTGCTCCTCAAATATGACCTTTAAGGCCTTTGTTGCTTTGCACACACATCGCATGTCCCAAGGGTACGTAATTAAGTAGGTCACATGTCTCATATTGCATATTAGTACTCGCATTTCAACATGCATTTCCTCTGTTGTACTGTGGGAAAATTCCCTTTTTCATAAGCCATTCTTGCGTAAGTTCTTGGCATTTTGCACAGAAGAAATGTCCTGGATATACTGTGGGAACACTTAAGGTCACTTGGGATTTTATGTCATGAGAATAATTGGCCCCACGTTTTCTAAGGAGCAGAGTCCACTCTACTAATTGTAGCATTGCCTTAGGTTTGTACTTCTAGGGGTATAAAAAAGCTCTCAAGGATCATAGTTGTAGTTATAACCTTTGCCAGCTGAAGTATGTCAATAATGTTTGAATAATGCTATCCATAAAATGTCACAACAAAAATTAAAAAAAAATTGAAAATACAACTTGATAATCTTTGACATTAATAAATTGGCTTACATCAATGCATATGTACCTGGTAGGGTTTCTATTAATTCCTCTTGGAAATGGTATTTACTATGCATGCTGTAGGACTTTCCAATCAAATGAGTAAATAAATACACATGCTTATCTATGCTTAAAATAATTTTGCTTTCATAACTTGAATAACTGAGTGTGAGCTTTAGCAACAAGATAAAATTTCATTTTGCCGACTATAATTTTTGAATAGTAAAAGATTTAAAATATTTAGTGCAAGTAGATTTTGACAAAAATCAGGATTTCTGGCTTTGCTTCTCCACTCCAGCGTCACAATCCTTTATCCTTTGAAAATCAAGTAAGTTTCCTCCATCTAAGAAATCAACTGGCATAATCGTAGATGAAGCATTTGTGTCCTAATGAATAGGCCTATTTAATTAAGTTGGATTGCATAACTAGTGACTTGCTCCTTTTAGTGATGCTAACAAAGAGACATCCACAAGACACAAATGAGTTTTCGCATGATGATCCTATTAAGAAATTCATAGGAGATGAAACAGTGGCAAAGAAGACACAAAACCTTACAGAACAGTGATTTTCAGATTCAGTGTGCATACAAATCACCTGGCGAATGTGTCAAAACATGGATTCTGATTCTGTCACTCTGGGGTGGAGCCAGAGATTTTTCATTTCTAACAAGCTCTCAGGAGATGCCCATGCTGTTTGGTGGGAAGGACCATGTTTTGAATTGCAAGTTTATAGACCATCACAAAATGACAGTTCACCATTTGTCTAGGTAGTGTGGTCTGGCCTATAGCTCTATGGCGCCACTCAGGGCTGAGCTGCCTCCTTTTGTTGTCCCTGAGGAAATTAGAGCAATGCACTGGGATACAAAGTGGGCCTTCTGGATTAAAACATACCAGTTTGCCTTGTCTCTCTTTTATTCCCCTGCTAGAATTGAACTATAGCTACTGACTTTAGGAAGAATGATGTGGATTCTATACTGAGATATGTTGATGGGTGACAGTAATGGCAATGTGTGGGACTCGGTGTCCTAATGGATGCAGTCAAAATGGTGATTCACTTGGGAGAATGTAGGGGATGTGCAGAGTCTGTGTGTGTTTGTGTGCGTGTTTTTGGGTGCCCATGTATGGACTTCTCGTGGTTGAGTAGAATCATACTGCTGTGGGCTTCTTACTTTCATTTTCCCTCAAGTATGTGGACTGATATATTCATTTCCAATCTTATTGAATACAAAGACCTCCTTTTTATTTTAAACTGAAGTGTAGCTGACACAGGTGTTTCAGATGTACAACATAGTGAAGGGACAACTCTATTCTGTACTCTATGCCTACTTAGTATAGCTACCAAGACCTCCTTTGTGATAGAAAAGTTATTACAGAATTTTATCATTCAGCTGAAAATTAATTATCAAAACGTTTGAATTGAATTTGTCCTTAATTAATATTAAGACTATCTACATACATTTTTGGGGGAAAAATCCTCTCCAAACCA
Source organism: Enhydra lutris kenyoni (assembly GCF_002288905.1). NCBI lineage: Eukaryota > Metazoa > Chordata > Mammalia > Carnivora > Mustelidae > Enhydra > Enhydra lutris. The sequence goes on along the minus strand of NW_019154133.1, from coordinate 3,241,071 downwards.
AAATGAAACTAGTATACCTATGAGAGACATAGTATTCATTCAACCCGGACAGGAGTTTCTCTTTGCAGCCATGGTTTGGGAGACAATTAAGATGATCTGGCTGATGAACCTCTCATTTCACTCTACCACACTAGATCTCCTGTTTTGTTCTCCAGGATGACTAATTTCCTATGAAGGACAGAGAGCATGGAAAGACTGGAGATAATGAGTTTACACAAAATCTGGAAGAACTTGTGGGCTCTAGATTTATATATATTTTTTCCTTTCTCTAAAAAAACATTTTTGAGTATAGTTGACATACCATGTTATGTTAGTTTCTAGTGTACAATGTAGTGATTCAACTTTTCTATATGTTATACTCTGCTAGCCACAAGCGTAGTTACCATCTGTCACTATACAATGCTATTAGAATATCATTGACTATATTCCCTATGCTGTGACTTTTATTCCCATAACTTATTCATGCCAGTTCTCTGTACAGAAAATTAGTATGTAAAAATAAGATATAAGGAATGTTTAGCTCTTCTTTAACATGATAAATGATAAGGGACTGACAAAAAAAAAATCAACAATTCTGTTTCAAATGTTCTTACGAATAGTTCCAGTTTTTTTTGGTTTTTTTTTTTGCTTCTTTGTATTTGTCTGGGTGATGTTTCCTTATAAATAAATCAACAAAGCCAAACAGCAATATGTAAAGGCTTATCATCAAGATTCTGCTAACAACAGAAGAGATTTCCATGCTTTAAAGTAGAACGAATCACTTTTCAATCTGTGATGTGTGCTCCTTAACCAATTTCTGTGTCCTCATAGTGACTTGCCTACTGTTTTCACCCTCCATTGGCCATGAGACTGAGTTCTCACTAATAGAATGTGGGAAGAAATGTGTTCCTTTCCTGAGACTATCATCAGTAACTCCCCGACATGTCTGCATGTGCTCTTTCCCCTATTTGGATCGGCTACAGAGGGAAGGAGTCATGGATGGAAAGAGTCTTTATCCATGATTGACCATTTAGAAGGTGATCTGAGAAACAAACTCAATACTGAACTGTAAAGTTAGAGAAAATTAAACTTCTATTGTATGGAGGGATTATACATTTTTGATTTATTTATAATGCAACAAGGCTACCCTAAGAAACACAATGAAAAATAGGAAATCAATTCTTGTTTTGATGTCCATCTTGGGGAAAGGGACTGGGCCTTCATCTTTGAGTATTTGGCAGATTGCCTTATATTATCAGGTGCTCCATAAACATTTGCTGAAAAGACTTGAATTTGGTACTACTTTCCAGATCCTGCTCCTTCTCCCAAGTCAGTGACCCAAAGGTGAGAGTCTAAGGCCCACATTCCACACAGACCTGTGTCCAGAAACAGTTCAGGCCTATTCCACTTTTAAGTCTCTTTTCAGGTGTACTTTGCCTAAATGTCTTGCAAAGGAACTTTTGCATGAATGAATTCACCTGTCAATATTTTTTTTGAATGACTTCCTTTCATCTTAATCTAAAAGATACTTTTATTTAGCAGCGAACAAAGGCTAACATCATTTATTTGGGAATAATGTCTGTTTATTGGCTAGGAAGGAGGAGAAAACGATTCCTTGTATTGTAAAATATATATTGGGCGGTTTTAGTCTCCAAGGACTTTGTGCTTTCTGAGAAGAGAGGGGAAATTATCTTCTGTGATAATTTCTAGAATCTTCTCTTCATACTGAAGAAGTCATGAGAGGCTGCTGAATCCTTCTGTTTCTTGGGGAACCACCCTCTGGCCTTGGTAGGCTAACTATAGGAGATATTTTACTTTGAAGATATTTTTTATACATCAAAATATGATATTTCAAAAAGCATTTAAGTTTGTAATTAGTTATATTAGGTACCTAAGTATATTATAGTAGGTACCTAAATATTTAAGTTCCTAATTGTATTGAATACCTAAGTACTATCTGCTTAGTAGAAATGGTTCCCACTTTTTGTAAACCTGTTCTTTAGAGGTAAACAGAAACCACAAATGTGGACTTAAAAATGCCACAATTGAGCGGCCTGGGTGGTTTAGTCAGTTAAGCAGCCAACTCTTGATTTTGGCTCAGGTCATGAGATCTGGGCTCTGCGTCAGGCTCCATACTGGGCGTGGAGCCTGCTTGAGATTCTCCCTCTCTCTCTCCCTCTCACTCTCAAAAAAATAAAAATAAATAAATAAATAAATAACAGTAAAGTCCTATAAATGTCAAACATATAAGAGATGGCAACATTTAAAAGGAAAGTCTTTTGTATTAGATGATGAAAGCATGCTCGGAAAGCATGCTAGAGAAGAGAGGGTACATACCTTGTTTTGCCTGCTTACTGCTCTTAAAAGATTCTTAAGCCAGAGGTCTCTAGAATTGTGAGAAAGTACATCTCTAGTGGTGTGAGGCCTCACGTGTGTGATAATTGGTTAGGAGAGTCACGTGAACTACTGTATCTCCCGTACCGTCATGTCAGCTCCTGGAGATTACGAGATTGTGTTTTGTTTACTGCAGTAGTTTCCCAGGCATAGACCCGTGCCTGGTGTGAAGCGAGTGCTAAATAAAGACTTGTTGATGGATGAGAAGAAATAAGGAAATGTATCTCCAGCTTACTCAGAAGGTGTAATTTCCTTTTTAAACAACGTTCATAGTCCTTATGAAATTGCACTGCCGAACTGTTTTCTGGTTTGTCCTCATTCTGAGACAGTAGTGTGTGGAGGTTGAGAGCTGAGGCTCTGAACTTTGACTGGGACTTGGATTAAAACTCTGGCCACAGAATTCCTGGCAAGTGTTGTAGTGGACAAATTAATTAATATTCCTCAGCCTCAAGGAATTTCTTCATAAGACTGTTGGAAGGATTCAATTAATTATGTATATAATTATATATATATATATGTATAGATATAATTCCTAGCTTAGTGCTCGACCATGTAAGTATATAGTATATCACTATTATAATAATAATCATTAGTTGACATTAATAGGAAATAAACTGAAATTTTATAGACTCAAGTATCTTATAATTTTAAGTTGCTTTAAAATGAGATCCATCTGGGATAACATTTCTTTACTAAGAATTTCATTCAAGGAAACCCTTTGAAACCAGAAAATCCCCTACTATGGTATTTGCAGATCTATTTCTCTGTACCATGTATAAACCATGAGAAGACTGTATTAACTACCTGTGGATTTCCGGGAATTACAAGTTATAAAATAAATTCAGCCCTATCTGATCAGCCTACCTCACCCACAGTGTCAAGGTGACTAGGCAAGCAATTGGCCTCTTGGTTCTTAGCCCTTTGGCTTACTGTGCCCTGATCTGTCAGTTTTACTGCCTCACGAAAAGAAATTCTCTCTGTGCTCTTTATGTTGTGATTCAGTGCCTAAATATCACATTGGATATTGTGTGTCACTCAGGGAACAACATTTCAAAAACATAATTATTCATTTGCATAAATTAGTATAACATGGAAAGATGAAAGATCTTGAGCTACTCCATCACCACTGCATATAAAATAATATAAAATAAAAGTGAAGGAAGATCTTTATGAATAGGAGGCCATGTTTAGATAATAAAACTGGGGAACTGTGCCAAAGAAGGAGGCAAGAAAGGTATGTCTTTAGAAGGCAAGACAAGTATTCTTGATCAGTTTTATTATTTTGTTCACTGAACATAAAATATTTATTAGACTTCAATAAATTCATTCCTAACCTCAATCCCTTTAATTTTCTTCTAAGCCATTATATTTCTCAACCATGAGGTAAAACAGTTTTGGGGTTTGGAGACAGAATATGTACAATATATTGTATTAAAATCTCGGCTTCTTACTCTGGTGGAGGAAATCTTGCCTCTTTTACCTTCCCACTCCAGGATTCTTTTCTGTTCCTCAAAAATAAAGCTAAGGAGCATAGCTGCTCCTTTGGCCTAGGAAAGCACTTTCCCTCATCTGTTGATGGCTGGTTCTTTGCGGAGGCTTTCCTAAATCCCTGCTCACGTGTCCACCTGGCTTTATTCTTTGCCCAGCATGGATATTGTGTGTGTGTGTGTGTGTGTGTGTGTGTGAGACCATTCACTGATGAACCGGCCATCTCCTATCCCATTCAAACATAAGCTTGGGGCACGCCTGGGTGGCTCAGTGGGTTAAGCTTTGCCTTCGGCCCGGGTCATGTTCTCAAGGTCCTGGGATAGAGCCCTGCATCGCACTCTCTGCTCAGCAGGGAGCCTGCTTCTTCCCCCTCTCTCTCTGCCTGCCTCTCTGCCTTTATCTTTCTGCCTCATGATCTCTCTGTGTAAAAAAAAAAAAAAAATTTATATATATTAATATATATAATTTTTTTTTTTAAAATAAGCTCTGTGGGGGGGCGCCTGGGTGGCTCAGTGGGTTAAAGCCTCTGCCTTCGGCTCAGGTCATGATCCCAGGGTCCTGGGATCGAGCCCCACGTCGGGCTCTCTGCTCGGCGGGGAGCCTGCTTCCTCCTCTCTCTGCCTGCCTCTCTGCCTACTTGTGATCTCTGTCTGTCAAATAAATAAATAAAATCTTTAAAAAAAAAATAAGCTCTGTGAAAACAAGACCCTGTTCATTTTGTTTGCTGCTATACACTCAGTGCCTAGAACAGTTCTTAGTATAACCAACTGGATGCTAGTAAATCTACAGGAAATGTAATCAAGGCAATTACAATCAAGGCAATATATTAATTTTATTGTTAGTATCCCTTCTCCGTCTTGGATGATCCAAGTTCTGATTTCCAAATTTTCACTTGAGTCTGAGATATTACAAATTCTGACTTCCGCAATTACAGAATGATATATAGCCTTAACATGTAATATTAGGCATGGAGTACTAATACATACTGATGTTGGCCACTAAGGTCCATGAGGGGCTCGATGGGAGAGCACTGGGCTAGGAGACTCAGGAATGGAAATATCATTTTATTACCAGAAGTTCTTCTACTTTGGCGTTCTTGGGGAAAGTACACACAGAGAGACCCCGACAAAGAAAGGCAAGGACAGTTTTACTGGTGGGGTCGTTCTGGCACCTTGGATCCCAGTGTGGAGCTGCTAAGAAAATGCACTAGAGCAAGAGATGTGTGAGGGGGAGGAAGCACCATTTGACGGTTTTATCTCCTCTGGCTCAGATGCAAATCTTAGAATCTTATCACTCTGGCCAACAACAAGATACAAATGGTGGTAAATGCCTACAACATCACAGATGGACAGTGACTCAGCTCCTTCTGTATGAGACAGGCCCCTTGCTCTTTTACTCTTCGAGACCCATGGATTTAGAAAGAACTGCACACAGTAGATATATCCCCATCTAAATCGTGGTGCAGATTCTTAAACAGTTACACATTCATTTAGCAGATGACCTAGTAATCCCACTTCTAGGAATTTATCCCAGATAAATGAAAACATGTGTTCCCACAAAGACTTGTATTTGAGTGCTCCTCACAGATTTATTCATAATGGCTAAAAACTGAAATCAAGAAAATATTTGGTGTTGGGGAATAAACAAATCATAGTTTATCTATATAATGAGATATTACTTAGCCATAAAAAACTCCACTGATATATGTAATATCACAGAAGGATCTTCTTCTTCTTCTTCTTCTTCTTCTTTTAACAGATGAATCTCAAAAACATGCTTTGGATAGAAGAAGCCAGGCCAAAAAAAGATGATATGCTGTAAGATTTCATTTTATGATATTCTAGGGAAAAAAAGAACTATAGTGACGAAGGTAAAGGATTTGTTGTCAGGAGCTGAGGAGCTTGGAGAGAGTTGGGAGGAAGGAGAATGTTTGCACAAAGGAATGTGTCATTTTTGGAGTCACGGGAAATGTTCACAATAATGGTCATGGGTACACAACAATATACATTTGTCAAAGCTCATGGAAATATACACTTCAAACTGGTGAATTTTATTTTATATTAATCATACCTCAACAAAGCTGGTTAAGTAAACATTATCTATCTATCTATCTATCTATCTATCTATATCTCCCTATAAATACTCCAGAATCTGATATAAAGATATTAGTATTTCTTCCTTTTGAAGAAGAGGGAGGGGAGGAAGAATATAGACTTTTTGTTCCTATTTAAAAGAACAGCCTCTGGGGCATGTTCTAGCAAAATTACAATGGGTGACATATTTTCTGTTTCACTCAACATGGTTCTGAATGGTCCTTCTCATTTCACATTTTGTAATTACAAATTCTTCTTTGTGTTCTTCAGTGACACGTTTTCTGACTAGGAATTTTTTTTCCCCAATAGTACTGGGGGATGTGGAGGGGACATGAGAGGGGGAGTGAGTTGCTGCAGGGTTCTGTTCTTCCTATGAAATAGGAAATGGAGAGTCAAGGGTTTTCATGGTGTGTTCATGTGTGGTAAGTTGTCATCCGAACTTGTTATGGTTTGACCTGATGTGTCTCTTACACTTTTGAGTGTCTCCAACAGGAACCCTTCATTTGAACAAAAGTCCAAATATATGGCGATCTGGGTAATGTCTGTGTGAATAAGCCTGTGTATTGATCCCTTTGACTTCAACCTCTAAGCTGGGCACTTCCATTAGTGAGTTTCATTAAGGTCATGCTATTCATAGGTATGGTGATTTTAGGTCTTTGAGCAAACTTTGCTTGAGTTTTGACCTCAACCTGACTTAATAAGAATTTAATAATAGATAACAAAGGACAAAATCTGTTCTGCCTCTTAAATTTATGCTTTGTGCTCTGTTTCTCTTTGATTGTCCCTGTTAAATATTTGTATCGATCTAACTTAAATTAAATAGTTGAAAATCTGATGGGGTCAAGGAATAAGCAAAAGTCAACCCACAGTAGATGTGTGGTAACTTCAGTCAGACCTTCTCTGGGATATTAAGTACCTCTCTCGGCCCCTGGTAAGTATTCATTCCCCAAAACAAGGGATGCCATTCTAGATTTACTGTAGTAGAGAAAGGTATGGCCATTTGAAACCGGAGATATCTTCAACTAAATAAGCCAGGTTTATTTATTATCCCCCCTCCTCACTGAAGGAGGGAATGAGGAGATTCATATCCTCTTCTATTTTCTTTTATGGATTATGAGATTCCAAATGGGAAATTATTTTCATTATGTTGTGGGTCTCGATTTTGAAAAATGAAAAATTTTCCTTTTCAGGATTAACTTCGTAGGAAAGAAGATTATTCCTAGTCCCCATCTTCTTAATTTAAAGGGAAACAGCTATTTCTGACTATTGCTAAATCCCATAAAGGCTGCTAAGATTCGACCACACCCAGTCCAAACTCTATCCAAACCGGGCCGCTTCTGCCATCTAGTGACCATCTTTCTGAACTACATGCATAGGGCATTACCTAGCTTGGTCGGTTCAAGTGTCAAGATTTTTTTAAGATTTTTTTTTTTTTTTTTTGACAGACAGATCACGAGTAGGCAGAGAGGCAGGCAGAGAGAGAGAGGAGGAGGAGGCAGGCTCCCTGCTGAGCAGAGAGCCCAATGCGGGACTCTATCCCAGGACCCTGAGATCATGACCCGAGCTGAAGGCAGAGGCTTCAACCACTGAGCCAACCAGGCGCCCCTCAAGTGTCAAGATTTTTAATGTGTCATGTGATTAGTTTTGGCCTTTCTACCTCCTGTCTGTGTGACCTTGGGAAAATTATGTGATATTTCTGTGACTTAGTTTATTCATCTGTAGAATGGGAAGAAGGACCTGTCTCTTACAGTTTTCATGAGGTTCATATGAGATAATATATGAAAAATGCAGAGCAGAGTGCCTGGCATAAGGAAATCCTGAAGAAAGATATGATAGTATTGTATTTATAATTATGCAAGTCCAGAGCTAAAAATAAAAATAGGCCAAAGCATGGAAAATAAAGTTACGATATATGGAGTATTTCAGAATAAATTAAGTATATAATATTTAAAGCTTGGAAGAAAATCAACTTTATTTAGGCTTTTCGTGTGGGCTGCCAACAAATGCATTATTGCACTTGCCTCATTCCAAGTCTTTCCCCACCTCATGCTGAATGTTCCCGTCACAGCAGACAACTCATTACTCTGCATACATTTTAATGCCTTTCTTCCTCTTTCTGAAATAGTCTCCCTCACATTTTTACATTTCATAGCCCTAAACTCCCAACTCAAATGTCAGCTTCCCATATACACTCCTCTAGTGCTGTCAGGTGGAGTTAACTGCCATGTAGCCTTTAATCTCGTCTTCATTAGAGCATCTGACAGAGAGACAGGCTCTACTAGAGAGAAGCAGGAATCCAGTGTGTGAGGCCATGTAACTAGGCGGTGACCTGCCCGCTGTGGGAAACTGTGTATTGTCTTCGTATCTTCTCCCCCTCAAGCCAATGCCTCACACAAAGACTTCACACAATCGTGCTCCATAGAAGCTTGCTAAATTGAAATATGAGTTTAGCAAATGTCTTAGAATGCCTTTTTAAGAAGGCTGAATGACTCATAGAGGCTTCTAATGTACGTTGAAGTACATCAGCCTACTGGTTTGAGTTGGCAGGGTTAATCCCATCAAAACATGCTTTTGGCATACAAAATAAGTAATATCTCTTTTTTTTTTTTAAGATTTTATTTATTTCTTTGACACAGAGAGAGAGATCATAAGTAGGCAGAGCAGCACAGAGAGAGCAAGAGGGAAGCAGGCTCCCCGCCAAGCAGAGAGTCTGATGCGGGGCTTGATCCCAGGACCCTGGGATCATGACCTGAGCTGAAGGCAGAGGCTTAACCCACTGAGCCACCCAGGCGCCCCAGTAATATCTCTTTTTAAAAAAAGATGTTTATTTATTTATTTGACAGAGAGAGAGAGAGCTCAAGCAGGGGAAGCAACAGGGGGTGAGGGAGAAGCAGGCTTCCTGCTGAGCAGGGAGCCTGATACATGGCTCGATCCCAGGACCCTCGATCATGACCTGAGCCGAGGGCAGACACTTAACGGACTGAGCCATCCAGGCATCACCAAAATAAGTAATATCTTAATAATAATAATAATAATAATAATAATAATAATAGAGTTCATTAAAAAAACATTTGGAAATTACTAAAAATGTAAAAAAAAAAATCATGGCTCCCCTACCCAAATAGTCATATTTGATCTTTTTTCAGTGTTTTTTCTATACATTGTTTTTATTATGGTTGTGATCCTTATCTGTTTGCAGTTATATACCCTGATTTTTAAGCTTAACATACTGGAAGTATTTCCCCTTCATGCTATATACACATCAAAAACAATTTGAAGAACCACAAGCCCACTGAATAAATGTACCATAGTGTCCTTAACATCACTGTAGTTCAGACAGTTAGCTTGTTTGTATTTTTTTTTTTTTTTTTTTGCTCTTATATGTAATAACACGAAGTAAATCTTTGGGCATAAAGGTTTTCCTTTGCCTGGGATTATTTGCTTTTATGAGTCCCAGAAGTATAATCCCCCACTGACTGAATACCTTATTATAGCAAGCCCTGAGGGACACAAATTGGTTTTAATCAATGGGTTTTGGCTTCTGATGTCTCCAGGCCACCATTATGAACTTCAACTGCCCAGAACTTAACTGAAGATGTGAAGAAAGGCTTTAGAAGATTGGGCTGAGCAAACACAGAAGACGTACTGTTTTCTAAAACCATTCGCTGATATTAAGTTGCTTGCTTTATTTTTTATTGCTTGTTTGTGCGTGTGCATTTGTGTGTGTATTTTGTCATTTCATTTTATAAGTGAAACCCTCCAGCCCATTATGTGTTAGCTGATTTTATATCTTTCTTTTGCAAAGAATGATTTCTTCGATTTCTGGATTTACTCACTTATACATTTATTCATGCATTTTACACATATTTATGGACATTTACTCCATGCCAGACACTTCTACTAGGTGTTACATAACCAGACATTAATAAGACACATTCTTAAAAGCATTGACAATGTAGGACAAAACTTAACTTTGATGGAAGTAAGAATAGTATGGCTTTGGAAGAAAAATGGGGGAATTTTTCTGTCTGGGGTAATAGGAAGACAAAGGAGCTTCTACTTGCGTCTTGAGTGATCTAGGAGTTCAACTGTTGGGCGTCATGTGGATTCCAGTCAGAGAGACCAACCTCTTCATGGGTGTGAAAGGGAATGATATGGAAAAATTGAAAAATTCTTTGTGGCTAATGAGGAGGCTTATATGGAGGGAAAGAACAGGAAATCATGTGGTAAAAATAGAATGAGGCTAGATAATGAAGGGTTTCTTGTATGTTTATATATATACATGTATTTAATTTTTATATATTTATATAAATAGATATATTTAATTTATATCTATTTTTAAATTGCAAGCCAAGAAGTTAATGTTTTATATTATAACCCATTAGGAGTCATTTAAAGTTTTTTTTCCTCTGCTTCTTCCTCCTCTTCTTCTTCTTTTTCTTCTAAAGCAAAGGAGTGGCATTAAATGATAATATTTAGGAAATATTATGCCAGGCATGTTACTTGGACATTTTACATAAGAAGTTTTCACAACAATGCTATGAGACAGTAGAGTTGTTTTCTTGAATAATATGGGAGAGGAAAATAAGACTTAAAAGAAGTTAAGTAATTTGTCCAAAGCCACACAGCTGGTAAATGGCCAAAGGGAGGTACAAACCTGAGTACCGTCGACTGCGGAAACTCTTAATCACTGTGGTCTATTCCCTCTTCAGTGACATATTTTAGAAAGATGGCTTTGGAGTCTGGAGGGAGGTAATTAGTAGTTGAGGGAGAGAATGAGGGAGACAGAGAAGTCAGAGAGCCCATTTGTGAAGCTATTGCAAAAATGCAGGACAGAGGTGATGAGGGCCCAAACTTGGAGAGACTAATGGAGGCTGAGAGAATGGAAAAACAACAGCTCTAAGTATAAGGCTTGGATAACAGAAAACCACTGCAATTCTGGAAAAAATAGATTCATTTCATTAAAAAGACTGAAAATTCCAATTGTGGCACCTGTCATTTGGGGACTATCATAACATTCTAGAAAATAGTTTTCCCTCTCTGAGACTGATCTGAGGTAAATGACATTTCTTTCCAACTATCTGGCATAATTTCCTTTTGAATCATAGGGTTGCCTTTCATATACAGAGGAATTGTGTTCAAGGAAAATTCTTTATTCAGGCATTGCTTCAATACATTGCTAGATCCTGGGGTATGAAAAGATGAATGGACTAAAAACTTTCCCTTAGAAATTTCCCAGTCAAGAAGGGTTGGTACAGTTGGGACAAAATAATCACATTGCTGATAAAATGTATCCGATGTCCTGAGAGGTGTTAAGGCATCCCGAGAGCCCCCGGGGAGGGGACAGAATTTCTGGTTGTGATATGTGGGCAAAGTCTACCAACAGTCTGTGGAGAGAGTCTGCATTTAAACTGGATAAGAAGCATTTGGGGAGAGGGGTGGAGTGAGAGGTGGTGAACTCAGGGTAGAAAAAAAAAAGAGAGAGAGAGAGAGAATCACCACAGAAGGAGAAGAAGGCAAGAACTGGGCATCTGTGGGGAGAGCAGAGTCAAGTTTAGTTTGATGGTTGCAGAAGGCTCGTGTCAGCAAAGGGAGGGAGGTAAGGCCAGGAGGTACGAGGCCAGCAGAATGCCAAAGCAAGCTGTCACATATGGTAGACTGGGGCAATATGGCTGACATTAAGTAAACACTCTGGATGGAGGAAAAGTTTTTTATTGTGAATCACTGGATTAGAAATCCTTCCGGGTCCTCACACCTCAAATATCCACAACAGTCTTCACGGTGCCTGGCAGATGTGCTGCAGATGTGAATGAATGACTTTTGTTCTTCCTGCTATAGTTACGATAGAGAAGACCTACTTTCCAGCAAGTAGACATCTTCTAAAAAAAAAAAAAATAGCCAAAATTAATGGCTACCAGTGAACTCTGGAGTCAGGAATGGCTCCAAGTCTCACTGAGGACAAATGATCAAGCCTCTAGTTTCAAGCCTTCTTTCTTCATTTTCAATTGGGAACAAAATTAGAACCTACCTAGGAAGGTTGTGACATTTTAAAAGCCTGGCATACAAAGCACTACAGTAGGCTATTATTCAGGAGCTGTTAGAATTCTAATGTAGAAACCAGAGTTCTTTTCTTAGGCTTCTGGCAACCAGCAGACCTATCAAGACGTTATTCTACCTTATCCTCACATCTGTCCTCCTGACATTTTATTTCACTCTTCAGAATGCATAAAGCAAAGAATCATAAACATAAAAATCATCACTTTTCCTTGCCCTAACTGATTGAAACCCTTTTCACATGACAGGCTTCAGCGGGCACCGTCACTAGCTGCCTGCTGGACCCTGTCAGCTCTTCCCGCACGCTGCCCCGGCCATCTGCTACGCGCCACAGCGAGCCATATGGAACCTAGCCCCCACTTCTCTGTAAATGCCTGGCTTTTTCCTTCTGCGGGTTCTTTGCTTAGCTGTGCTTCCTAGGTCGATGGAATGCCATGGTTTAGATAACAGTTCTCTTATCTTCCATCCTTGGAAGGACAGTCAATGACTTTAAATTTTATCAGGAGAACCTTTGGATGGCGCATCAACACTCATGCTAAGTAGTGACCAAACACTTCACTAAAAGCCCTGTGACATTTGTGACACAAGATAAATAATTCAGAAATCACGGTCCTGTTACTCTTTCCTACAACTCTCCCTCTTCTCTACAAAGGGAGTAATATTATATTTGCTTTCCTTCTTTCCTCTGATACTTTTAGCTGCAATTATCTTCCTCCAAGCTTAGAACAGCAGGTACAGCCATGCTGAGATGATTAGTTCTTAACTGTTGCAGGTTATTAGCTGTGCAGAAAACTATATGCAAACCAAGATATGGTTTGGCTCCTACTGTGATAATCTCCATGAGATTTACAAATATCAAGGAGATTTCGAAGCTCTCCTTAAAACTCCTAGCAAAAACGCTTGTCTCTTCAAAGTAGGCGCTTAAATTAAACCTTAATCAGTTTTCAAAAATAACTTTTGAGGATTTTGTCTAAATAAAAGTGTCGGGTTGCTTACTTAAATATACTTTTTAATGAAACAGGAAAAAATGTCTTAATGGAACAGAGGTAAAGGAAGCAATTTTTGCTGATTTTCAGCAAAACCATGAAATGAGACAAGCAAGTTTTCAGCTTCCATAACATCTTTTCCACGCTTCTCAGTTTTTCTTCCCACCATGGCCCCAAGCCACTTATAAATCACATTTTTTCTACCATAAGAAAAAATGTATTCAAACACTAGGATGTGAGTATAAATTAATTAAAAAATGTCAGACCCCTGAAGATAAATGAAGGACATGTTTTAACAAAAGCACTTCCGAGGAAGAAATAAGCAATTCACCTTCATTTTCATGGGGGAATAATTTCGCTCTTCTATTCATTTTCTCTTAGGCAGCGATTCTACTTCCATAAAAAAACAGCCCTTTTCCTGCCAGTTCTTTCCAGAACAGAGTCAACATACTTAAATTCCTGTTAACTTTGTCTTTCCCAAAGCACTTACCATATATTGCCTCATAATGTAGTTATTTGGGTCCTACTTAATGAGCTCAGATAGAAAGCTCAGTTAACTGTCTGTTTTTCTTTGTATGCACAATTGCAGACCTGATGCCTGGACCTACTAGGTGTGTATAAATGAATCTGTGCTGAATGATCTTGAAAAGTCCAACATTTACTACAGAACAGAGAACTTGGCATGGACGGAAGGGATCTCCGGAGTTAATTGCGTCAATGTTAGATCCTACATTTGAACACAAAAGGGTTTCCTTATATTTTTGTGGTTCTCAACCTTTTATGTTTATACATGCTTTAAATTTTTAAGTTTTTGGTGACCACTTTCAAAGGATTAACAAAACAAATCAAGCTAAACATTTCAGCACTGAATACAACCTTAGCTAATATTTTGTAGTCAAGGACCCAGGGCAAGCTCCCTGGGATGGCATTGGCACGGGAGTACTTGACTCCGCCCCTTGCCCCGTAATCTTCATCAGCGTCCCCCTTTGCTGCAAGCCACCCCAAACAACACACAGTTGAAATAAAAGATGGATCCCGCTAAGCAAACTCCATTTGCTTGTCTACTATCTCTTCCTTCTAAGTAGACAGCTAACCTACTTAAGAAATTCAGTAGTCACTACTGGTTAATTTAATTTAATTAATTTAATTTTTTATTATTTTATTATTTTAAATTATAAATTTACTTTTTATTATTTTAAATTTAAATTTACATTTTATTATTACAATTATTTATTATTATTAATTATTATAATTATTTTTTATTTTTTATTATTATGTTCAATGTACATCACCAGTTTCTGATGTAGTGGTCAATGATTCATTAGTTGCGTATAATACCCAGTGCTCACTACAATACATGCCCTCTTTAATGCCCATCACCTGGTTACCCCATCTCCCCAGGCCCCTCTCCTCTGCAACCCTCAATTTGGTTCCCGGAGTCCAGAGTCTCTCATGGTTTGTCTCCCTGTCTGATTTCTTCCCATTCAGTTTTCCCTCCCTTCCCCTGTGGTCCTCCATGTTATTCCTTATGTTTCACATATGAGTGAAACCATATGATAATTGTCTTTCTCTGCCTCACTTATTTCACTCAGCATAATCCCCTCCAGTCCATCCATGTTAATGTAAATGGTAAGATTTCATCCTTTTGATCCCTGAGTAACATTCTGTTGTATATGTGAACCACATCTTCTTTATCCATTCAACTACTGAGGGGCATCTCGGTTCATTCCACTGTTTGGCTCTTGTGGACAATGCTTTTATGAACGTGGGGGTGCAGGTGCCCCTTCTTTTCACTATGTCTGTATCTTTGGGGTAAATACCACTGGTTAATCTTAGATACACTGCTGCCTATTTAATAATGCTTTATCTGCCCTGCCCAAGCTCTTCTATATATTCAAAAGGCAATATGCTCTCACATTCCACTAAACATTCTTTCATGGCACTGATGATCGTGCCTGCCTTTTACCTTCAGCCAAGTACCCCTATTCTACCCATGTTACACACTCAATGCAGGGTTCTGGTGGACAGCTATCGCTCTAACAACATTACTAATTATAGCAAAAATGCAAGAAAAGCAGGGAACCCGTGAAGGGTCCACAGTTCTCCAGTGACCCAGAGGGCTGCAGAAGCTGGGTCAGTCACTGTGAAGATGAGTCAGCTGGCATCTAAGACTCCCCTCAGAATGGAATCCCTTTGATTTCCTTGTCTTGATTCTTCATACTGCCCTACTCAGGGGCAGACCCAGATTCTGTGGGCTTGAACCTTAAATAATTTGGGAGTTCTTTATGAAAAACAATAAAAATAACAAGTACAGAATTAGTTACAAAATACTGATTTCCATTGAAAAAACTCACAACAAATAACACACTCTAAAAAGCTCACATATACCCCAAACATCACAAAACCTACAAAAATAACAAAAGTTTTCAAATTAATTAAGTGTTGAATGCAACTTTGTGATAATACTTTCCTACTATTTTGGGCTGCCTACTCTCTGGTTACTTCTTTATATGATATATGGCGAAGTTTCTGGGCATTTCCATTTTACTTAAGCAGGGCCAATTTCAAATACTCATGCGTTGACAATACTCATTACCCAGTTAGCTGTCACTAACAGTAGCCTTACAGTAGCATATTATGAATCTCAGTGTTAGTTATTCCCCATCAAATCAGCAAGAAAGTTATCTTTTATTGGTGTGTTGATATAATTTACTACTCTTTACTAATTTGCTGATCAAATAATTGAAAAACTTACTCATTTCTTTTCAAAATTGATCTCTTTATTTTAGTTAATTGTGGCTTTTGATATGATCTGAAATGTTATTGACTTTTTAATAAATTAATTGAGTTGAAATTTTTTTCTGTCTTTGAACACATACTATAGATTCTTTTTTTTTTTTTTTTTTTTTTTGACAGAGAGAGAGAGAGCACAAGTAGGCAGAGGGCAGGCAGAGGGAGAAGGAGAAGCAGACTGTCCACTGAGCAGGGAGCCTGGATGTGGGGCTCGATCCCAGAACCCTGGGACCACAACCTGATCCAAAGGCTGAGCCACCCAGGCACCCCCATGCTGTAGATTCTTAAAAGTATTATTGTTCCCATGCTCTATGTCTTGAATAGCTTTCTAATTAACGTATTATCCCACATCCAAGGTTGTTAAAGAAAGTCACAAACTGTTAAAGAAAAATCCAAATTACTTGCATTTTTACAATGCTTCATCTACAAAACAAGAATGTGTTACAAAATTTGAAGTAGTCAACAATCCCAGGTACTGCAGATGGAGGGTTTTTTCCCCTCTATCAATGAGATTAAGTGAAAGAGCTGCATACCACACATATTCTGCAATTAATTCATCTCCTAAAGAGCACTTACAGCCATTTGTCTTCACCAATGTCATACGCTAATCTCCATATGAAGTATTTTACGCGCAGTACTTCTTTTTATGTCCACCGCTATCCTGTTAGTTGTGAATATAATAACTATTATCATCTCCACTTTACAGGTGAAGCTGTGAGGCTTGAATGTATAGCTAGCAAATGATTAAGCCAGGAGTCATGCTCAGAAACTGAATCTAGGGCTCAAGCTCTTAACCTACTTACGATCAGATTTCTTTCTTGCTTTCTTCGATTGCTGTATTGATAGAAGTGAGAAGATTTGGAAGGAGGAAATATGTGTCCTGAAATACCTGAAATATTAGCATTGCCTTAGCTTAAGGCTATGTATGGCAAGAAAAACACACTTAGCAAAGCTAAAAGGGTGCATATTTTCCCCTCCCCTTGTTCTAAGGATTTATTGGATCGTGGCAGCCATTTTTAGCCTCTGAGACGGGCAGAGGGAGCAAGGAGGCTTTAAGTTCTCACCACTTTTGCTAGCTATACAAGACTAGCCTGGTGCAAGGAAGGCAGAATCTTAGATCTTTCCCCTGGCTGTGACCTCTGTTAAACTCTGTCACCAGACTGGGGTACAGCTTCCATCTCTATAAAATTACAGAGAACTACACTAAGTGGTCTCTTAGGTCTTTTCCAGCTCTAAAATTCCATGAAGCTCAAATACAGTGCCAGTTTAAGTGGGAACAGCGGGTGTACCTAGTACCAAAGACATTTATTTTTTCATTTATTTTTTTGAGAGAGAGAGAGAGAGAGTGTACAAGCACAGGGAGGGGCAGAGGGAGAGAGAGTAGCAAACTCCTTTTTTTTTTTTTAAGATTTTATTTATTTATTTGACAGAGATCACAGGTAGGCAGAGAGGCAGGCAGAGAGAGAGGGGGAGAAGCAGGCTCCCTGCTGAGCAGAGAGCCCAATGCGGGGCTGGATCCCAGGGCCCTGAGATCATGACCTGAGCTGAAGGCAGAGGCTTAACCCACTGAGCCACCCAGGCACCCTGAGAGAAGCAAACTCCTGGCTGAGCAAGGGAGTCCAATGTGGGACTCAGTCCCAGGACCCCAGGATCATGATGTGAGGCAAAGGCAGCTGCTTAACTAACTGAGTCACCCAGGTGCCCCTATTTTTTTGTCTTTAGTTGCTAAACTCATACTATTTAGATACAGATATTTTCATATACTGAAAGACAAACCAAACTATTCTCTCTTCTCAAATATTCTGATTTATCAATTACCCACAAAATTAAAATGAAGGGGCTTTGATATTAATAAGCTGTATTGTGCATAAGTAAGGATATTATGGGAGGTGATCCACTGATAAAGCAATAATAATAATAATAATAATGATAATGATGATGGCGTCACTTGAGTTCATATTGGTTTATGGCAATCTGTAAATCCAATTTGGAAAATCAGTCATACTGAGGCATGTTTACAAATAAATGCTCCTGACAAAAATTATAAATGATTGATAAGCTCATGAAAAATATCAATATCACTGAGAATCAAGGAAGTGAAAATTAAATCAAAGAAATATAATTTTCTATCCCCCAAACAGATAAAGATGGAATAGAAATGTAATTTGACTTTCCTAAGAGAAAATTTGATAATATATTTGGAATTCCTTTTAATTAAGAAAAACTTTATGAAAGCAGCTAAACTGAGCCCGACAACACTTTTTCCCCCAATGGTACACCTGAAGCAAGAGTTAAATGTAAGAGGAGTCTAATTTTGTGCATTTCTGATTAATTATGACAATTCTAAGTTGTCCACTTCTTTCCCACTCATAATTCAAAGAGACAAGCCCTTGTGTTTTGTGCCTCTCACTCCTTAACTTGACATCAAGCTGACCCTGTCTCCAGCACCAGGTGGGAGGACCCCAGCTGAAGGTGCTCTCAGCTCTAGGTCTGCAGACCTTCCTACCGACTGAGGGCTCTGACTGGAGTCCCAGACTCTCTCTCCTCCACAGCGGGACGTGTGCAGGGTTGTATCTGGCAGCCAGCATCAACCATCCTTTCGGATCTTCTTCCCACCTGGGACAGGCTGGGAATCTAGTGTTGCTTGGTCTGAACAGATTTAAGGAGATTTTCTCAGGAGGACCTGAAAACTACCACAGCCTGCCCTCATCTTACAGAGTTCCCTCAGTTGAGGGCCGTGGTCACCCAGAAAAGGCAGAGGCTTCCTTAGTCTCTCTTACCTCCTGGAGCAAAGAGCTTCCCTGGGCGGGTGTGGGTCAGCGTGGACACTACTCGGGATTCCAGCTTTGCTCCATCCAGGAGCAAAGGGGTGGGAGGATGGGGAGAAACTACTTAATGGGTGAGATGTTTTACTTTGGAGAGATGGAAATGTTTTGGAATGAAATAGAGGTGGTTGTTACATAACATTGGGGATGTACTAAATGCCACTGAATTGTTCACTTTAAAGCAGTTAATTTTATGTTATCTAAATTTCACCTCAAAAAAAATTTTTTTATTTGAGTAGATACTATCTTTGAGTAGCAGCATTATGCATGATTTCTCTTGTCTTATCTGCATTTAAAAATTGTCAATTGGGAATGACATTGTTTTAGTAATTAGGAAAGAATTGTAAAAAAAAAAAATTAACCTCCAAGAAACTTAAATTTAAAACTATAGTTGAAGGCAGCTGACAAAAAGGCTAAGAAAAAAATCGAGATTTCATTCCACACACTTTGAGGAAAATACATCTTCAAAAAATATATATGAAAAACATAATATGTATCATTTTCATCTCTGTTTATTAACAAATTTCTTCCCATGTATTGCTTCCCAGAACTCTTTTAAGCAAAGAAGAATGGCGGCAGGAAAGTTCATAGACTTAATTTAGAGCAAGTGTCTTTTGGGAAAAGGAGAGGTGGTGAGAAGGGATGGGATTATTGGGATAAAAAGGTTAATTCAAATCTACTTTTAAGAAAGAAACAACTAGCCATTTGGAGGATGAGAACAAAGTTCACTTTACAGCTGTGTTTGTTTTCCCTCTCTTTCTCTGCCAAATAGAGGATTGAGAGAAAGTAAATGCACGATACTTTTTTGCTTGCTTGTTTTAATCATAAAACTATTCCCTGAAGACTTTAGATAGAGCAGTTGAGTTTGGTTTGGAAAAATTAGAGAAGCAATAAAGGAGAAGGAACTGCACTTCTTGCTGCCTCTAATTTTCTTCTGTAATGAGTTTCCTGCTTAAATGTGCATGCAATTTGTCCTTTTTCCTTACGGGAAAATATGTGCAGTAGCAAATCTTTCAGGAGGCTACTTTCCTCGTAGAGCTCTTTTTGTCCCACTGGGGGAATACCCTTACAATTAGTGCCAGTCCAGCCTTACTGTGGGAAACATTTGGAAGAACATGGAAAGTGTTGTTGAAAAGAATAATAGATCAAGGGCTTTTATTTTTCTATGATCTACTTATAAGAAAACCATAGATATCTAACATGCAAAGAAAAATGATGGCTGAAAGTGTTTCTCAAAGTGTTTGTGGACTGCCTGAATCAAAATGTCCTCATTATTGCCCAAAATACAAATAGTTGGTTTAATCTTAGAACTACTGAAACAGAAACTGTTGGAGGTGAGACTACATTAAAAAAAATAATAATAATACACATAGGGACAGCTTGGTGGCTCAGTCTGTTAAGTGTCTGTCTTTGGCTCAGGTCATAATCCTGGGGTCCTAGGATCAAGCCCACATAAGGCTCCCTGCTCAGCCAGGAGTCCGCTTCTCCTTCTCTCTCTGCGCTCTCCCACCCCTCCTCAGGCTCTTGTTCTCTCTTTTTCACATTCTCCTTCTCTCTCTCTCTCTCAAATAAATGAATAAAATCTTTTTAACAAATACATGTAAATACATTCTAAGTCAGAGGTCGATAAAGCATGAGCAGAGGACCAAATCCAGCCTACTGCCTGTTTTTATAAATAAAGTTTTATTAGCACACAGCTACACTCTGTTGCTGTTTTCGTACGAAGATGGCAGAGATAAGCAGTTGTGGCAGAAGCTCTATGGGCCTGTAAATCTTAACTGTTTACTATCTAGCCCTTTGGTGAAAAAGTTCACCGCCCCTACTCTAAGCTACTGCCTCTCAAACTTTCATGTGCATAGGAATCACTCAGAAATCATTTGAGAAAGATTTTGACTCAGTAGGTCTGTCAAGAGGCCTGAGATTCTTTTTCTCTCCTATGTGATGCTGATGTTGCTGTTTTGTAGATCATATTTAGTACCATGGTCTAGAGTAGTTGTTCCCAGAATATGACAAATGTAAATTCTTAACTCCAACATAAGTCTACCAGGTCAGAAATGCTGTGGGTTGGACTCAGCAATCCATGTTTTATCAAGACTTCCAGGGGATTTCTGATGCATTCCAAAGCTTGAGAACCACTTGTCTGGATTATCCTTATGTAAACTAAAACTATCTTCAAAGAGCCTGAAATTTTATGCTTATGTTAGACTCCATTGTCTAATATATACATATCATTGATTTTCCTAAACATTGTATATATTTGTTGATCATAATAATCAGCAGGGAAGAAGACATGCTGTATGAAATTGCTGCTTAAAATCTGATTTACTTCTTCCTTGTGTATCCAGAATGGCAGCCTCAAGTAACTAAAATTTTAAATATGTCTTCTTTGGTTTATTCTAGTTTAATTAATATTTGCTTTCAGAGGGGTTTTCTATTTTTGTACCTGCTCAAAATAGCTTCAAATGGCATGTCATTTCTAAAGTGAACAACAGAGGGAGCTGGTGTTATAATACTAATCCATGAGAATTAGGGGCCTTTTCCCTCTTTATTGGCCAAATCAAAGGAAGAACAGCCTCTTGACTCATTCTTGAATAAAATGTTCTTGTGTAGATGCGTAGGGCCTGTTATAGACAGCCCTTTCTAATGCCGAAACAGCTATATGGTATGTTCGAAATGACTGTAACATGTAAGCAATTCTATTCGATTACTTTGTTCTTTTTTAAGATTGTATTTGTTTATTTATTTATTTATTTATTTGACAGATAGAGACAGTGAGCAAGGGACCACAAGCAGGGGGAGTGGGAGAGGGAAAAGCAGGCTTCCTGCCAAGCAGAGAGCCCAATGCAGGGCTTGATCCTAGAACCCTGGGATCATGACCTGAGCTGAAGGCAGACGCTTAACAACTGAGCCACCCAGGTGCCCCTTTATTCAATTACTTTCAACATTCACAGACCTTCTAATATGTTCAAACAATATTGAAGGTACAAGAGATTACTAGAACACGGATCCTGTTCTCATTAAACATACGGTTCTGGGGAGAAGGAGTATTAATAGAGACATGTAAATAAAATTAATAATATAGAATACAACCCCCTACTAAGATCAGAGAGGAACAGAGAGCTGCTTTGGCTAGAAGTGTCTTTTGGGTTTATGACATGAGTGGTCACAGGAAAAGCTGAGCCATGTGGCACTGTACTAAAGGAACCCTCCCCATAGCACTAGAAGTACAAACTGGTCATCATAACCAACCAGTTTGTCAATAGGAGAGAAATGTTTACAAAATGCAATGGAACTTATTCCCTGGGATGAGGAACCAGCACACAGGAGACAAATGGACTATATTAGATCCTTGCCTTCAGCCCCACAAAGATTTAAATGGGTTTTGAGTGGCATGGATTCAAGATTTGGCTTTGCTTATCCAGTCAAACAAATTAATGTTAATACAGCTAAAGGATTGAAATGAACGATACCATGTCAGTTTGTTCTACCAAGTGACTTTTTGTCTGATCAAGAACACCATTTTATGGAACATTTTGTATAATACTTAGAAGTACTTAGTGGATTAGAGACTAAGTAAATATTTGCTGATATATGAAGAGGTAGATGGAGAACAAAATGGCGGATTAGATTGACAGAATAAAGAGATGGTTGAAGTCTGAGGAGAGTGTTGTCAGTGAGAATGAAAGAGAAAGGAAAACTGGAGAAATGTTGTTTAGGTAGACTCTCAGGGTTTGATAATTATTTGGATACAGAGACATAGAAGTCAGTGTGTATGAAAATGACTGGTGACCAAGTGATGATAAGGTCTTGAGCATTAATAAAAAAAAACTGGAAAGCTATTTGAGTTTGGAAGGTGTGTGTCTGGGGATGAGCTTAGCTTTAAACTCTTTGAACTGGAGGGACTACAGTGCCGAGGGTGTGATAAACAAAAGGCTGTTGGCATCACAACTTTGAGGTCTGGAAGAAAGTTTTGAAATAGAAGTAGGGATTGCAGTTATCTTTATAGAGATTTTAGGATAGCTTACGTTATGATAAAAAGGAAATATATCTAGTTGCAAGTGTACTGATCCATCCAATAACATTTATCAAAGATGTAGCATGTTCTATGCTCTGGGCTACAGGCTGATGCGTATACCGGCCCACGTTTTTGGAGGACTGATTATAGCATAGGTACTGCCTGGTAATAAGACAGGGGCAGCAAGCTTAGATGAAATATACATCCTAGTGGCAAGAGATAGAAAATAAAATGAAGAAGGAAAATGTATACTGTTAGACATGATATGGAGAAAAATAAGGCCTGAAAGCAAGATGGAGACTGCTAGAGCTAGGGCCTTTCGCATTTGAGCAGGGTGACCAGGGAAGGCCTTGCTGAAAAAATAGCATTTGCACAAAGACCAGATGTGGGTAAAGGGGCAAGAATGCATGGGAAACACATGCTCCAGGCAGAGCAGCATGTAGCAACAAGAACATTGGGTACGAATGCAGTGGGGTGGGAACATGCCTGCAACACTGGAATAATGGCAAAAAGGTCAGGGTTTCTGCAGCAGAGTAAAGTAATAGGAGATAAGGTCAAGGAGGTGACAGGGGACAGTTCATGTGGGAAGGACTTGTAGGCTGCTGAAATGACTTTGGCTTTCAATAAAAAAGAGAGGAGAGGGTGCCTGGGTAGCTCAGTGGGTTAAGCCTCTGCCTTGGGCTTTGGTCATGATCTCGGGGTCCTGGGATCGAGCCCCGCATTGGGCTCTCTGCTCAGCAGGGAGTCTGCTCCCGCCCCCCACCCCTGCCTGCCTTTCTGCTTACTTGTGATCTCTCTCTGTCAAATAAATAAATAAAATCTTAAAAAAAAAAAAAAAGAAGGAGAGGAGAACCTATCAGAGGGATTTTCGTGGAGGAGTGACAGGATCAGACTTATATTCCATAGTATCACTCAGGCTTTCATTGGGAAAAATAACTAAAGAGGCAAGAACAGAAGCAGTTAGAAGACTAATTTAGGTAAGAAATGACGGTGGCTTAGACCAGGTTAACAGCAGCAAAAGTGGAGAGGGGCTGCATTCTGGATATATTTTGAAAGGAGAGCTGATAGGACTTGACTGGTTGATTATGGGGTGGGAGAGAAAAGGGGGGAATAAAAGATCACTCCACCGTGTTTTTCTCTGAGCAACTGGAAGTGGGGCATTATCATTGTCTAGGATGGAGAACTCTGAGATGAAGTTTGTGTTAGGAAGGAAAGATCGGGAATTTTGTCTGAACACGTGAATGGTGAGATACCCCTTAGACAACCAGGTGAAGTCATGGAAGAGGCTGTTTTCTATATGACCCCGGAGTTTGGGACAGAATTGTAAGCAGGAGATATGAATGTGGCAGTTGTCCTGTCCAGGTGGCATTTGCAGCCTGAAGCAGATGAAGTTCCCAAGAGAACGAGTGCAGACAGAAAAAGAGCTCAAAGGCTAAATTAAAACGAAAATCCTGGAACATTCAATATTTAGAGTCAGAGAAAACTACAAGAACTAGTCAAAGAGAGGCAAGCAAGGAGTTTATACTAAAGAAAGACAGAAATAAGTGTAAGTATTTTTGTACTTATTACAGAGGGGGTTCAAAGGAGGAAAAAGATTGAGTCTATCAAACTAGTGAAGGACCAAAAAAGATTTGATAGACAAGGACCTGGAAGTGGGTGAGGATGTTCCAGGCACAGAGAAACAAGGTTCACCAATCCAGCTCATTGTGGTAGGGCGTGGTCAATGAAAATGACTTTGAAGCCAGACTGCCTGGGTTTGAATCCTGGCTCTGCATTTACTAGCTGTGTGACATTGGCCAAATTACTTCAACTCGGTGGGCCTCAGTTTCCTCATCTATAAAGTGAAGATAATAATAGTACATACATCATAGGGTTGTTATGAGGTTTAAATAACTTAATATTTGTAAAATTCTTCAGTTACATAGCATGCTATGTGCTATATAGAAGTATTAGTTAAATAAATCAACACATGAAGATTTTCAGTTCTGTGGAACAATTCGGGAATTGTAATGATCAGAGTATAGAGAGGGTGGGTGGGGAGGAGAAACAGTGAGTCATTAGTCTGGAGAGACCAGCGGGGGCCGCTCATTGGAGCTCTTCATATGGTAGTAAGGTATTTGAGCTTTTCCTCTAAGCAACTGATCAGATTCACGTTTTTGAAACGCCATCCTAGTATCAGGGTGAAGGTTCCTGAGCGATGAGGTAAGGTTAGAGGCAAAACGTGAGTAAGGAGAAAGAAATGAAATGGTGTGAAGAGAAAGAGGAGTGAGTGAACTGGAGAGCATTAAGAGGTCAAAATCAGCAGCGATTGGTCACGACTTGGATGTGAAGAGTAAGACAAAAGGGAAGAACTCGAATGACTCCCAGGTTCTCTACTGTGTTACTGATTAGTTGAGAAGGAATATTAGAGGAAGAACATGTGTCTTTAAGGGAAGATGATTCTTCTGTTTTGTAAGTGCTGGAATTGAGTACTTCTGAGACTCAGGCTAAGAGGATCAGACCCTCTGGGCAGCAGAAGCATGGGATACAATCTGATGCATGGCCATGACCTCAAGAGAAGAGTCTAGGCTGGACATGCAGATTCAGAAGTCAACATTGCGTAAGTGGTTGTGGGAGTCATAGAATTAGAAGAGATGCATGCTAAGGAATAGCATGCACATGAGAAATCCTAAGCAGAGCCCTGTGCAGACAGCATCAGCACTTGGAGAAGAGACAGCTTCTTCACACAGAGGTGGAAGAAGCAAGGAAGAGTGGCTTCTTAAAAGCCAAGAAAAGGAAAATATCTAGGAGGATGATGACTGAAGCCCCAGATGTTGCCTATAGTGAGGGCAAGGATGAGAACAAAAGAAATTTCATTAGGTTTGACAATTACGAGATCATTGGTTCCTCACCATAAAAGGTAGTGGTAAAAACTGGAGGCTAATTACAGTGGGCGTAGTAGACACAGTTTGTGTTTCTCCCATATCTTTCAGCATTCGCCATTCCCATACCTGCTCATGGGCTCCTACTGCAAACACCTGCCACTTTATGCCCTTGTGGCCAGCAGGAGTCCAGCTTTGTCTTGGAGCTGGCCAGAAGGGCTAGAGAGTCAATGTCACCAGGAGCAACCCTCAGTGATCTGAGATGAGAGTTGATGGGTAAGTACCCCAGGATTCCCATCTCCAAAGAGGGAAAACTCCGACATGTTCTGCATAATTTCTCAAATGTCCTCAATGAGATTCAAATCTCAATAGCACCCTATCCATTGACACACCCTATCTTGACTCTTTTCCTTCTCTAAGTCACCTCCCCCTGGCTGGGATTACCTCCCAAATAAACCACTCCTATCAGATTCTCATCAGAGGCCAACACGGAGTTGCCCAACTAAAATATTAAGTAATAAAGGTTATAAAGAGACAAAGACTAAAATAAGTCAGAATATTGAAGCGAGATTGTGGATGAAAAAAACATATAGGGCTGTGGCTAAAGGGTGGCATAAGGTCTAGAGATTTTTTTCTCTTTATATCATAGAAGAAAATCAAGCAAGTTTGCATTCTGAGAGGAAAGAGCCTCTAGGAAGGGGCTGAGGGTGTAGGACAAAGGACAGTGTCCCTGGGATACTTGGAAGGCAGGTGATTGCACAAGGAGGGATTGAGAATTGAGGAAAAAGGGCACATTTTTCTTGAGTAAGAGGAAAGGAAAGTGCAGTTGAGTGTTTATGTTTTGGTAGCTAGAAAGCAGAAAAAGAGCTCATTCTCTTAGGGTGAAGAAGATTAAGGTCCAAGTATAAATCTATTGAGCAAGAAAAAGGATAAAAGTTGAGACTAATAGAATGCCTTCATTTAGGCGTCGAATGGAAAAGAGAAAAATTTAGAAAGGTAAGTCACGAAACGAGTAATACAGTGACATGGACATGAAAGAAGAAACACATTGAAAGGAGAAAATGATCATATTGGCCAAGACTGTAGACAGGCTGAGGTGATAGGAAAAGATTTTTGGATTTTGCCATTTCCTACATAATTATCAGTGATTTTGGAGAGAGGAGTCTCAACTGGGAGGATAGAATAGAAGCTGTTTGCTTAAAGGAAAAAGGAGTAAATGGAAAGGGAAATGATAGAGAATAGTAAACAGAAGAGCCCTTGATCAAATAATAATTCCAAAATATATATTCATATCAGTTTAATGGAGAATGATATTTCCAGGGACACCAAGGGCTTATATTCAAAACTCATCAGCTATTTGTTTCTATTATATGAAATTGCCTAGGTTTCACAATTTTTAACTACAAATAGGATAATTTCATATGACTTAACCCAATACCCAAAAATGTCACTTAACCCATCTTGTCTTACTGACAAGAAGTCAGATTCTCCGGTCCTGTGGGCTAAGTTACACGGAATACCTGAGCCATAAAATTGCCAAGAATCCTTTATAGCTCATGAGACACATGGATGGGGGATAATGAAAATTGACAAATTATAATTTCACTGTTACTCTTTGCTAATAATGTATACTCGACAATAAAGAATAATAATTTCTACAACACGGTATTAGAAATAAGCAGCTTGCTTCTTGCTATATTTTCACAAATATTCTGAAAATAAAAATCTTTCTCTAGATCTCTCAGCTTTTTTTCTAAGTATTTTTGAGAGTAAAAAAGCTATAATAGAATGAAACTATGAATGGCAATTTATCTGCTAGAGACACTATTAAATGAAAGCAACTTTAGTGAACTTGATTATTTTGGACCTTACTCCTTGCTTCAATAATTTTTCTCAAATTTAATTGCTTGAAGGCCAATGATGAAGGGCATGTAAAATGCAATTAGCAGATGAAAAATCTCTCTTGTGATTTGATATTAAGCAGAAGTGATGGAGTGTGACATTAAAAAATGGTATCAGAGGTGTACACTTTGTATTTCACTTTAATTACATCAATTTCAGATTCTGGAACACTGCAGTTTCACACATGCTTAATTAAATTATGTCAGTACCAAGACTTTTAGGTTAAAAAATTTTTTTGGAGGAAGTTTCAAAGACAGATAAGATGAGGACAGTCATTCTTTCTCTTTCTGGCTACTGGGTCAGAATAAGCTCTTGATTATCTCTTTTTACCTGTAATGATCTATGGTTTTAGTAGAAAATACTTTGAATGGAATTCAAAGCCCCGAAGACAACTGATATGATTTTAAGTAGACTTTGGGCTCACGGGAAGGATAGTGGTCTATATTAATTTCACTCACTTGCTCCCTCTTATAAGTAGTTTCAGACTGATCTACTTTTTGCAGATGTAAAAAACAAACAACAGAGAGACTAATAAAAACCTTTTCTTTTTTTTTTTTAACAATTAAAGAATTAAATCATTCATTTTACTTCAAAGAATTTAAAAGGCTGGGGCTCCTGGTTGGCTCAGTCAGTTAAGTGGCTGCCTTTGACTCAGGTCATGATCCCAGGGTCCTGGGATTGAGCCCCCTGTGGGGCTCCCTGCTCAGTGGGGATTCTGCTTCTCCTTCTCCCCACTGCTCTTGCTCTCTTTCTCTCTCACTATCTTTCTCCCTCTCAAATAAATAAATAAAATCTTTTTTTAATTAAAAGCTCTAATTTATACCCATTTTACAAACCAGAAACTAAAACTTAAAGATATTACTGTTTAGGTTGTGTCCTGCTGGTTGTATTGTTGATGTACAAGTTTCCCTGTGATGTATCATGTACTGCATTCCTGATCTACATGTTCCTTTCAAGGGATTCTGTGAATATGCAGGAATTACATATTTCCTTCCCTTGCCCCTGTTTATGTTAATAATGATGTTCTTTTTGCCCTTTCAGTGCTCATGTCCTATCTTCTTTTCCATTCTACCCTTTTCCTAGAAGCATTCCATGATAAAAGTTCAAGTGAAAGTCGTTGATGGAGGCCTGAAGTCCTCATGCGGGGGACACTAGCTAAACTGTAGTACCAAGTAAGTCTTAGGGGCACATTCGTTAGCTTAGATTCTGAAGAAAGTATCTGCAGCCACAGAGAATACCCACTCCAGTGCTCCAGACATTTTGAGATAGACCAGTTATTTTATGGGGCCAAGATTGTACTTTCGGAATGTTTTATTTATTTATTTACTTACTTACTTACTTACTTACTTACTTATTTATTTAGAGAGTGAGAGTGAGATCACAGAGGAAGAGGTAGATTGGAGAAGGAGAAGCAAACTCACCACTGAGCAGGGAACCCACCTCAGGGCTCGATCCCAGGACTCTGGGATCATGACCTGAGCTGAAGGCAGTTGCCTAACCAACTGAGCCACCCAGGTGTCCCGGAACATTTTAACATGCAATGAAAACCTTGAGAACTTATGTACTTTTTTTTTTATCAGTTTAGTTTATTTAATTTGTTAGCAAATAAGTTAGTTTGTTCTATTCATGATAATAATTACCATTAACTAAATAATACATGTTATTTAAAAATACATACATATATACATATGTAATCTAGTTCCCATTTAAATGGATATTATGATTCTTCTTTAAGGATGAGGGAACAGAGAAAATAAGTGACTTGCTCAACATCACACAACTTGTCTCCAAAAGAAGCCTGCGGATATTTCTTAGTTACACCTCACCTGTGTGGTCATTAGTGTGATCTTGTCGTGTAGGAGATCAGAAGTTATTGTGTGATCCCCTCAAAATCTACTTCCTTAACTGTCAACTTTAACCAACTCTAGCTGTACTCAGCTGACAGGTTAAAATTGACAGAGTGAAAACCTCCAAGTTAGGTATCCCCTAACTAATTAAAATAATTTAAGAGACTCTTTGATAAGCTAAGATTAATAATACATGTAGAATTTTATTGACCCATTGATCGTTTTTTCCCTGAGACATTTAAGATATTTCAAAGATATTTCCACTAACACTTATATCTTCCTTTTAAAACTAAACATCCCTAGTTAAAGCCTAACACTAGATAGGGATAAGCACACAAATCCTATGTGTACAGGTTGATAAAATACCACAACATGAACTCACCCATGTAACTGTCTTCCAGGTAGAAAACCTTGCCAGTACTCTGAAGCCCCCTCATGCCCTTCCCAATGGCTCCTCCTTCTCTCCTTCCTAAAAGAAACCATTGTCTTGACTTCTAACACCACAGATAATTTTTACACATTTTTTAGTGTTTTTATAAGGAGAATATTCAGGTTTTTAATCTATGCAGATTCTTTCAGTCAACATTATATTTAAGAAATGTCATCCAAGTGGTTGCAAGTAACTGTAATTTTATTTCCATCACTGATTGCTGCTCCATTGTATGAATATACCTCCCTAAAAAATCACTCTGCTGTTCATGAAAATCTGAGTTACTTCCATATGGGGGCTCTTACAAATATCACTACCATGAACAGTTTTGCACCTGTCTCTTGGTAGAAATGTTCGACTTCAGTAGGTAATTACAAACAAATTTCCAAAGTGGTTGTACTAATTTACAATCTTACCAGCTGTGAATGAGGAATCCTATTTCACATTTTAGTCCTAATTTTTAATGTTTGTTAATAAGGTTGGGAGCCCAGAGGAAGCATCATCCTTGTCCAAATGCAGTTTTAGGATTGTATATATTTTACCCCAGGTAAGTAAGCTGTCATCTTGGTCTCTTGTCATTGTGACCTACTCCTGAGCTGTAACTGTTCACACTCTAACTGAAAGTGTATCTTGTGAACCGACACCATTTAATAGCATATGGCAGGGTACCAGTATGATGATCTCATGTATGAGTAACCATTTTAAAATCATCTTAGTAAATTGTTGATTCATTGGCCTGAAAAGAACAATGTCAAAGTAAGCCCATTCAGAGGGTGAGGCATTAAGCCTGGACATTGTGCTAAGATGAACACTGAGGTCTTCCTAATGTATCTTATGCTTATCACAATGTTTGAATGAAAGTTCTGAAGATACCAGAACTTTTGCACTACACTACTCTAGAAGGCAGTGTTAATTAAACTGACAATAGACGCCTGAAACTTCTGACCCATTCCTTTTAAATAGGTCAAAACCTTCTATTATATTTCCTTATAAATCCTAACAGTCTTATTTCAGAAAGTCTTAGAAACTATACCTAGTTTTTACTCAGTTAAGAGAAAACTTGTGAAAGAAAGATGGTCATTTACCTTAAATGATCCTGGGGCTGGAAACAATTTGAGAAATACACTTGCAAAATGAAATGTCTATTATTTAGCTTGTCTTTGAAAAGCTGAGTGAGACTTTGGAGTTGCTGTGGAGAAGAAAAGAGAATCACGTTCTTGAATTTATTTTTTTTTTAAGATTTTTATTTATTTATTTGACAGAGAGAGACCACAAGTAGGCAGAGAGGCAGGCAGAGCAAGAGAGAGGGAAGCGGGCTCCCTGCTGAGCAGAGAGCCCAATGCGGGGCTCAATCCCAGGACCCTGAGACCATGACTTGAGCTGAAGGCAGAGGCTTTAACCCACCGAGCCACCCAGGTGCCCCTCTTGAATTTATTTGTAAGTAATGTATATGCATCCATGATTTTTCTTCTTGCTGATGGTAAAGAGAAACTGAACCAGCAGGTTAAACTTGTAGCCTTCAAAGAGAACCTCCTCTTCTTGCCTCATACACCTTAAGTAGGTGAAGAAGAAAAGATGTCATCTCTGAATAATAAATGGAAGATTAAGAGAGGCTTAATCTCTGTGGTATTTCCAGTACCCAAAGTTTCTTTAACTACAAAGTCCATCTACAATGTCTTGTCTTTTTTTTTTTTTCAATTGCATGGATTGTCACTAATTTCCAATACATCATCAATTTTCTTCATTACCTTTTCTTCAGCCCATGGAGTCATGTGAAGAATGATGCAATCAGGAAGTGTCTGGTGAAAGTAAAAAAAAAAAATCTAAACACACCTAGTAACCTAGAAGTGAGGTATTCATGTTCAAACCTACTCCTGCCGTCTTCATGCCGTTTGCTTCCAGTGACATCCAGTTGACTTAATTGGTTTAGATAAAAGATTTAGCATAGACCCCGGCAATTTTTTCAAGAAATAGCAGAAATCCTTTGCAGATGATAATAAAAAAGAAAAACAAGAGTGGGGTTAAGGAAGGAGGAGGAAATGTGGGGCGAAAGAGAGTGCCTTGTGCACATTTTCACAGGCCTAGGTCAGTAAGGGTGTGGCTGGTAAGTTTCAAGAGGGACCGCCTTCTTGTTCAGGCAGAGAGCAGCTTCCTCCTGTCCCTCAGCTTCTCTGCAGATTGAAAAACCTCCATCAGGGAAGGGTGGAGACTTCTCAGCTATCCTCCTGCCTTTGAGAGGCTACTCTGACTGCTCTAGAGTTGGGGAAGAAAGAAAAAAGAAAGGGTAGACAAAATCTTATTTGACTGGAGTGGTTCGATCTGAAACTTATTTACAATTGAGTAGTAAAGTGAAATATACCTGAAATTTATTTTGCACTCAGTAGATATTTAAAGCTGACTCGTGTGTGTGTCTGTGTGTGTGTGTGTGTGAGAGAGAGAGAGAGAGAGACAGACAGACAGACAGACAGAGAGAGGGTCTATGGATCTCATGTGTGAATAACCACCCCTTCTCCGCCATCCCAGTCACTGAAAATTTCTCCCTGGCACTTACCGCCACTGCAGGAACTCTTCCATCTCTCTATTTATAAACACCCTCTTCAGCAAGAGCTTGCTGGGCAGAAGGGGGCTGGGCAGTAAGAATAAAGGTTATATTATGAAATTTGCTCAGGAGTCTAAGTCTGAGAACAGTCACTAGCATAAATTTCAATTTGCAACCATTATATTATACCCTTAAATTAGATGACAAATGATTAAAAGACACAATGAGGATTTTTTATTGTTGTTGTCAAAGCAGCTTTCTTTCTAGATTGCTAAAGATATGCAATTAATATATATGTCCTTGAAACTTGATTTACTCTCTTCTCATTTTACAGTGAAAAAAAATCTAAGTTTATTCAGTTATTTTGTAGCAGAGTAAATTCTAGAAAGAGAGTCTCCTACATCCTACGCCACTGTTCTTTCAACCTTGTGCCTTTAGGGTGAATACTTAGTAAAATGATTATTTTAGGAGAGATGCTAGTGTTCCTTTGCCTGGCATATCTTAAAGTATTGAAGGGTGGTTATGATAGAGACGGAAGCTCCCGTAACTCAATTCTTAAATAATCTTTTTAAGATAATCTTTTTTCAGTTTAAGTGAAGACTAATGACAATTGAGGCTACAGAGATCGTGACATTTTTTGGAAGAAGTTTAACTAAAGAGCCTAAAAGTCCCTATACTATTACAGTTTAGATAGTAAGCAAATTGAGCCCATCTATTTATATGACATGTATAGTCATGATATATGGTTTTCCTGAGGCACAAAAGTGGAGGCCAAGCAATTGCATAATTAATTATAGTGTTAAATTTTCCATAGCTGCTTAAAATCCATATACTAACAATACTGTAATCATCAATTCATATGCCAAATATGACTGATAGAAATAATTTTTTAGGCCCATCCTCTTGCCTTACTTTTCATTTTAATATTTATTCCTATAAAGTATTTTTAAATGCTTAAATAACTATAGAATATATTTGGCATTCTTGGTAAACCTTTTATTTGGGATTATGTTATTTCTTACTCTGGAAAGACTTCATTCAGGCACCAATTGCACTTAGATTATACAAATATTCTAATTAAGTTGAGTGGAAATGATTCTTTTTCAGAATGTTTTATGATAGTCCTGTTAAACAACTTTAAATCATTATTTGGTCCTTCCTAGCCTCTAAGCTTATTCAAAATTGAAAATGAAATTATTCTTCTTTTTCACTCTTATTTTTGCTATAACACATACCTCTCTCCCTCTCTCCCTCTACGTCTCTTCCTCTCCTACTCTTTCTCTATCTCTCTCTCTACACACACACACACACACACACACACATATGCACACATATACATATAAGTATACATATACATACATACTTTATAGAGTTCTATTTATAGTTCTCTCAGATCTTTTATATATAGTACACTTGGGTATACAGATGAAAACTCATCATGAAATATTTCTAGGCCTTATAAACCTATGGAAGAATAAATGAGCCAACATTCTGTTATTTCAGAGGGTCGAGCTAACACCAATAGCTAGAAATTACTGGAAGCAGATTTCAGCCCAGTAGAGATTATGGCTTTCTCCCGATCAGAGCTATTAGAACATAGAAAGGGCTTCTTGGGGAGGAAGTGAGGCCTCTATCATCAGAATGATTTAAGTAGAGACTGGTTTTATTTATATTGAGAGAAACTTAATGGGCTTTAATTGAAGTAGAAGACCTCCAAACTCAAGGATTTTAAGATTCCTCTGTAGTTTTGAGTCCAAGTCACAAATGCGTGTTCAGAAATGAAGCTATATAACTTTAAAGGATTTGCTAATAATATGTATGCTTAAGCGACAACCAATTGGGCCAAGATCAGGTCTGACCAGGAATTACTGCCAAGGTGTGCAATTAAAAATTATACAACTTGGGTGTGGGCACCAGAGTTCAAGTTTTACTTCTGAATATGTAAGTTCTAGTGACTTGAACTAGCTAGGTTCCCTAGGAGCACTGAGGACTTAAGGCTTTGGGTTGAGAAAGATCAGTGTGTGAGAAAGAACTAGAGCCTTGTCCTGTGAAATGAGAGGCTGCAGCCACTAGCTCAGGAAAGCTTAAAGGGAAACCTGGTAACATTTTTCACGAGACTTAGTATCACTGTTCATGTTTATTGGAAAGTGATAAATAAAGGTTTGTTGAATTCTTAAGTGATTTTTTATTTTAATTATGATTTATACCCCCACCTGCTTTCAAGTGAAATAATAAATAGTTATGATCTTCTGTTGCATAATGGAACCAAACTTTCGTTTTGGTAAATATACATCAGGAGTGGTTATGCCAACCAAAATGCAAAACTACAATACAATGGAAAGGCAATTAAAACAACACTTTTTTTTCATATAGTAAATGACATAAATAACTTTCATAAAGTAAGTAATGTTCAAAGGGACACTAGTAAATGACACTCTTTCCTGTTTCGAGAAGCTGGTATTATTCTAGAGTAGTAGAAGAAAAGAGACTTTCAGGATATATTTCAGTGTAAGGCATTCTTTGCAAGACTGGTTTGGGTCTGCAGCTTCTAAGGGGAATCATGATTCCTCTATCAGGTTTGTTTGTTTGTTTGTTTGTTTGTTTGTTTTTTTGGACCGACTAGAGTTTTAACTACTGTACATGATATATTGATAACATAGCTGCAGACGTGATACTATTTTATACCATGCAATGAATACAATTGAACTTGTCACAACAGAGTCACATGCCTCCCCCAGGAACCACCTATAGTTTCTAACGAAGATAAGGGCATCAGAGCATGTGTGGTAAAATCATTCAGCTTTGCTCTGAGCCTCTTCTCTCCAAAGACCATATCAATGACATGAGAAAGGGGGGCACAGCAGCATCTTCTGGTCCTTACTCATCCGGCCAGGGTGGTGAAGAATCCCTGTTTTGACTTGTACACTGGCAGATTTTATTTTGCAAGTGTGTATCTCAGCATGAGCCACAACCTTGGGGACAGCCAAGTATCAGTTTATTCCCAAGTTCATAGGGAGGAACTCACCTGAAAACACAGGGCGAGGACGCCTGGGTGGCTCAGCTGGTTAAGTAGCTGCCTTCGGCTCAGGTCATGATCCCAGCGTCCGGGATCGAGTCCCACATCGGGCTCCTTGCTCGTCAGGGAACCTGCTTCTCCCTCTGCCTCTGCCTGCCATTCTGTCTGCCTGTGCTCACTCTCTCTCCCTCTCTCTCTCTCTGACAAATAAATAAATAAAATCTTAAAAAAAAAAAACCACAGGGCGAGCTGGGTAGCGATGTGGGTTGCATCATGGTCTCTAACCCAGTATTTCTCAGACAAGATCTTTCTAATCTGCCGATTAGATGGTGGCTTTGTGGCATTTGGCACATTCGTTTTAAACAGGATGTATCCATTTTGTACACCCACCTAGTTCCTGCCAAAGAGATGACCTGTTGAGACAAACAAACAAAACTCTAGAGTTTCCAGGATACAACTGAAAGCAGTCCGACTATGTATCCCCTCCCCACCCAAAAGACTGTGTGGAATCTTCCTGGAAAATTCACTGAACATTATAAAGATAAAATGAGTTTTTCTGACATTTTCAGAGACATTTAATACCTGAGAATTTCCAGAATGTGCTGAACTAAAACAGTCTTTTTAATAAGTGTCGGTTAAATGGGGGAGGTGGGGGGAAGCAGTTCCTTAGCTGGTATAAGCTTAGGTTAACAAACTCCTTGAAGACCAAGGCTAAAAGTCATTCCACATAATTATTAGGTGATCTAAAATTGCAGTCTGACTTGAATCAAAGCAATCTGTCTTGTGTCGACAGCTCCGCTGGCCCTTCATTTGTGGGTAAGCAGAGTAGTCCACACGTGACATATTTGCATAACGCCATGAGAGTAGGGACAGACTGACTATGGCCCCATAGCACCTTTTCCCTCTTGTAGAGTAAACCTCAGTCTTTTTCATTAGATGATACTAGAGGGCCATGATAATGCCGTACTTGCAATTTAGGCTTTGGAGCCGCCTGATAGATAAGAATTAAATCTCACCGCTCTTCACCCAACATCATTCAATCTGAGATACTTGGAGTAAAAGAGAGCGCTATTCATAATGACACCAGGACAACAGCATGTCTTGGTTATGAAAAAACCAGAGCGCTCAGTCCTGCTAGCCTACCAGTGCAGAAAGGCCATTAGGAACCCCAGCCTTGTCCTGAGAGATTAATTATGTATTTTGAGGCTGAAAAATAGGTGACAAAATTTGAGATTTGTAGCACAGATATTCTTTATCCCACCTTCTAAATTAGACCCAAACCAAGATCATGGTTGCCCTCCATGGTATCACCCACCTGGCCTTCCAGTCCTGTATGGAGAGAAGCCACAGTGTTTAGCCAACCCAGAAAGCAGAATGTGGTTCCCTGGAAACTCAGTTTGGTTTCGCATTATTTGTTAATGTGTGAGTCACTTAATTGAGAAACTCTTGCTGTCGAAGGAGGAATGCAGGAATAGATGAGGTAGGACAGCATGCGGACGTGCATGGGGGCAAAATAAATCTTTCACTACACACTGTTGAATTTATATCTTTCAGTGTGGTCAATGCAGAAATGAGACAGGGAACAAAAGGTGTCCTATGGTGTTTGTAGGTGGATGGGCAAAGGGATCCGTCTTGCCTCTTGGCTCCTTTAGAGGAGTGCACAGAGATAAAGAGGATGAGGGTTAGGATTGAGAAAGTGTCCTCGGCCAGATTTAGGTAGGTTACTAAATTCTGATGATTCCTTTTAAGAGCTCATTCGGACAAAAGGAAGCGATGAGCCTGACCTATCAGGATAAACAACTTAGAAAGAAGCAACCCTGTAATTTTCTAGATTTGACTTTAAAAATCTAGTCTTATGGGTAAATATTAATGAAGAGAACTGATCAAATGGTGTTAAGAGTCTGGAGGGAGAAACCTTAAATCACAAAATATCACAGGGAAAGTGAGACTGAAAAATGGGGAAGTATAATCTGCAAGAAAAGAATTTGGCCTCTTCCAGTAGGAAAAAATCAAATTTGGAGGATTTTTGCTTTTGCAATTTTT
Source organism: Enhydra lutris kenyoni (assembly GCF_002288905.1). Taxonomy (NCBI): domain Eukaryota; kingdom Metazoa; phylum Chordata; class Mammalia; order Carnivora; family Mustelidae; genus Enhydra; species Enhydra lutris. Next base: position 3,203,806 of record NW_019154133.1, on the reverse strand, counting down.
AAGGGGCAGAAATACCCTTTATGAATTTGCCTGTGTGCTTGGAGCTGGGGTAGCCTCAGACTTTGTACACAATATCATGTATATTGGGAGAGGCAGTTTTGTTGGAGGTGGGCTTGAGGAAATTGAGGTTGCTAGGGGATTTGTTTTGAGACAGATCTGGTTGTCTGCTAAGCACATTGTTTTTACTAACATTTTGTGCTTATTGGGGGTGGCTTGACAAGTCTCTTCCTGTTCTATTTCAAGATGCCCCCTTACATCTTGTTTTAGACCTGGAACACTTTGAATACCACCCACATGAGGCATAAAATGGCTACATATTTCTGCAATCTGTTGCCATGAGCTAATGACAAATGTAATACTGAATACTATATAAGTCTGGACTGTAGGAAGATCTATGTAAGCAAGAGAAACGGATTGATCTTATAATGAGATGAACCATTTTACCCTCTGCCTTATTTAAAATCAAAAACCTTTATCATAACATTTTAAAATTATAACTTTCATTGTCACTTTTGCAATGTCTCATTTTCTCTCTATTCTCACATCCAGTTAATTTATCAAGCACATACTTACGATGAATTATTTAGGCAACGGGAAAGTTTTTTTGGTTTGTTTGTTTTTTAAGATTTTACTTATTTATTTGAAAGAGAGAGATGAGATAACAAGCACAGAAGAGAGGGAGAAGTAGGCTCCCTGTTGAGCAAGGAGCCCAATGCAGGGCTCAATCCCAGTACCTCGAGATCATGACCTGAGCCAAAGGCAGCCGATTAACTGACTGAGCCACCCAGGTGCCCCAGCAACTAGAAAGTTTTAATGGCTATCCATTTGCAGACATGTTGGGGAGGAATCAAACTGTTTGAAGTAAAAGGACAAAATGCATAAAATAACTCCATTTTTAGAAATGCTTTAATGAGAAATAATATTACCAAAAACAGAAGAAAACAACCTTCCATTAATGAATGGTAGCTTGTTGTGGCTGGATACATTGAAGGATTTAAAACTTCAGGGTGTGGCAGAAGCTGAGTAGCTTCCTGACTTCTCATCTGGGAAGCTTTGCTGCTACACACAACTGACAAGATGCAGATCCGTGCTCTATCCACTTATTAGGATTTTCTTTTGGAACAGATTTCAAATGGGATTTTCTCAAAGAAGATGTGGTTTTAAGGGTTGTACAGAGCATGAGTGAGCAAGACATGGAAGAACCAGGGTGAAGAAACCTGGTTATAAAATTTAAGAGAGAAACTAGTTTCAAAATAACGGAATGTCCACCCCCCTTACCCCATTTGAAGTCTTCTGTCACGCTTTCTGGTGAATAGACAGAAAAAGAGCTGCCTCAGGTTAATTAGAAAGTAGTCCAAAGGTTGAGTGAGGTAATTTTTGGAGTGAGTTTGTTCAGTTTACTGTCTTTTCCATATATTTTTTACATCTTTATGGGGATATAATCAGACATCCTTATGCAGGGAAGCGAAAGTCCCCCTGATGTGTCAAAGCCATATGCAAGTTCTTACTTCACAACTTTGCTATTCAAAGCATGATTCCCAAACCAGCAACACTAGCTTCACCTGGAGTTTCTTAGAAATGCTTGGTCTTATGCCTGCTATGGAAACTACTGAATCTGTATTTTAACAAGATCCCCAGGTAATTGTTTGCACACTAAACTTTGAGAGGTATGGCTTTATAGTATTCACTTTGTCCTCCCCTGCCTGTTTTTGCTTAATCTGCACATGTACTAAGAAAAGACTCCATTGTTTGAACATGGATTGCTTTGTGTATTCTCTCTAATGATTGATTTAATGTGGTGCTCTTTCTCTACCAGCTGCTTACTTCCCAGACACCAATGCTCAAGTTCCTTAGGAAATGATTATGTACTACGGTCAACTTTGCGGAAGACACATTTATCTACACAAACTGTAACGAGGAAGTTGTCTTTAAATAAAATCACACCATACACGCCAAACTTATGTGAGAGTTTGTGGGATATGAAGCGGACCAACTACTAACATTCATCAAAGGAAAGTGAAGAGAAATATTCCGCTTTACCACTAGGTGGAAATAGAGTAATTTTGAGTATACTTTTCAGAGCCATGAACTACTAGCACACGAGATAAGCTCAAAAGGACCTAAGAAATCATTTGCTGTAATTCTTATCTCCTTAATTTCATTGATGAGAAAACTGAGTTTCTGGAGATGTTAAGTAAAATTGCATGTGTCTTACAGATGGTGGTCTTCTAGAGCTATGGAAGGGGAGAATTACTGATAAGTTTTGATCTTCAACCATTTTCATCTATTCGAATAACATGTCATTATCCTCCAGCATGAAGGGAAGACAGGATGTAACACCTACATTGCCTCTGCGTTACTGCTAAAACTAATGACGAGCACAGTCACTTAAATTTGTGAGGATAGGCTTAGAATAAAATGATTTTCCTCATCCCTGTATTATAATATAATTAATCTCAATCAAGTAATAATTCTCCCTTTTTGTAATAAAGAGATATTCAACCAACCCATAAACTCACACAAGATTTTAATCAGATTTGTTTTTACAAACATTTTTGGTTTTTAAATTTCGTATTGGGTTCAAGTTAAGTAGCCTAGAACAGAGCTTCAGTTAGCGGGTTTAGGAAGTACTTTGTTTTTCAGAACTTGAAATCTATTCCCATTATTTTTAAGAAAGACAGGGAATCCGAATTCAGGCCTTGAGGGGCATTAGGAAAAATCTACTCCAATCTCTTTCCATATCTATATATCTTACAGATGAGAAGTACCAGAGAACCAGGGATGAAGTGTATTGCCCACAGTAGCAAAGCCATCACCATGCCCTTCTTCTTTGTTCTAGGACAGACTCTAGCACATATTTTGGCCTATATCTTTCTGTTGTTCATTGGTGTGTGTTAACCACAAAAGGATTATTTCCATTCATTACATCAAAGAGTGTGTTTAAAAGTTAACTTTTAGTTAACTATTCCTAAGTACTATTTCCTAAGTTCTTATGTATTTAGTACCATAGTGTCATTTTCCTTTTGATATTTCTGTGACATGGTTGATTATGATCATCTAAAAATTAGCATTCCAGGGGCACCTGGGTGGCTCAGTGGGTTGATGCCTCTGCCTTCAGCTCAGGTCATGATATCAGGGTCCTGGGATGGAGCCCCTCATCGATCTGCTCAGTGGGGAGCCTGCTTCCTCCTCTGCTCAGTGGGGAGCCTGCTTCCACCTCTCTCTGCCTGCCTCTCTGCCTACTTGTATCTCTGTCTGTCAAATAAATAAATAAAATCTTTAAAAAAAATAAAAATAAAAATTAGCATTCCAGTCCAGAGTCCTGGCTATCATTACCATGTTCCATACGAACAAGCATGTTGAATTAGCATATTAAGTATGCAAGTCCAAGCACACAGGAGGAGCTGCCTCACTTAGGCCTGTCCTAAGTGTATAGAAGCCAGCACTTGCATCACTGAGCAAATGACATACTTGGCTGCCTTCAGAACTTGAGTATTTTCTCAGCAGTAGAGCCTCAAGTGTGGGACATCCGGGCTCTTAATGGCACAACTACATGGTCCAAGTCCCTTGGTATTAAAATGGTACCACAAGAAAAAACAAAAAAACCCAAAAAACCTGGAGTGACCTTAAAATTAGGGCAGGAATTTGAAATAAAAAAAAGATTCAGTGCAGGGGAATAAATGTCCTGAGGTATGATGGGAAATGACCAACCAACCCCAGATTCCAGTTTGTAGAGGAGAGAACATGAACCCATGTCTGGTATGGTTCAGGAGACTGTAGCCTCCACTCTTAGCCCCTTGAGTGCAGGGAGCTAGAGGCAACCAGGTGTGGTCCTGTTTCACAAGCTCTGAAGTGAGGACTGGACAGGGATTCTCGTTCTACCACTTTGCAAACGTTCTCTGCCTCGTGTCCTCTTTCAGAAAATGGGGACAACACTAGCAAAAATTTAGTGGAGCTCAGAGTTAATGGATAGAAAGTGCATAGGAAGCAGGGCACCTAGCACAATAAATGGGGCTCCTCTCCATCCAGGCAGCTGGCCTCTCTGTGTGGCAACTTTCTCACCTCGTCCCAACTCACTCCCACAGGGACCTAGGATCACCTGGTAAGATACTATGACAAGTACACTTTGAAAACTATAATACTCTACACAACAAACAGAGGATATCATTATCATTAAAGGCAAAGAGGAAAGCTCTGGAGTCCTAATACTTGGGAATCTGAGAAGAAACTATGAACGGCTCACGCAGCTAGGAACATAAACGAATAACACATTCTTGATGGGTACATTTAATAGCAACGGCGGTCACTTAAACTGAAACTTAAGGGGTTTTAGTTCAGAAACTGCCTACACTGTACTCAAACCCGGTATAGGCTGGCCCTGAGGCCCTAACTGGGCAGGGGTGGAGGAGGGAGTTGTGGGGAGAGGTGGGGGTGTCCTGAAGGTGGGGAGAACAGGTTCTCTCAGGAAGGGTCCACTGACCAGGAGCGGGGACGAGGGAAGCGAAGAAGTTTATCCATCAATCAGCCAAACCACCACAGATAAATCAAGTCCTGCCCCCAAGCCCTAGAAGGGCTAGTGGATTCATCGCGGGTATTTCGAGGGAAAGAGAGTGGCGGCCAGGAGGTAAAACGGTGGGATGCTGGAGAGGTGGGGCGGGACTCCTCACCCGCCCCTCCGGCTTCCCTACTTGGCGGAGGCGCTGGAACGTGCAGGCGCTGGCGTCCGGGGCGGCATGGGGCGCACCGGGCGAGTCCCCGCTTGCAGGAAGCGCGGGGGGAGCCCCCAATCTTCCTCCGTCCCCCGGCAGGTGGAACGGGTTCCCGCCTTGCGACCCGGGGAGAGAGGCCCTGGGGGCCTGCGGTGGGGCGGGGCGGGGGGCCGGGCGCGACGCGTCTCTCATTGGCCTCTCGGAACCGCCCTGGCGCGCGCAGCTTTTATAAAGCAGCCACGCGAGCCCGCAGGTCGCAAGCCAAGCTCCCAACGCCCTTCTCTGCTCTGCTCACTCGGCCCGCCCGCCCGCGCCCACCATGGCCACCATTCAGCAACTGGTAGGAAGATGGCGCTTAGTGGAGAGCAAAGGCTTTGACGAATACATGAAGGAAGTAGGTGAGGCTCCCGGCCAGGAGGCGCCTGTAACGTGGCGAGTGTGTGTCTGTTCCTGGGTCCCCTTCAGCGTGCCGAGCTCCGCGGCGGGGCATGCCCGGCTGTCTGCCCCAAACTCCTGTACCCCCATCCATCTCCCATTCCCCCACCAGCACGTGGACAAGCAGCCGGCAGAGCAGCGTGCGCCTGCCGCCCGCCTGCGGATTTTGAGCTGTCCCCGGGGCCCCGCAGCTCTCTTCCACTTTCCCCCAGCCCACGCGGCAGCCACCCGCACTGCTTCCTGTCCTTTAGCGCGCTCCTCTTCCGTCCCAAGCTTCACTTCTTTCGACCCCGTCAAACAGCCCCCGTAACTCTCCCTCTTTTTCTTTTCCCACTGCTCGTCTTCCCTCCTCGTGCAGCCGTCCTGCCATTCCGCCATCCCGCCACTCCCACACGCCCCATCGTGGCCGCACCCACTCCCTCTTTCCCACCTTGCTCCCGCCTTGCCTCAGCTTTTGTTCCTGGATGGCGCACGGGTCCCCTCTTCTCCGCAGGGCGCGGTTTCCCGCAGAAACCCTTCCGAAGGTCCGAATGGGGCGACAGCTTCGGCCCTTGTTCTGCGGCTCGGCCGCCTCTGCCCCAACCCGCAGGCGCTCTGCCCGCCCTCACCGGGTGAACCTGGGCCCTTTGGTTTGGAGCGGCCCCCGGAGGAGCGTCGGGTTATCCTCGCCTCCCGGCCTCAGAGCGGCGCTCCGAGGCGTGGCGCAGCCGGCGCCGACCGTCTGGCACTGCCAGCCATGAGCCCTGAGCGCCGCGGTGCCAAGGGCATCGGGCGGGTCCCGCTGTGCCCACGAAGGGCGACGCGCTGCTGCCCTGCCCTCTGTGTCTGCAGGGTGGGGGGGCGTAGAGGCGGGGAGTGGGTTTATTGGAAAGCAGCCGTCAGAAACTGCGGAGCCCTCCAGAGGCTGCTTTCCAGCCCTATGCAAGATGGGTGTGGCCCTGCAGGAGGTCGTTCCCCCCACCCCCCTTAAAGCCTTTCAAGGCAATATGAGTCTCTAGGAAGATTCCAGTTCACTCTCTCAAAATAGTACTTGATTCTCTGTTATTGTCCTTTTCTAAGCCAGTGACAACGATTGTATGCTGGTTGACCCATTGGGTGGATTAGCAAACAAAAGTGGACCTTTGTCACAGGCCACTAGGAAGTGGGATGGAGGACTATAGCATGGATCTTCTCAGAAAAGGGGCTTCCAGCCCTAAGACAACTGCTGGAACCCTGAGGGTGCTTTAGAAGCTGCCCATCCACAAATGTTAGCATGACTGCTTTCTGGGGCATACTTTACTACAAAGACCCTCTACAGAAACCTAGTCCCTGTGGCACTTCAGAAACCCACCTTCATTGGCCTTTATCCAAGACAATGACAGGTGAAGGCTGGTTCTGTGGTGAATCTTGAGCGTATTTTATGATTCTCTGAGTAACAGTAGAACTCAATCTTTTTCTTTTTTGCACTATAAGTCTAGATCAAGGTAACTCTGGAAGAAGCCAATTATTGCACTCATAGGCAATAATTGTCAGTGTATGTTCATTTGTGTGAGGACCAAATAAAGAATGCTGTTTCTCTGCCCTTTGAAAATGAATGTGCTCATTGGGTGGTTTGTTTCCAGGGTTCTAGAATCATGAAAGTTGTCTGGGCTCAACTCATTAGAGAGCAGTCAAGGTGTGGGAAGAGCAGAGCCCTATATTTGTCCAAAGTGAGAATTAATAATGACTCATCTAACAACACGAGGCACCAGTCCCCACACTAGCAAAAGAGAAGGCACCCAGGGGACATTGCAAGCCTAGCTGAGTTTTTATTATCAAGCTAGTTACTCAGCTTAGATTTAGTCTCCTCTGTGAAACCAGGATTTGGCCTAGATATAAGTTTCCTTATAAATGTTAACATTAGGGACAAATAGATTATAAATTAAATATGATATCAATATAGTAAATGAGTTACACAGCTCTGAAATGCTTACTGTTTTTGAGGATAAAATTTCCCCAATTTATCTGCATCACGATTGTGCAGTTAACTCTTAAAATACTCTCTGAACAGAATTGATTTGGACCTTGTGTAGCTATTAATCAGATATTTATCAAGAGCTTTGCATGTGTCAGACTGTGTGCTAGAGTCATATAATGCAGTATTTGGCAGAATTGAGTAAATCCATTTTGGAAGTCCCTAACTTTCTGAAGGCCAGTATACCATGGTGGCCAAGAGATTAAGATTTGGAGCCAAACTGCCTGCTCTGTTGGTTCCAGCTCCTTCATTTCCTAGCTGAATGAGCTTGGGTAAGTTACTTCAGTGCCTCATTTTCTCATCTTGTAAAATGGAGACAGTACTCTCCACCTCTCACACAGTTGTTTCAAGACTTCCAATAATTCATATATGTTAAGTGCTGGCACATTGTGGTAAACGCTGGATATGTGTTTACACTTGTTATTGAGAAGTGAATAAGTGGAAATATGTACCATACAGTAACTGCAATTAAATTACTGCATTTATTATGTAAACCAAAGCCTTGGTCTTCCTGTTATTTAACCTGATAAAACATTCTACAGGAGTGGGAATGGCTCTGCGAAAAATGGGTGCAATGGCCAAACCAGATTGTATCATCTCTTCTGATGGCAAAAACCTCACCATAAAAACTGAGAGCACTTTGAAAACAACCCAGTTTTCATGTAACCTGGGAGAGAAGTTTGAAGAAACTACAGCTGATGGCAGAAAAACTCAGGTCAGTCATCATTCAACAAAATCACAGAGATTTGTTGAATGATAGATTGTATTAATAATAGTCTTACTGTTTAGAGACAAAACTTAATGAAAAAGTTAAAGTATTTTATGAATTGAGTTTGACCAATTAGTGAAAGCACAAGCTTCATATCTTAGTCAATTTTGGAAAAATAGTTTAAGGAATATGAGAGAGAATAAGTGTCTCTTACAGGGGTCTAGAATTGAAAAGCATAAACTATATTATTAATAATATTGGTATGGCTTAATGAAGTGGGCCCAGAAAGAAAAAGATGAAAAAGTGTCGATTAAGGAAGTTATAAGCATCTCTCTGGTAACATACTTTGGAAGATTAAAAAGTGTATTTTTGCAGACGGTCTGCAACTTCACAGATGGCGCATTGGTTCAACATCAGGAATGGGATGGGAAGGAAAGCACAATCACAAGAAAATTGGAAAATGGGAAATTAGTGGTGGTAAGTGCCAAAATTCTTGTGTCTTATTAGGCTTCTTGTTTGCGTTCAAAGTTCATATAATTGTTCAATACTGATCATGAACATGAAAACTAGGTTTGGGTAGGAAAAAATTGCAAAATAAACAAGGTAAACACTAATTACCTAAGAGAGCTCTTTGTGGGAGTAGAAGACATAAGATGACAGCAGAGGATGTACCTGACAAGGTAAACACTAATTACCTAAGAGAGCTCTTTGTGGGAGTAGAAGACATAAGATGACAGCAGAGGATGTACCTGAAGCTGGGTTTAGTCTATGCTCACTGTGGCGTTACAGTAAAATCTTGGGCAAGCCATCAAACTCCCCTCCTGGGCATACATCTTTCCACTTCTTTAAAATAAGGAACAACATTTGCCAAGATCATATGAATACTTTAGACTTTGCAAATTAATACTTTAGTTTTTAGTAAAGCATACACGTCATAAGCAAAATAACAGGTTCTAGCTTTTCAAACTCAGGAATTCTAAAATTCAGTTTCTCCATCTATGAAGTAAATTACAAAGTTTTGTAGAATGTCGATCCTTGTATTTAACTACCATTGCTCTGTGATGCAAGACTGACCTAATTCTTTAACATCGTTCTTTCTTCTAGGAATGCGTCATGAACAATGTCACCTGTACTCGGGTCTATGAAAAAGTAGAGTAAAAATTCCATCATCATTTTGGATAGTAATTAGCTGTGAGGATGAACAAGCTCAGTTCAATGAGCAAATCTCCATACTGCTTTTTTTTTTTTCATTACTGTGTTAGTTATCTTTATCACAAACATTTTACATGCAACTATTTCAAAGTGTTGATTTAATTAGGATCATCCCTTTGGTTAGTAAATAAATGTGTTTGTGCTATGCCAGTGTCGTATGCTTCTTTTTTAATGTCATATGAAATTAGTGGTGAATTTAAGTATGAATTCATTAATTTTCAGGTAGTCTTGAGAGTACTACATTGAGATCACATTTTTTTTTAAGTTTTTTTTATTTATTTGAGAAAGAGAGAATGAGAGAGAGTGAACATGAGAGGAAGAAGGGCAGAGGGAGAAGCAGACCCCCTACTGAGCAGGGAGCCCTATGTGGGACTCCATCCCAGGACTCCAGGTTCATGACCTGAGCTGAAGGCAGTTGCTCAACCAACTAAGCCACCCAGGAGCCAGAGATAATATTTTAGTAATTTATGTGTAGAGCTACTTCTATGGAAAATACAGTACCAATCATTTCAACTTCCCCGACACTATTTGAACTCTGTATCAACTGAAGAATCTTAAATTTCCGGCAAAAGACTATTCTCATTAAAAAAGAGCTACATAAACATTATAATGTAAATAATTAGAATAAAAGTTAAATGATCATCATTGACCAATGATCATATTTTAGTAGTGCACTATGAATTCATGAATTCTGCAACTCCAAATTTCTTTAATTAACTTCATGAGGCCTACCATGTACCAGGCAGTGTTCTAGAGGTTGAGGCGTATCTGGACATAAGGTCAAATTATTGCCTTCGCCATGAGAAGAAACACCAGCTTTAGAAGAACACAGTGGATTCCTTAACAAAAGCCATAGGAATAATACAGTTCTAAAATACTTCCTGTGTACATATATAAAGAATAACTAGGATTCTAGTGAACACCTGTTCTGCTTCTCAAACCCAAATACAAACATTTGCAATTCACATTTGGAGAAATAGCTTGTAGACACTGGGCTCAAGACTTCTGTGCATGATCACCAGAGCAGTGCTTAGGGGATCTCGTACATTATCTCTATTCAGCAAGTAAGAAAACAGGTTTTGACTAGCTAACCGTTGAAGGTCACAGGAACGAGAAGAGCTGGACTGGGAACCTACAATCTCCCAGAGTCTACTCAATGACTGAGTCCAATCTCCCAGAGTCCAATCCAAAGCTGGATTGGGAACCTACATCTCCCAGAGTCCACTCAATGACTGTTCGTCATTCTATAACACTGCTTCTCATCAACTTGTATTAAGATCCTAAGTCTATAATGTTCCTCAGTGTAATAATTGAGATTTTTGTGAAACCACTCTGAAATATTAGCTGGTAAAACTCTTAAGGATTACTGAAAGGTTGGGGTACCTGAGTGGTTCAGTGGGTTAAAGCCTCTGCCTTCGGCTTGGGTCATGATCCCAGGGTCCTGGGATCGAGCCCCGGATCAGGCTCTCTGCTCAGCAGGGAGCCTGCTTCTTCCTCTCTCTCTGCCTGCCTTTCTGCCTACTTGTGATCTCTGTCTGGCAAATAAATAAATAAAATCTTTAAAAAAAAAAAAAAAGAAAAGAAAATTACTGAAAGCTAGCAGTCAGGGAATGAGCTCAGCTCACTGACACCCTAGGCCTATGTTGTCCAGTATGTAGCCATGAGCCCCAGGTGGCTACTGAACACTTGAAATGTGGCTCGTTGACTTAGATGTGTTGAAAGCAAAATACACACGGGGTTTCAAAAACAGGTAAAATGTCTCTTTTTAAAAATATTGATTACAGGTTGGGATGCCTGGTGGCTCAGTCAGTTAGGTGAATGCCTTCGGCTCAGGCCATGATATTAGGGTCCTGGGATTGAGTACCACATTGGGCTCCTTGCTCAGCGGTGAGCCTGCTTCTCTCTCTGCCTCTGCCTGCCACTCTGCCTACTTGTTCTCTCTCTCTCTGACAAAAAATAAAATCTTTTAAATTTCATTTTATTTTTTAAGATTTTATTTGTTTATATGACAGAGAGAGAGCACAAGTAAGCAGAACAGCAGTCAGAGGGAGAGAGAGAGAAGCAGGCTCTCCGCTGAGCAGGGAGCCTGATGCGGGGCTCCATCCCAGGACCCTGGAATCATGACCTGAGCCGAAGGCAGCCGCTTAACCAACTAAGCCACCCAGGCGCCCCAAAAATAAAATCTTTTTAAAAAAGTGGAAAAAATAATGATTACTTGCTGAAATAACATTTCTGGATATAGTTGGTTACCTAAATATTATATATTAAAAATAATTTTACCTGTTTCTTTTCTTTTCTTTCTTTTTTTTTTTTTTTTTTTTTTGATATGGCTAGGGAAATTTTTTAAATAACATGTGCCACCATTTTTGTGTCCATGTCTTATATTGGACGGTGCTGCTCTAAACTTCCTTTTCTATTTGGATTTCCATCTTATTTTAGTCTTCATGCTAGAGTTCCTCTTTCATCCTCTTTTTTCACTTCTAATAATACTGTACACTGAAAACAACGTTCCTTGGACCAAACACTGAGCCAAGTATTTCAAGAGTTTTGTAATCCTCAGAACCTCAGAACCACCCTGGATTATGTGCAGTAACTATTGTTTTCTGCCTTGTTTAGATGACGAAACTAAGGCTCAGAGTCTAGGTAATAGGGTTGCAAGCCATACAGTGACTGTAAGTCAGAGAACAGATTGGAACACAAATTCATCTGATGTTCAGGCCTGTGCTACTAATAACCATTATTCAGGATTTCTGCCACTTTGTTTTAATGCCTGTACTGCCTTGGTTTATGGACTGCAAGTGTTGCTTAAGGAATAGTAGGCTCGTGTTTCTCATATGGGAACCGTTGACATTTTGGGTAAGATAATTTTTCACTGTGCTAGAGTATGGCAAGCATCATAAGACTTTTTGCATCCTAAGATCATGGCCACACAATGCACATGGTTCCCATCAATCTGCCCCCAATACCTCCTATATTTCCATATGTCCTGTAAGGTTACAGTATCATACCCATTTGAGAACCTTGGGTAGAGCAAATGTATCTCTGTTACCGGGTGTCAGTTAAGCCCTTCTTTCTGCTAAGTGATCTTTTAATGTCAATTGACCTCTAGCAAAAGATATAAAGAAGTCCCTTCATTGAATATTTTTGTTTTCTCTTGTGGTATGCTGGAATGTATTCTGTTTAGTTCTACAACACACAGGATCTCTTGAGAGATTCACTTTAACCCCAGATCTATCAGATCTCCTATTTTCTTTTCTATGCGTCAACACTATGTTGCCAGTAACCCACTGGACATTTCCCTATGGATGCCATGTTTAATTTCAAACTAGTTAAATCTTCCTAAAATATAATGTGCTGATGTAAGTGCTTGGGCTTTGGAAGCTGATGATCCTGTAATTCAGTTCTGGCTCTCTACCCTTTAAGAACTCTGTAACTCAGGGCAAGTTACCTGACTTCTGATCCCCAGCTACCTCCTTTGTAAAAAGATACTACATCACATGATTCATTGAATTGTTTTAGATATTAAATGAGATAATGCATGTAAAGAACTTGGCCCAGGGCAGAGCACATAGTAAAGGCCCAAATGTCTCTCCAGTACTGCTCAATAGAACTTTCTGCAATGAAACAGACTAGAACATACACACAATCCAATATAGTGGCCACTAGTCCCGTGTTTGTGGGTATTGAGCACTTGGAATGCAGCAAGTGTTGTTGAGGAATTAAATTTATTGTTAAAATTTAATCAATTAAAATGTAAGTATAAGTTACCCATGATGCTAAACTCCTGTTTTCCAAAATCAAGTTTCTTATTTTTGATCCCAAACCTACTCCTCTTAACAGTATTCTCCATTTTAATACATGGGAATGGCGTTTTCCAATTCCAGCCTAAAAGACTGAGAGTGATCTTTAATTCCTCTCTTTGATACCATATGTAATCCTTTAGCAAATTATTTCAGCTTTACCTTCAGAATATATTTAGAACTCAGTTAGTTTTCACCTCTTCTGCAAATACCACCCTGATTCAAATACCACCATCTCTCCTCTGCTCTCCTGTAGACATTTTTATTCTCCTAGACTATCATTTTAAAAAACAGTTTTAAAATATATACTACTCTATTAAGAAGCTAAAGTCTTTACAGAGGTCCTATCCAGTCTTGTCTGTGTCTCCAAACTTCCCAACATTCCCTCCTGATTTCTTTTTCTACCACTCTCCTCTCCCAACCTTTCCCTTTAACCACTGACTCTTGTTGACTCAAGTGTGCTGCCTCAGGATGTTTGCACTTGTTGCCTCTGCCTATAACCATCTTTCGTGAGGAATCTGCAGCCCAGGCCTCTCAGCTTTCTCACTTCCTTCAGGTTTCTTCTCATATGTCATCCTAGCAATGAGTCATTCCCAGATCACACTGTATGTAAGAGCTGTCACCCTTCCCCTGGACTCTCTATTCCTTCACACTGTCTTTGCCCTTACCACCAGTGCTGACTAACAATATACTTACTTAAAAAAATGGGGCGGAATTATTATCCGTCTCTCCCACTGGAAAGTAAGCTCCATGAAGAAGGGACTTTGTTTTTACAGTGTTCTCTTTAGTACTCAATTAGGAAGCAACTTGGCACACAGAAGGTACTCAATAAATATTTGTTGAATGATTAAACTATTTTTTCAGAAAGACTTTATTTATTTGTCAGAGAGAGAGAGAGAGAGACAGAGCACAAGCTGGGGGAGTGGCAGCCAGAGGGAGAAGCAGGCTCCCTGCTGAGCAAGGAGCCTGAGCCTTAGGAACCTGGGATCATGACCTGAGCTGAAGGCAGATGCTTACCTCATTAAACTACCCAGGCGTCCCAAATTCTTTAATTAATGACTTCTTTGTACCTGGTTACATATTTTAATATTACTTAAGACCCTTTATGATTTTGCTTTAATTTATTTTTGAAAACTATATATTTTTTTTAATTTATTTTTCAGCGTAACAGTATTCATTATTTTTGCACCACACCCAGTGCTCCATGCAATCCGTGCCCTCTCCAATACCCACCACCTGGATCCCCCAACCTCCACAAGGTAAACACTAATTACCTAAGAGAGCTCTTTGTGGGAGTAGAAGACATAAGATGACAGCAGAGGATGTACCTGACAAGGTAAACACTAATTACCTAAGAGAGCTCTTTGTGGGAGTAGAAGACATAAGATGACAGCAGAGGATGTACCTGAAGCTGGGTTTAGTCTATGCTCACTGTGGCGTTACAGTAAAATCTTGGGCAAGCCATCAAACTCCCCTCCTGGGCATACATCTTTCCACTTCTTTAAAATAAGGAACAACATTTGCCAAGATCATATGAATACTTTAGACTTTGCAAATTAATACTTTAGTTTTTAGTAAAGCATACACGTCATAAGCAAAATAACAGGTTCTAGCTTTTCAAACTCAGGAATTCTAAAATTCAGTTTCTCCATCTATGAAGTAAATTACAAAGTTTTGTAGAATGTCGATCCTTGTATTTAACTACCATTGCTCTGTGATGCAAGACTGACCTAATTCTTTAACATCGTTCTTTCTTCTAGGAATGCGTCATGAACAATGTCACCTGTACTCGGGTCTATGAAAAAGTAGAGTAAAAATTCCATCATCATTTTGGATAGTAATTAGCTGTGAGGATGAACAAGCTCAGTTCAATGAGCAAATCTCCATACTGCTTTTTTTTTTCATTACTGTGTTAGTTATCTTTATCACAAACATTTTACATGCAACTATTTCAAAGTGTTGATTTAATTAGGATCATCCCTTTGGTTAGTAAATAAATGTGTTTGTGCTATGCCAGTGTCGTATGCTTCTTTTTTAATGTCATATGAAATTAGTGGTGAATTTAAGTATGAATTCATTAATTTTCAGGTAGTCTTGAGAGTACTACATTGAGATCACATTTTTTTTTAAGTTTTTTTTATTTATTTGAGAAAGAGAGAATGAGAGAGAGTGAACATGAGAGGAAGAAGGGCAGAGGGAGAAGCAGACCCCCTACTGAGCAGGGAGCCCTATGTGGGACTCCATCCCAGGACTCCAGGTTCATGACCTGAGCTGAAGGCAGTTGCTCAACCAACTAAGCCACCCAGGAGCCAGAGATAATATTTTAGTAATTTATGTGTAGAGCTACTTCTATGGAAAATACAGTACCAATCATTTCAACTTCCCCGACACTATTTGAACTCTGTATCAACTGAAGAATCTTAAATTTCCGGCAAAAGACTATTCTCATTAAAAAAGAGCTACATAAACATTATAATGTAAATAATTAGAATAAAAGTTAAATGATCATCATTGACCAATGATCATATTTTAGTAGTGCACTATGAATTCATGAATTCTGCAACTCCAAATTTCTTTAATTAACTTCATGAGGCCTACCATGTACCAGGCAGTGTTCTAGAGGTTGAGGCGTATCTGGACATAAGGTCAAATTATTGCCTTCGCCATGAGAAGAAACACCAGCTTTAGAAGAACACAGTGGATTCCTTAACAAAAGCCATAGGAATAATACAGTTCTAAAATACTTCCTGTGTACATATATAAAGAATAACTAGGATTCTAGTGAACACCTGTTCTGCTTCTCAAACCCAAATACAAACATTTGCAATTCACATTTGGAGAAATAGCTTGTAGACACTGGGCTCAAGACTTCTGTGCATGATCACCAGAGCAGTGCTTAGGGGATCTCGTACATTATCTCTATTCAGCAAGTAAGAAAACAGGTTTTGACTAGCTAACCGTTGAAGGTCACAGGAACGAGAAGAGCTGGACTGGGAACCTACAATCTCCCAGAGTCTACTCAATGACTGAGTCCAATCTCCCAGAGTCCAATCCAAAGCTGGATTGGGAACCTACATCTCCCAGAGTCCACTCAATGACTGTTCGTCATTCTATAACTGCTTCTCATCAACTTGTATTAAGATCCTAAGTCTATAATGTTCCTCAGTGTAATAATTGAGATTTTTGTGAAACCACTCTGAAATATTAGCTGGTAAAACTCTTAAGGATTACTGAAAGGTTGGGGTACCTGAGTGGTTCAGTGGGTTAAAGCCTCTGCCTTCGGCTTGGGTCATGATCCCAGGGTCCTGGGATCGAGCCCCGGATCAGGCTCTCTGCTCAGCAGGGAGCCTGCTTCTTCCTCTCTCTCTGCCTGCCTTTCTGCCTACTTGTGATCTCTGTCTGGCAAATAAATAAATAAAATCTTTAAAAAAAAAAAAAAAGAAAAGAAAATTACTGAAAGCTAGCAGTCAGGGAATGAGCTCAGCTCACTGACACCCTAGGCCTATGTTGTCCAGTATGTAGCCATGAGCCCCAGGTGGCTACTGAACACTTGAAATGTGGCTCGTTGACTTAGATGTGTTGAAAGCAAAATACACACGGGGTTTCAAAAACAGGTAAAATGTCTCTTTTTAAAAATATTGATTACAGGTTGGGATGCCTGGTGGCTCAGTCAGTTAGGTGAATGCCTTCGGCTCAGGCCATGATATTAGGGTCCTGGGATTGAGTACCACATTGGGCTCCTTGCTCAGCGGTGAGCCTGCTTCTCTCTCTGCCTCTGCCTGCCACTCTGCCTACTTGTTCTCTCTCTCTCTGACAAAAAATAAAATCTTTTAAATTTCATTTTATTTTTTAAGATTTTATTTGTTTATATGACAGAGAGAGAGCACAAGTAAGCAGAACAGCAGTCAGAGGGAGAGAGAGAGAAGCAGGCTCTCCGCTGAGCAGGGAGCCTGATGCGGGGCTCCATCCCAGGACCCTGGAATCATGACCTGAGCCGAAGGCAGCCGCTTAACCAACTAAGCCACCCAGGCGCCCCAAAAATAAAATCTTTTTAAAAAAGTGGAAAAAATAATGATTACTTGCTGAAATAACATTTCTGGATATAGTTGGTTACCTAAATATTATATATTAAAAATAATTTTACCTGTTTCTTTTCTTTTCTTTCTTTTTTTTTTTTTTTTTTTTTTGATATGGCTAGGGAAATTTTTTAAATAACATGTGCCACCATTTTTGTGTCCATGTCTTATATTGGACGGTGCTGCTCTAAACTTCCTTTTCTATTTGGATTTCCATCTTATTTTAGTCTTCATGCTAGAGTTCCTCTTTCATCCTCTTTTTTCACTTCTAATAATACTGTACACTGAAAACAACGTTCCTTGGACCAAACACTGAGCCAAGTATTTCAAGAGTTTTGTAATCCTCAGAACCTCAGAACCACCCTGGATTATGTGCAGTAACTATTGTTTTCTGCCTTGTTTAGATGACGAAACTAAGGCTCAGAGTCTAGGTAATAGGGTTGCAAGCCATACAGTGACTGTAAGTCAGAGAACAGATTGGAACACAAATTCATCTGATGTTCAGGCCTGTGCTACTAATAACCATTATTCAGGATTTCTGCCACTTTGTTTTAATGCCTGTACTGCCTTGGTTTATGGACTGCAAGTGTTGCTTAAGGAATAGTAGGCTCGTGTTTCTCATATGGGAACCGTTGACATTTTGGGTAAGATAATTTTTCACTGTGCTAGAGTATGGCAAGCATCATAAGACTTTTTGCATCCTAAGATCATGGCCACACAATGCACATGGTTCCCATCAATCTGCCCCCAATACCTCCTATATTTCCATATGTCCTGTAAGGTTACAGTATCATACCCATTTGAGAACCTTGGGTAGAGCAAATGTATCTCTGTTACCGGGTGTCAGTTAAGCCCTTCTTTCTGCTAAGTGATCTTTTAATGTCAATTGACCTCTAGCAAAAGATATAAAGAAGTCCCTTCATTGAATATTTTTGTTTTCTCTTGTGGTATGCTGGAATGTATTCTGTTTAGTTCTACAACACACAGGATCTCTTGAGAGATTCACTTTAACCCCAGATCTATCAGATCTCCTATTTTCTTTTCTATGCGTCAACACTATGTTGCCAGTAACCCACTGGACATTTCCCTATGGATGCCATGTTTAATTTCAAACTAGTTAAATCTTCCTAAAATATAATGTGCTGATGTAAGTGCTTGGGCTTTGGAAGCTGATGATCCTGTAATTCAGTTCTGGCTCTCTACCCTTTAAGAACTCTGTAACTCAGGGCAAGTTACCTGACTTCTGATCCCCAGCTACCTCCTTTGTAAAAAGATACTACATCACATGATTCATTGAATTGTTTTAGATATTAAATGAGATAATGCATGTAAAGAACTTGGCCCAGGGCAGAGCACATAGTAAAGGCCCAAATGTCTCTCCAGTACTGCTCAATAGAACTTTCTGCAATGAAACAGACTAGAACATACACACAATCCAATATAGTGGCCACTAGTCCCGTGTTTGTGGGTATTGAGCACTTGGAATGCAGCAAGTGTTGTTGAGGAATTAAATTTATTGTTAAAATTTAATCAATTAAAATGTAAGTATAAGTTACCCATGATGCTAAACTCCTGTTTTCCAAAATCAAGTTTCTTATTTTTGATCCCAAACCTACTCCTCTTAACAGTATTCTCCATTTTAATACATGGGAATGGCGTTTTCCAATTCCAGCCTAAAAGACTGAGAGTGATCTTTAATTCCTCTCTTTGATACCATATGTAATCCTTTAGCAAATTATTTCAGCTTTACCTTCAGAATATATTTAGAACTCAGTTAGTTTTCACCTCTTCTGCAAATACCACCCTGATTCAAATACCACCATCTCTCCTCTGCTCTCCTGTAGACATTTTTATTCTCCTAGACTATCATTTTAAAAAACAGTTTTAAAATATATACTACTCTATTAAGAAGCTAAAGTCTTTACAGAGGTCCTATCCAGTCTTGTCTGTGTCTCCAAACTTCCCAACATTCCCTCCTGATTTCTTTTTCTACCACTCTCCTCTCCCAACCTTTCCCTTTAACCACTGACTCTTGTTGACTCAAGTGTGCTGCCTCAGGATGTTTGCACTTGTTGCCTCTGCCTATAACCATCTTTCGTGAGGAATCTGCAGCCCAGGCCTCTCAGCTTTCTCACTTCCTTCAGGTTTCTTCTCATATGTCATCCTAGCAATGAGTCATTCCCAGATCACACTGTATGTAAGAGCTGTCACCCTTCCCCTGGACTCTCTATTCCTTCACACTGTCTTTGCCCTTACCACCAGTGCTGACTAACAATATACTTACTTAAAAAAATGGGGCGGAATTATTATCCGTCTCTCCCACTGGAAAGTAAGCTCCATGAAGAAGGGACTTTGTTTTTACAGTGTTCTCTTTAGTACTCAATTAGGAAGCAACTTGGCACACAGAAGGTACTCAATAAATATTTGTTGAATGATTAAACTATTTTTTCAGAAAGACTTTATTTATTTGTCAGAGAGAGAGAGAGAGAGACAGAGCACAAGCTGGGGGAGTGGCAGCCAGAGGGAGAAGCAGGCTCCCTGCTGAGCAAGGAGCCTGAGCCTTAGGAACCTGGGATCATGACCTGAGCTGAAGGCAGATGCTTACCTCATTAAACTACCCAGGCGTCCCAAATTCTTTAATTAATGACTTCTTTGTACCTGGTTACATATTTTAATATTACTTAAGACCCTTTATGATTTTGCTTTAATTTATTTTTGAAAACTATATATTTTTTTTAATTTATTTTTCAGCGTAACAGTATTCATTATTTTTGCACCACACCCAGTGCTCCATGCAATCCGTGCCCTCTCCAATACCCACCACCTGGATCCCCCAACCTCCCACCCCCCGCCCCTTCAAAACCCTCAGATTGTTTTTCAGAGTCCATAGTCTCTCATGGTTCACCTCCCCTTCCAATTTCCCTCAACTCCCTTCTCCTCTTTCTTACCCTTCATACACATCATTCAAATTTCATCAGGTCTTTTACTTACCCTAGAAGTAATGTGCTTGAAGACTATAGAATATGAGTGAAGTAGAGAAAAAGTAATTCATGCCCTCATTTTCCTGAACTTGTGTGTCATGACATTCTGCTCTACCAGGAAATAGGCTGTCCAATTTTGGTCAACATTTAAAATTTATTTTACTACAGCTGAGTACTGCCAATAGTAGGCAATGTCTGTCAGAGAGCTTCACCTGAGTTGTTTGTGGAACACAGTACAAATTAGATACAATTTACTGCAAATAAAATGGTTTCACATAAACCCTCATCAAAGAAAAGTGTACAGGCAAGAGATGACTTTGGTTTTGGATTATGTCCTTGAGTGCTACAAGGCCTACAAGTTCATACATTTCCTTCAAACAGAATTTGAGTGCCTAAGGATGAATGGTTATGTGAATCACGACCGTGTGATCTTTGTAGGCAATGTGAGGCTTTGTTATATGCAAGCCTAATTATGTCGCATTTATTAACTTATTCTGTGGTTTCTTGAGTCTTAATCTCAGCTGTTTTCTCAAAATCTGGTGTTTGTGCTATAATCAAAAAAAGGTTGGGAACCACGTGTTTAGTGCCTAGATTTTAATGCTGCCTATGCAACTTATGTTATCACTCAATTCCTGCTGCTTTTGATCCATGATTATTAGTGTTTGTTGTATTTTATTTTATTTTATTCTTTAAAGATTTTATTTATTTATTTGACAGACAGAGATCACAAGTAGGCAGAGAGGCAGGCAGAGAGAGAGAAGGAAGCAGGCTCCCCACTGAGCAGAGAGCCTGATGTGGGCCTCAATCCCAGGACCCTGAGATCATGACTTGAGCAGAAGGCAGAGGCTTTAACCCACTGAGCTATCCAGGCGCCCCTGTTTGTTGTATTTTAAATTCACTTTTAAGTTTATGGGAATGATGGTGCTTTTCCCTGGGTTTCACGTACTCATTATTCTCCTTTCTTAGTGTTACCCTCTTAGAATTCACTGCCGTTTGGTGGGTCATGTGCGCTGTGGGTTTGTAGGAAGAAATGATGAAACGGATAGACAGGTTTAAAAAGCTGGGTGGCACATGTTTTGAAATATTGTGAAAGACAGGGTGGTATGACTCCTCACTAGTCCCACAGACACTGGAAAGTAACTCGAGTCTTATGACAACCAGTCTGTCAGGACCATTCACCAGATCATATGTGAATATTTACTTGGGATCAAGCCCATCTCCTCCTCCCATACCTCCTTCTTCCACTCTGTATACTTTGAAAATGTCTGAGAAGAGAATAATAATATTTTGAAGAGAGTCTTTACTATGGTGTTGGTGCCACATGATATGGTGAAGAAGATAGACAGGGTCAGAGTTCTCCTTTTTCATGGAACTGACATTCTAGTGTGAGAAGATAGAACACAGACAATTATAACAAATGACAGAGAGTGATAAATGCAGCAAGAAAAATATGAAAACAGTAAGCACTGAGTAGGGTTGAAGCTACTTTATTTGGGATGGTCAGGGAAGGTAATGTTTGAACTGAGACATGAATAAGGAGCAGAAAGTAAGCAAGTAAATCTCTGAGTACATAGCATTCTAGGCAGAGAGGTTAGCATTTACAATAGCCCTGAGTGGGGACTAACCAAGTGGGAGAGTGACAAAAGTTTATTGAAAAAGAAGCAGTGATGAATAAAATGTAATCTAATATTTAGGTGGAAGACAGAGCATGTGGGATCTGGTAGCTGCTGGTGAGGGATCTGGGATTATCTGAGGGTCACGAGAAACCACTGAGGGGCTTTAGTAGGAAACGACAGAAGACCTTAAAAAAAAAAAAAACCCAACCTAGTTTCACTTTCAGTAATGGAAAACCTGATATTTAGCAATAACTCTCCTATGAGAAAGAACTGAAAATAGTGGGCAAGATATTTTTTAAAATTTCTTTACAGTGACAAAGAAATAATAAAACAGTGAGGAATTACTTGGCATAGATCTGGGAATCAAGAGACACAAGTTCAACTCACAAGGCTGGTTTTGCCATGGATCATTTATTTGTGGATCCAGCACTGGCTGAGAGGCAGAACTGTACTTTTGGCAATAAAGGAAATAATCAGTCTTTGTCTGATGGTAGATGAGCTAACTTCATCTTCTACTGAATTAGAAAAAGAGTTCCTAATACTTCAAGATTTAGATATAAGGATGTTCATCAGAGCGCTGTTTACTCTAGCAGAGGACTGAGAAGCACAGAACTTTCTAGAAATGGGTGATTGCTTAAATAATAATGGTATGAGCATATGAAAAGTAATAACAGGCATTAAAAAAAGACTACGAAGATCTTGGAAAAAAGTCTCATAATACACTTTTGACTATATTATGTACATATCACATTTGTATAACAATACATGCATATATGTAGAAAAGTATAGAAAAATTACAACAGTGGTAATCTCTTGGGATTGGGTGATGTTTACTTTCTTATTTACTTGCTTATCTGTTATGAGAAAAATGTGAAAGCATTTTAATAAAATAGCTTTATTCATATTTTTAATGTTAAATAGTTTACTAGAAAATATTACAGAGAATACTACAGAAGAGTACAAAGAAGAAAATAAAGAGCCCTGGAAGTCTCACTTCCATATTCCATAGAATATCAATGTTCATATTTGCTTATGAATATTCAAATAATTCTTTATACATTTATGTGCATATCGACCCCAAACATTTTATATATGGGATCATACAAACCAATATTCTATTGGCAATACTTGTTTTTTAACTCAAATATTTAAGTGATTATAATTGACATACATTAGTTTCAGTTGTACTGTGTAATGATTTGATATTTGTATGCATCAGGAAGTGATCATCACAATAAGCCTAGTTACCATCCGTCCTCATACAAGGTCACAATGATGAGAACTTTCAAGATCTCGTAACAACTTTTAAATATATAATACAATATTTACTGTAGTCATCATGCTGTACATTACATCCCCATGACTTACTTGTTTTATAACTGGTAGTTAGTACTTCTTGATCCCCTTCACCCATTTTACCTACTCCCCAACATCTCTCCCCACTAGCAACCACCATTCTATTCTCTGTATCTATGAGTTTTGTTTTTTCATTTGTTGTCATTTTTTTAAAATTCCATATATAAGTGAAATCATACAATATTTGTCTTTCCTGTTTTATTTGTTTCATTTAGCATAATGCCTTCCAGGTCCATCCATGATGTTGCAAATGTCAAGATTTTATTCTTTTTATGGCTGAATAGTATTCCACTTTATATGTATATCACATCTTTTATATCCATTCATCCATTGATAAACATGTAGGTTGTTTCCCTGTCTTGGCTATTGTAAATAATGCTTCAGTGAACATGGAGATACATAAGTCTTTTTGAATTAACGTTCTTGTTTTCTTCAGAGAACTACCCGGAAGTGGAATTGCTGGATCATATGATACTTCTATTTTTCATTTTTGAGAAATAATCTCCATAGTGGTTTCACCATAGTTTCCATAGTGGTTACACCAGTTTACATTTCTATCAACAGGGTACAAGGATTCCCTATAATTACAATCCATGCCAGCATTTGTTATTTTTTATATTTTTGATAATAGCCATTCTGACAGATATGAAATTATATGTCATTGTGGTTTTGATTTGCATCCCCCTGATGATGAGTGATGTTGAGCATCTTTTCTTGTGCCTATTTAGCCATGTGCATGTCTTCCTTGGAAAAAATCTGTATTCAGGTCCTTTGTCTATCTTAAATTGGATTATGTATTTCTTTAGTTATTGAGTTGAATGAATTCTTTATATACTTTGGATATTAACCACTTCTCAGATATATGACTTGCAAATATGTTCTCCCATTCAGTAGGTAGCATTTTCGTATTGTTAAGTGTTTCCTTTACCATGCAGAAGCTTTTTAGTTTGATGTAGTTCCACCTGCATATTTTTGCTTTTGTCACCATTGCCTCTGGAGTAGAGCTGAAAAAATATAACCAAGAGCAATGTTAAGGAAATTACCCTCAGTGATTTCTTTTAGGAGTCTTATGGTTTCTGTTCTTACAAGTAAGTCTAATCCATTTTGAGTTGATTTTTGTGTCTGGTAGAAGATAATGGTACAGTTTCATTCTTTTGCATGTGGCTCTTCGGTTTTCCCACCACCATTCATTGCAAAGACTGTCCTTTCTCCACTGTATATTCTTGCCTCTTTTGTTGTAAATCAATTGATTATATATGCAGGAGTTTATTTGCGGATTCTATTCGGTTCTATTGATCTATGAGTGTGTCTTTATGCAAGTACCACACCCTTTGGATTTACTATAGTTTCGTCATATAGTTTGAAATCTGGGAGTGTGAGGTCTCCAGCTTTGTTCTTCTTTCTCAGGATCCTGAGAGACTACTCAGGATCTTTTGTGGTTCCATACAAATTTTAGAGCTGTTTGTTCTATTTCTGTGAAAAATACCTTTGGAATCTTGATAGGGTTTGTATTAAACCTACCAATTGCATTGGGTAATATGGGCATCTTAATGATACTAAGTCTTCCAGTCCTCGAGTACAAAATATCTTTGCAATTTCTTTCATCAGTGTCTTATAGTTTTCAGAGTACAGGTCTTTTACCTCCTTGCTTAAATTGATTCCTAGATATCTTATGCTGTTTGATACAATTGTAAGTGGGGTTGTTTTCTTAAATTCTCTTTCTGAGAGTTCACTGTTAGTATTTAAAAATGCGGAAGTGGCGTAGAGGTTGGAGTGCCCACCTGCCGACCCTAGAGCGAGAATTCAAAAATGGCGCTGGCCACGCCTGCACCGGCAAGGCAGAGGGAGAATGCAAAGATGGTGCCTGCCCTTGCGGGTGCTACACGGAAGAGAAAATGCAAAAACGGTGCTTGCCTGTGCCTCCAGTCCGAGAAAGTCCCAACAAGCTACTGCAACCACCCGCAGATTACTTAAGGTTAGTAAATGAATTTCCCTTACATATATATGATCTAGGCGCTTTTCAATCTGCTGCTTTTGCGCTGCGTCCCGAGCAACTGAGTCTGTGTGTGAGTGGACTCTAAGAGTGGACGCTCTGTTCCCTACCGTTTCCCTACCTATGTTTCTCCTGAAATGCAAGCCGCACTGGTTTTCAAAACCAGATATTTTGAGGGCTCATCTCTCTGGTGCAAGGCTGAAGAGTTGGGGTGCCAGATGTGGGCACATACCCTCAGGGAGAAGCTCAGTATTTGTGAAGTTCCTCCTGGCTTCTCCCGATTGTGGGTTGCTGCGCTGGGGGTGGGGTTTTGGAGAAACATGTCTTTGCTTCCCCTGTTAGTATTGATGTGGCCTTTTTAATCTTTTGCTGTAGGGAATCTGTTCAGCTGGTTTTCAAGGTTGGTTGGTTTGTTTCAGAGAGAATTGCTGCATATGTGGCTCTATTTGTTGTGTCCCTGGGTGGAGGGCAGTTTAGGGTCATTCCTGGACCGTTGTCTTTTACCACCATATCCCACGTTGTTTTTTTCACTTCATAGTATTTAACTTTACTTCAACTCTATTATTTATTTTATTAATTGCTTATTGATAACTGTTCAAGCTTTTGAAAAATTTTCAGTTATTAACTGGTTCAATAAGTATTTTTACACATTAATGTAATAAAATCTTTTAAAAATATTTAAAACGTATTTACCTTTCAGCTAGGTTCCCAGAGCACTTACTCAGCCTTCTTCATAACATAGGCCAAGTATTGCCAGGTTGCAACACAGCTGACCTCAAAAAGTTGTAGAATGTACCTGATTAAGGAGACTTCTACCCGGGAAAATAGTTTTCCTCCTGGAGGCACTTAAACTACTTTAACAAGGAACACGTATTTCTCTTATACAATTTAATATCTAAAGGTAGAAAAATTTTTAGTCTAAAGTCAACCCTCGTGGACAAGTGTCTTATTTATGATGGGACAATTTTATTCTTTCTCATTTGATGGGCTTTATGCAAGGCTGTGGTATTTACTTGGGCACAACTTGAATGACCTGTCTTCTCATTCATGTCTGAGTGGATGGCCGCGCTGGGTCATGTGAAATCTGTGTGGTTATGCCACTGATGTCCTGGTGTTTGGTGTAGTTTGTTTCTTGCTTGGCTGCTTCGTTGGTTTATTACTTTCCTAAGAGACATACTAGGGAGAAAATCCCAGTGATATGTTTCAGAATTTCAAAATAGTAGCAATGATGATCGTGTTCACACAGAAGTTTGGAGAAGTTACATATAAGAGAACACAGACTTCTTCCCTGATTTAGGCAGAGTTGGTTTGACAAAAGTTTTCTGTAAATCACACCATCAAATATAGAAACTAAGCTTGCTGACTCAGTCTATTGCACTGACCACTAAATTCAGCTTCCTTCCTTAGCCATGCAAGGCACAAACAAGGGAAAGAACTATCTGGAACAGGCAGACTCTGGAAAACTGCCAGTTCTGGAGGTTGACCTGTATAATGCATCATCATTCTACAAAATGCTTACCACACCCAGAAACCTTGGAGAAACCATCATAATGTAGATGAGATAATCTCAAAACTTTGATTTCATGTTAAAATGACTAACATGTCAGTGGAAGGTTCTTAAATTCTTTAGAAGGAACTTAAATTCTTTATTTTGGAAACAGACAGTAATTTTAGGATCCCAGAACATTTAAATCAGTGTTGATTTTGTATGTTTGGGCAGTTGATGGGGAAATAGTGCTATTTCAATTCCACAAATCAGGGGCACAAAGACACATTAAAATAAGAAATAAGACACCAGACCAGAATGAGTCAAAACAATGTTAATGAAGGCAATAAATCCAAAAGATGATTTTGTAAAAATGTCATCAGCATATTTGCCAAGTAGAGAATCACATTATCTCTATCATGTCTCTTATTTCATTATACTTAAATTCTATATACATAGTCATTCTTTCTTAATCTGGGAGAAATACTCTATACCAAGGACAAACATATATGATATTTTGATCTCATGTTAAGTCAAGTCTTCCTTATTGTATTAGCTTTGATTAGTTAGCTGATGAGGTCTTTGAATCCCACCCCAACATCAGTATGTTTAAGATGGATTAATTGATTGATTCATTGATTCATTCACTTCGATGAATGTGTGTTGAGCCCCCACGATGTACCAGGCATCATGCTAGGCTGGGCGTACGAAACTGATTCAAGGTGAAAAGTTCTTGACTTTATGGAGTTTAGAGTCTGGAGGGAGAGATGGACAAAAAACTAGAACTCCTGTAATAATTATAGGTTGACATGATTGCTGTGAAGGACCAAACAGGATGCTTGATGGAGAATAACAGCGGGAACCCATAGTGGGCAGGCTGGGGATAGCCTCTCTGAGGAGGAGAAATTTAAGTTGAAACCTGAGGGAAGAAAAGGACCAGGCAGATGAACAGGAGAGAGCCTTTGCAGCAGAAGGAGTCAATAGCCAGAGGATGGAAAGAACTTAGTGTGGAGCCGGGTGCACGTGAGGAGGAAGAACTGCTGGGTGCTGGGGAGGGTGGACAGGGACTGGGTCCAGCTCTGCTGGAAAGTTACTTGGAGGATTTAAAATGAGGTAGAACCATAGTAAAAGGTGGACACACAAATCTCAAATCCTAGGGCCAGATATATTTTTGAATTCAGAATTTGTTTTGCATTTTAGAAAGTCAATATAATGCCCACATGAAACCATATAGTAACCCATCTGTTATGTAACTGCCGGAGGCACCTGGGAGCGGGACCCTGTAATCAAACACTTTAATATACATGCAGTGACACAAGAATATTCACATAAAGTGAGACCAATAAAGACTGTACACAGCCCTGCCTCAGTTTATATCAGGCTCGGCTGCCAAATGAGTTCAGTTCCAATTAGATTTTTTTTTTAAATAAGTTTTCAGAGCTTTTGGATTTTTGGACTGGGGGAATGACAGATTATAGTTCTGTAATTATCCTCCCCTTCCCCAATCATTTGACTAATACTCCATAATTCATTAATTTGAAAAATTATTTATTGAAGGCTTTCTAGCTGTCAGGTAGTGTTTGGATTGTCCAGAAATGTGTTAAACATGAAAAATTCATATATTTTTATGTAGGAAAACTTCTTTTAAAAATTAGCCATATGTAAAAATACATATAGCTTCGTAAGTTTTAAATGTTAATTTTCTATGGTAAAGTATTACTAACAACCAGAGGCAATAAACCTGAATCAGCTAGCACAAAGCCTCTTGGTGTGGAGGTTAACTTAGAAGAGCCTCGTGCCAAGTTCTTGGTCAGAGGGGAGTAAGGTACTGGAATCTACAGCTGGCTTCCCTGAAATTCCTCTAATGTGTCCAGAGGAATTTCAGAAGTTCCTCAGACTCAGATTTACTTTTTTTAATTAACAGAGGGTATCTGCCTGTGATGAAATATTTGTGATAGAGAATTTAGAGAAAACATGTAGAATGCAAGAGTATATTTTGGGATAATTCTTGTTCCAAATAATGAATTTCAATACTGTTCTTACAATAGTGCCAGATACTGAGGTAAGAACTTTGCGTGGTTTCATTTAGTCCTAAAAAATGAAGTACATATAAATATTATTTCCTTTATAAGAATCAAAGACCGGAGGTTTAAAAGCATGTGAAGTGCGTACTCGAGTTGCACCTACAGAGAGCAAGACAGGCCTGGAGTTTAACCCCCACGCAGTACCCACCCTGCTTCGGAGGTGGCGAATAAACAACAACTGACAGGTGTGAGAGTGTGAAAGCTCAGGTCCCTTGCATCAGGTGAGGACAACTGTGAGATGTAGGTGACCCTGGGAGGACTCGCTGTTGAAGGGGAGCCAACCCTTTGCAGCACCTTGCCTGCCATCACACGCTGTCTTGGTTTCCTGTTACTGCTCATGCTTCCCCTCCACTCTTTCCCTCACCCTTACAGGTCTCTCCCAAGCACGTATTTTAATAAATTGCTTGCACATTGGGGCACCTGGGTGGCTCAGTGGGTTAAGCCTCTGCCTTCGGCTGAGGTCATGATCCCAGGATCCTGGGATCGAGCCCCGAATTGGGCTCTCTGCTCAGCAGGGAGCCTGCTTCCCTCTCTCTCTCTGCCTGCCTCTCTGCCTACTTGTGATCTCTCTCTCTGTCAAATAAATAAATAAGGTCTTTAAAAACAAAACAAAACCAAAAAAACCCAAATTGCTTGCACAAAGATTCTTGCCTCTGGGTCTGCTTCTGGAGAACTCAGAGCAGCCTTGCTGAGCCGTGAGGAATTTCTGACCCATGGAAACCATGAGAGATTTAAAAAATGCTTGTTTAAACCGTGATTTGATAATGCAACAACGAATAGTTAGGACTCCCTGCTATGGCGTAGCAGTGTGTAGAGCAGGGAGCTTTCCAGCTCTTTCTCAGAGGGATCTATGGCTAAATTCATCACAACCAGGCAGACATATATTCCAGATAGAAGCTTTCCTTTCTTGCTGAAGTGTCTCGGCTAACACCACTATCTAAGGGCTCACAGAGTGTCTGGTCAGTGAAACAACATTGCCATGGGTCAGGGCACCCACTTTCTGGTAAATGAGGTGTGACAAAGTGTAATGACCATGGAATTCACTGGTCCTACCACGAACTACTTCACTCAGAAGATTTTAGCCTGATAGAGCACAGGACATTCTCTTGAAGGCACAGCTACCAGTGGGATATATGACCCCTCAGGATGTGGTTTGTCCCACAGAGCTACAGCCATTACATACTGCTGGCTACCCAACAGGAGGAAGGTAGAGGTTTAGGAACCAGAGGCAGGAATAGGAGTGGCCCTGCTCACCATTACTCCCAGTGACCTATCTCTTGTTCCTTTGGATATGTTTTTATACCTTCTTTTGGCTCACCCAGCTTGGGTGTACTTCCAGAGCCACAGATGTGGTCCCTCTTGGCCAGGCAGTCTGCACACTGCTGGGCGCTTTCTACTTAGAAAGGGCTAAAGGTGCCTGAGAATTTATGCTCCCCTCCTTTCCCCACAGTGCTGGCAGTCTGGGTGTGAGGCACACAAACATAGCTCCCTTGCCACAGATTGGGACAACTCTGAGGCTGAGCTTTCCCTCTGGACCACCCTTGGGGGACAGTCTCTGCATAAGGTCTCACTCATCCTTCCTTGCCGCCTTCTCCTTCCTTCTGCTTCTTTCTTCTCCTTCCTAACTCACTTTCTAGGGGCACAAACAAAATTGTGGAATCAGGACTTAGAGTTTATTTTATACATTCTTTATCTGAATTTCAAATTTAACAGGGTGTCCTGTATTTTATCTGGCAACTGTATCAGTACACTAGCCCAAGTCTGTCTTATTCCAGTACCTATGCAATTTTTTAAAATTAATAATTTTGAATCTGCAAATAAATTCAGTGCACATATTATAGAATTCAAAATATAATACTATGGAATTATATAGTAAACAGTAAGTCTGCCTACTACCCCAGTGCCCTGCTACTCGGGTCTCCTTTTTAGAGGCAATCATGGTAAACAGTTTCTTGTTTATCTTTCTAGAAAGGTTCTTTGTAAATGCAGGCATAATTTTGTATGTATGTATCTCTGTAATTTCCTTTATTAGTTTAACAAACTGTCTTGGAGATAGGTCCTTATCAGAACATATAGAGCTGTCTTATTCTCTTTAATAATTACATATCTACTTTAAAAAAGACTCATTTAATAGTCATGTGGATTGTTTTCAGTTTTTTGCTCTTGTAGATAACCACAGGCTGGGCTATGTTGTTTTATTCAATTTAAAGAGACCCCAGGGTCTAAGTATTAAAGTACAGATCAACAGATTTAACTGCTAAATAGTCCTAATAGGACTTAGGAGCGATGGGGTTTACTTGATAATAAGGTAGAACAAATTTCAGTGGATGCTTTCTATGCCATCTGACATTTAAATTTATTCTGCCCCCAATTACTGTGCTAGAATTTTTTTGGTGGATATGAATACATGTTTGCTCCTGATCCTTTATAATATCTCCCCAAGAAAACTAATAACTATTTACCAATATAAATATCATTATCACTCACAACAGGAGAGGGGATTCATGGCATTGTATTTAATTTCATCTGGGAGTCAGTGCATTTTCTAAGATTGACATACAGTGAGTGGAATGCCTACTGCTAAAATCCAGTAAGACAAGAGTATGTTTTAAAAGCCCTGTTTCGGGGCACCTGGGTGGCTCAGTGGGTTAAGCCTCTGCCTTCGGCTCAGGTCATGATCTCAGGGTCCTGGGATTGAGGCCCATATCAGGCTCTCTGCTCAGCAGGGAGCCTGCTTCCTCCTCTCTCTCTGCCTGTCTCTTCGCCTACTTGTGATCTCTGTCAAATAAATAAATAAAATCTTTAAAAATAAATAAAAGCCCTGTTTCTGGGATAAGCAGAAGGTCCTATAAATCAGTTGTTCTCCTTTCTAGAAAAGCACCGTCAGAGAAAGTGGAATAGATGTCAGGTAGGTTCCCAGAAGGTTGTTTTGCCAATATGTAACAACAGAAGGGTTGTCACAGGCCCAGTTTTCTCAGGGTAGAGCCAAATGATGAGTTTAGAGTTTACAGGAAACTGACAAGGCATGTGGTCTGGTATATTCTCAAAGAGGGAAGTTCTTGCTGGCTGAAAAGATGGTGGGGGAAAATGGGGTGATGGTGGAATATATATGGATAGTATGTAGGAAATTATTATTATAGACTGATATTTATTTGGGGCAATTTGCATTGAGTTAGAAATACTCCCGGGGTGCCTGGGCGGCTCAGTTGGTTAAGCATCAGACTCTTGATTTCGGCTCATGTCATAATCTCAGAGTCATGAGATCGAGTCCCATGTAGGACTCCATGCTGGGTGTGGAGCCTGCTTGAGATTCTCTTTCTCCTTCTCCTTCTGCCCTTCCTGACTCGGGGGGTGGAGGGGGGACCAAAAAAAACAAAATAAAACCAAGAAGAAATGCTCCTGCCCTCAGTAGGTTTATAGTACAGTAGTCTGACAAGGAAACAAAGATGCTATCTAAACACAAGAGTTGTTCTGAATAGAATTCCTAGGTTACAGTATAATAAAAGAAGTAATATGCATAGCTTCGATTTCCTTAAATTCCACAATTCTTTGCTAGTCAAGCATATGCAACTACGCCCTGATAAACCTCCATAAAGGCAGACTAACGGAGTAGGAATTTAGTTTAAAGGGGAAGATAAATGTTCTGCAATCACTATGTATCCTGTTTCCCTCCCTCCACAATTAATCTTTTCACTACCTTTAAAAACATGTTTATTTATCTTTTCACTACCTTTAAAAACATGTTTATTGGGGCACCTGGGTGGCTCAGTGGGTTAAGCCTCTGCCTTCAGCTCAGGTCATGATCTCAGGGTCCTGGGATCGAGCCCCACATCGGGCTCTCTGCTCAGCAGGGAGCCTGCTTCCCCCTCCCCCTCTGCCTGCTTCTCTGCCTACTTGTGATCTCTTTCTTTAAAAAACAAAAACAAAAACATGTTTATTGCTTAAGGAAGAAACAGCTTTGAAATGTTAGACGAGTGTGTGGAGTTTTCAGCTTGGCTCTATGGTAAACTTCTTATTTGGGAAAGAAACATTAGCAAATTTGACACCATCATTTTGCCTTTTTTTTTTTTTTTTAAACATTCTTACATTGGAATGTCCACTGGTTCAGGGTAGTGGGTAAACCCTGAGGGATGGGCATATGTGTTCGCTCACACTTTATACATTAAATAAATCACAGGAACTGAAACAACCCATGTTTCTCAAGCATAGGGATCCTCTCAGCCACAGGATTTACTTCAGCACTTCCCTAGAAGTGCTATTGTAAATACAGGAGCCGGGCCACCCACTTGCAATTTGCACCTGACCACCTCGTGAATGTGTCTCTTGAAAGAACACGAAGGGGCTAGGTTGCAAAAAACAGCGTTCAAAAAACAAACATAAAACACTTATTTCCCACCCACCCCCATCCCCCATGCATTGCCTGGTAATAATAGTTTGTCTACTCCCCTCTTTCTTATTTCTTATTCTTTCTAAGCTTCCTATATTTCATTATTTACCAGGTAAATTTGAAAATGGTAAAAACAGTGAAAATGATCTTTATTCTAAAGCATCTTCCCTTCCTGTCTTTACTAGTCCACTAACTGGCTTTCCTGTTCTTGTGGATTGGCAATGGAGGGGTTGGGGGAGGTTTTCCTTTCTACTTTTAGGGTTTCTGGCTGGGTCTGAACATGAAACCGACAAAGACAGAAGAACAGGCGAAAAGCATGTGCATTTTATTGAATTTTTACACGTATGTGGAGCCTACCCAAGAGAATGTGGACCAGAAGTGACTAGAGCAGGAAGCCTTGATATCTTTTACATAAAGAAATAATAAATTTGTGGAGAATTGACAAAACAAAGGGGTTCGGGCTTAAGGCAGTGAATGGTGAAGAAGTTACTAGGAAGATAAGGGTTTAGTTTAGGAAGGTTTGTTTGCAGATTCTTCTGGTGCCTTCTCTGGGCTGATAAGAGTTTATCTCCAGGAAGGGAGACTTATGTCCTGTGTTTAGGCAGAAAAGGGGCAGCTTTGTGTGCAATTACTGTTTAATTGTTTTCAGCCCAAAATAATTTCTGTGGCAAATTTTTTTAGGGTGACATATTCTAGTTTTCTTCAGCAAATAGGAGTCATGGAATCAAATGACTCCAAGCCCAGGGGCACTTGGAAGGGACATCTGGTAGAAAAATCCAGGAGAGATATATATATAATCTTAGATTTTCAGGGCTGGAAGGAACCTTAAAGAGAATTCAACCTAGTACCAGATATTTGAAGCTCTCTGGAAATGTGCAGAATTGTTTAAAAAACAATTTCTAGTTTGTGAACGTGCATCCTGAAGCCTACTTCCTTCCCACTTTTGAACAGTAAATTACCAGTTTCTAACTTTCCAACCAGTAATGTTTAAAACTGTCATAAATTATTGTATAAATGATGTAAAACTAATATCATGTCATTGCCTAAAGTAAGTTTCTATTTATTTTTCTTTCTTCTTCAAGATAATCTTCTGATACATTTTTCTATTTTCTCATAGCAGTGAGAATACAGATATTATCACTGTTTTCCTATTCTCGGTTCAAATCTCAAAGAGCATTGAACTGGGAACTTGAGCATAATTAGCAGAGATAATAAAACGAGAAAAAGTAGATACAATAAACTATTTAAAAAATCAAATTCTGAAGCCAAAGGGCACTTTAGTTAGATTTCATTTAGCCAAATATCTTCATTTTAGAAGATGAAGAAAGGAAGACCAAGAATGTTTGTGTGACTTGTCTAGTAACACACAGATGGTTATGGGGCAGCCTCTGCTAGGTCCCATTCTCTTGAATTCCAGAAGGGCTGTAAGGCAGATCTCAAGAGCAACTTCAGTGCATGAAAGGTATTCTGGCTTCTCCTTCCGGAAAACTTGTTTACTAGACCTTTGGATTCTGAGAACTTGATTTCTTGCTCTCTTTCTCTCACTCTCTTTTTATTTTTTTGCACATCAGCTAACTGCAACTTAAACTTTTAGCCTCAGAGTAATGAGAAATGTGTATCCACTGAGCTGATTAAATTCTCAGAAAATTCTGGGTCTGGAAAAGTTTTCAGAGACTCCCAGTTTGCGCTATTTATAATAATAAAGGGGAGCAGTAATATACATGATCTAAAATAATAAATAATTCTCAAGAAATCTTAAATTAATTTAAATACCAAAATTAACTAGGCTAACATATTGAAGGGAAACATCCTTCTTAGGCAAAGCATACATATGCAGAATATTTAGAGCTTTGCTTTCAAAAAGGGAGGACTTAACATAACTCCATCTACCACCATCCCTATGAACTTGTAAGAGAAACTTTGATTAAAGCAGGGATATTCTGGAATATATTTCAGGTAGGAGAGGCCTAAGCAATAGGTTATGGCTTGTTTTCAAGGATGGAATATAATTAATTTATGTGGAGAGAGGGATGGTAGAGCTAATAAATTTTCTATGATAAAATCCCTAGGATGGATCTCATTGAGAAATGCCATAAAGCTGAGGAAAAAACCAAAAGAAGTGGTCACTTGCAATCACTTCTAGGAATATTATTATCAGGACTGTAAACAGTTGCGTTCATTCCCACCTGCACTCCTGCAGGAAATTGTTTTTTTAAATCCATTCTGTCTCTGTGTATTTTTTCTTTTATTATCATCCTTCTGATTCTCAGTTTTTTGGTTTTTTTTTTTTTAATAGAAGAGATAATCTACTACTTTTCTTGGAAAGGAACTCCAGCTTTACATCTCTTCTTGGAGATTTTGCAAGCTTGATTTAACATGAATAATTGAGAGTTTACTTTTGTTGGAAATACTTTTTTATGACTGCATCGATATATGGAAAATAAGAAGAAGCTGACACAAAATTAAAAAGATATTGACCTGCCGGTTCACCAGTCCTAAAGACCAGTGTGTAACCATGTATGCTTGGACTGAGCCATGGCACGCCGCAGATGTTCTTGAATGATTGTTTTTCATAATGCTGGATAGGCAGAACACAAATGAAGTTCTTCATTCTCTATAGATATATTTCCAGATTCTTTAGACTTTCTCTTTTTAAAAATCATTTCACGCCTTGTGTTTTCTGTTTTCTTCACGTTGTTTTTCTTCTTAAATATGAGACCTCAGAATTAGACCCCCTTAGGGATAAGTGTTTTTGCTAAAACAGTGTTTCCTTTAATCTATAGCCTTTCTCCTTCAGGCTATTTCTACTTCCTCTTCCTTAAATAGTCCATTTCCCAGTTTTTGACCACTAGGTGTCATGAGTATTCACACAAATGCCTCAAAGGTGTAAAAATAAACTTTCTCTTAAAACAAGCCTCTGAGTATCTTGACTTTCCATATAAGATCTTGTATCACTTGGGCTCACATAGTAGTTCATATTTGTATGTGATTCAGACTCATACTACAAAGTTCAGAAAAACTGCTAAACCCAAGGAGAACAAAACGGAAATCTCTGTGGCTCATGAATGCTTTGTCAAAGGGGCAAATATGTGTAGCTTTGAACTTTGCAGAACTCATTTCTTCCAGACCCCCTTCCCCACGGGCTTCCAAAGGTGCCCTTAGCCTCACCACGTGAGATTAACAGGCACTTCTTTTAGAGATGGGCTGCACAACGCAATAACACATTGACTGAAATGCCCTTTAGAAATCTTTGCATTACTTTGTAATTGGGATACACTTGAGACATCAGGACCCACTATCATTTTACTTATTTGTATTTCAACTGAAGTGTCTGATAGATTAAAAAATATTTTCAAATGATGCCTTTTGGGAGTGAGAAGGATCTTTCGAATGATCAGTTCTAACTTTTTGATTTTAGGTTGGGGAAATGATGCCTGGAGTGTTTTGCTCATTGTCCCAAAATGGTAGCAGAACCTGACCTTGGACACACATCTTCTGACTCCTACACAGATTTCATCCTCTTTGTATTGATTACTGTTCTTAGGGTATATTCACTCATCTGCCTTAGAATTCTGAAGAAAATGTAAATCAAAATTTTCTTAGTCTGTGTTCAGTGTTATAAGAAAATCTTAGCTCAGTAAGCTTCCTTGGTGGAGATTTGATGTTAAAAAACAAAAAACCCAAATCAATCTATTAGTTATTGTCACGATGACAAGAAACAAATCTCCATTCTCTCATTATCTAAAATTTACAGATCACAACTTAATTCAGAGAGATGAAATGGCTGCTCCATTTAGTGGTTGTATTGCTGCCAGCTCCATACACATCTTTCAATGAAGTTTTTTTTCCTTAAAGGAAGATGACTATGTTTAGTGGAAAGATGTAGTCTATATTGGTATTCTAAGTCTTCAAGAATATTATTGTTGTTGTCACCGAGGTGAAAAGGAAATTAGTCACTTGGATAAAAATGGAGTGAAAAATTTTCTATTTTTCCAAGTAGATGTATCATAAAACAATTTTGTGTAATGCACATTCTTTCTTTTTTTCTTTTTAAAGATTTTATTTATTTATTTGACAGAGATCACAAGTAGGCAAAGAGGAAGGCAGAGAGGGTGGGGGGAAGCAGGCTCCCCGCCAAGCAGGGAGCCTGATGTGGGGCTCGATCCAAGGACCCCGAGATCATGACCTGAGCTGAAGGCACAGGCTTAACCCACTGAGCCACCCAGGCACTCCAATGCACGTTATTTCTTAAAATAAGCAGGGCCATTCCTATATGACCAAAAGGTTGAGACAGTCACTTTTTTTGTGTGACTGCATCACAGTCACATGCAAGACTGCATGACGGTTGCAAAAAAAGTGTTTACTCACTGTTGAGGCAGAGGATCCTATAGATCCATCTGGTAAATATGGCTCTTTTCATTCTGACTGAGATTTCCACGGTGCAGAAATTTTTGAGTAAAACTTTTCATCTACTTATAATACTAAACAGTTGCTTTGGCTAAATTTTCTTATAAAAAATTGAAACACTGAATTAAAAATTCTCTGGTGACAACAGTGCATGGAAACTATTTACATTGGTCATTTCGAACAGTGTTTGAAATATTCTACCAAAAAAGTTAGAGTGTAAAACAAGTTAGTGAAATAAGTTTGTATGCTTAAAACCCTTTCTTAAACATTTACAGTTTTGCTATAGCATATTATAGATTGAAAAATCTTGGAATTAGGAAGCTTTTATTGTAAAAGGACAAATAACATCTTGTGAAAAACAGGTTGAGAAATTTTGATTGCCAAAATGGCATAAAATACTTCATTGATAAATCAATGACTCTGTGTCTTGTGATGTGCAATTCTTCTTTTGGATTTTTATCTCGTTTATCGGCAGTATCTTGACAGTAGCCCCCTTTGCCTCTATGGCCACTTTCTGTCTAGTAAGCTTTGTAATTGCAACATCGAAGACTCAAACCCTGCCAAATTTATCCACAGAATTTCCTAAGTGTCAATGTCCTGTTGACAGATGGACTACTTTAAAATATTACTTTCATGTATTATAAAACAGTTGTTTCAGTTGATTTCCTCTAACCCACTTATTTCTTTCACTTAATGTAAAAAGAGGTCAATCAAACCTGGACTAAAAATGCAATTGTTTTATTTCCTGGGAGCTGATATTATGGCTGTTGACTGGTAGTAGGAGTAGCTTGTCTAGGCAAGATAAAATACTAACTTGTTAGGGTGGCACAAAAGGTTGTGTGCATTTGTTTCTGAGGCAGCGCAGAAGTGGTGTGCCCAGATCACCACTGATAACAGAGCTTCAGCACAAGAAATCAAGATAAAACCAGGTAACCTGGGCTAATGTCTTACTTTCTTGTTATAAATTGGCCTTAGGTCTTGATACTTCCATAACTGGGTTGTTCTGTAAGCCTGATGGAAAATTGTAACATTAGTTTTGCACTGTTTTGTTTGTCTGTAGCTTCTGGGATCTGCTTTCCCTGTGTTGTCTATTCCTCCATCCCAAGAGAAAGGATTCATTTACATTAGTTTGTTATCACCCCATATAAAGAATTCTTACTAGGCAGTTTTATTCCAAGCTACTGCAAAAGCCATTGACTACCCCCAAGTTCAAGTTCAATTTTAAATTTAGTGCCTGTGGAAATAAACTAATCCCCAACTCTGTTAATTTTGTGCAGAGTCTCAGCATTTCCTTCTGGTACACATGCCGTGAATCCTAACAATAACTTCCCGAAGGAATTACTTGCTCTTTCTGTCCTCGAAGGGGATATTATGAGTGTGGTCATGGGAACCCAGAAGTTCCCATCTGCTTCTTCATCTGATTTCCCATTGCCCTTCTCCTTTCCTCGTGAAAAGTAAATGAATTTCTTTTCTCTGAATATTCTATGCTTCTACTTGCTGCCATGTTTTGTGTGTTTACTTCTCATCTATCAGAAAGCCATTCCCTTCCTTTATCATACAATAAATTCCTCTCATATTTCTGGGCTTGGTTAAAGCAGTACCTTTTTTATGCTATCTTTCATGTTTATTCTGAGGCTCAGAAAAAACTTCATTTGCCATGGGAAAAAAATTAATATTAAATATTGAATAGTTAGTGCATTACTTATGATAGGAGTAGCTGCTATAACATACATTCCTCAAAATGCATAATTGTTCAAAATGTATGATAAAAGTTTCTCCCTCAATCATATTAACTCCCGAAGAGATTGGGGACAATTCTCCTCAAACTAGTGATCCAGGGTGTGAGGCTCATTATAGCTTCTAGATTTACCATCCCTAACACAGCGTTATCTGTATCTACTAGTGGAAGAAAAAAAAAAGAGGGTGAAAGAGGTGTGACCACTTCTTAACAACCTTGATCTGGAAGTAATATCCATTACTGCCACTCATTTCTATTTGTAAGCACAGCTCACAAATGATGGCCCAACCTAGATGTCTTGAGCTTGGGAAGTGTGGTTCCTGACTGGGTGATGGTTTCCTGGAGACAAAAACCTACTGTGGGTAGGAAGCATACATGTTGGGGATAACAGCTATCTCTACTACAGTTAATATTTTTATGTTTGCAAATGACATAAAACTCAATTTAAGAAAGCTTAGGCAATTAGATTGTTTAAATGAAGCCATTCAGGGGGCCATTCTGAGACGCCTAGGGAGAGCTGCAGGGATCAGGCAACCCTGGGGAACTTCAGATATAGGATCTGGAGACAACAATGCCACCACAATTACCTTTTGTCTTCGTTTTAATTGCTTACTAAATTTGGTGTTTCATAGTGCAGAACAATCACTTCCTACATGTGGTGGGGTTGGGAAATTAGCTCCAGGCTTGGAGTCTCCAAGTTTGGTGACTCCAGGAAAAAGTGAGAATGTGTGTGTACCCATTTTGCTATGTAAATATCCAGGAACAGACTGGTCAGTTTGGCTCCTGTGTTCCCCCTCTGGACCAATTACTGTGGTTACTGCTAAGAAGTGCTCTGATTGTCTAGGCTAGAGTCATGTGCCCCCCCTCCCCATTTTAGCAGTGGCAAGCACTATGATGATAGTTCTATACATGCCAAGGCTAAAATCAAACTCTCCGAAGAAAGGTAGGAGCTGATATTACCAAAGAATGAACAAAGATTTTCTGGGTAGGACAAAAAAAAAGAAAATCTGTTATTGAAAAGCTTAAAAAAAAAACAAAAACCAAACAAACAAATTAAGAATAATGAATTGAGAATCTGAGATTTTGTTCTAAAAATCAGTTTTCTAAAAAAAAAAAAAATCAGTTTTCTATGTTTCTCTAATTATAATAGTAAAATAACTTAAATTTGATAGTAATCTGAAGAAAACCTTCAGTCTTCTCCATATTTATGTTAGTTGCCAAATGTCAAATTTCATTTTATTTGATGTTTCACTTTACCATACCATGAAACTTTTGTAAGGGGTCATAATACAAGAATGAGATAAAAAATCTATTGTTCCAACTGCACAGGGGTCAGAATTAGTATAATCATATATTTTGATTTGCTGATGACAGTCATGTTTATATCTGTTGTCTTAGAATGTAAGAAATTTTACAAAAAGTGTATTAGGAAATAATTTCACTATTTCACTAAATAGCCACTATTTAACATTGTGTTCTCTGAATTGCCTTTGTTAAACTATGCCTCTAAGGACTTTGCAAACTTCTGTACTGAGAGACAACAGTGCTCCCTTAGGTTCCTTTATTTTATTTAGCCATGTCTAGTGGGATCTATATAGTACCTTAGCTTCCTGTTCCTGGAACTTTAGCAAAAGTAAAGGTGAAATGGACCTTTACTTAGACAAGGTAATTGGAAACAATGAATTTCTGGAAATTAAAATTGTGTTGTTTAGTAAATATTTTTCATTAACTAAACTATATATGTATCTATATTCTTGTGCATATTCTTGATTAGATTCTAGTTTTTCTGGTAGGCTAGCTATATTCCCACCTATGAATAATGCAAGATAAAATGTAGTTATTCTTTAGTTTTATAATGAGCATTTATTATATATTAGTGCCCTTTTCTAAGCCCTGGGAATAGTCATAAAAAAAAGTGGATTGGGCACCTGGGTAGCTTAGTTGGTTGAGCGCCTGACCCAGGTCAAGATCTCAGGGTTGTGGGACTGAGCCCCACATCAGGCTCCACACTCAGCAGAGAGTCTGCTTGAAATTTTCTTCCTCTCTCTCTGCCCTTCCCCCTGCTTGCTCTCTCTTTCTCAAATAAATAAATCTTTAAAAAAACATATAATCTTCTCCATAGATGAAGAAAAAGGACTTAACAAAATTCAAAATTTTTTCGTGATAAAAAGTCTCAACAAACTGGCAACAAAGGTAATGTCCCTCAACCTAGTAAAAGGCCATATATCACAAGCTCACAACTAATATCATACTCAATGATGACAAGAGAAAATCTTTTTCTCCAAGATTTGGAACAAGGCAAGGATGCCCACTCTCACCACTTTGTTCAGCATAGTAGGAGAAGTCCTAGCCAGAGTCATCAGACAAGATAAAGAAATAAAAGACATCTAAATTGAAAAGAAAGAAATAATACTATCTCTGTTTGCAGATGACCTATTATATAGAGAAAACCCTAAAGATTCCAGTAAATAACTGATAGAATGAATAAATTCAGTAGAGTTGTAGAATCTAAAGTCAATGTATAAAAATCTGTTGCATTACTGTACACTAACAAATAAGGATCAGAAAAAGAAGTAAGGAAACAATACCACTTAAAATTATATCAAAAATTATAAAATAGGAATAAGTTAACCAAGGAGGTGAAAGTGCAATCTCTATAAAAATTCTAATGGCTTTTTTTCACAAAAATCGAAAAAAGAATCCTAAGATTGTATGGAACCACAAATGACCCTAAATTGTCAAAGCATGTTTGAGAAAGAACAACCTAGAAGCATCACACTTTCTCAATTCCAACTATATTCCAAGGCTATAGTAATGATAACATATGGTATTTTCATAAAAACAGATATGTAGATCAATGTAACAGAATAGAGAGCCCAGGAATAAATCCATGTATATATAATCCATTGATTTATGACCGAGTATCCAGGAATAAACAATGGTGAGTGGGTAGTCTTTTCAACAAATGGTGCTGGGAAAACAGGACAACCACATGCAAAAAAATGAAACAGGACCACTATCTTACACCATGCACAAAAATTAACTCAAAATGGATTAAAGACTTGAATTAAATTGATTAAAAATGGATTAAAACAAAAATAAACAAGTGGGACTAAAACAAACTAAAAAGCTTCTGTACAGCAGAAGAAATCATCAAATATAGAATGGGAGAAAATATTTGCAAACCACCTATTCAGTAAGGGGTTAATATCTAAAATATACAAAGAACTCCCCAAAACCAGATAACTCAATTGAAAAATGGGCAAAGGAACTGAAGAGCTATTTTTCCAAAGAAGATGTACAAATCACCAACAAACACATGAAAAGGTGATCAACATCATTAATTATCAGAGAAATGCAAACCAAAATCTTAATGAGATATCACCAACCACCTGTTAGCATGGCTATTATCAAAAAGACTAGAGATAACATATTTTGGCAAGGATAGGGAGAAAGGAAACCCTTGGGCATTGTTGGTGAAAAATACTAGGGAGTTTCCTCAAAAAATAATAATAAAACTACCATATGATCCAGCAATCCCACTCCTGATGTACAAAGGAAATAAAACCATTATCTTGAGAAATATCTCTACTCCCACAATTGTTGCAGCATTATTCACAGTAACCAAAGCATAGAAACAACCTAACTGTCATGAGATGAATGGATAAAGTGGATGTAATATATAATACATAGATAGATATAATATTAATATAGATATGCAACTATTTATATCAGAAAGAATATTATATAGAGAAGAATAGTATATATAACTTAGCCTTAAAAAGAAGCAAATCTTTTCATTTTTGATAACATGGGTCTGAAGGGCATTATACTAAGCCAAATAAGCTAGACAGAGAAACAAATGCTGAATAATATCATTTATATGTGGAACTGGAAGGAAAGAAGGAAGAAAGGGAAGGGAATGGAAGGAAGGAAGGAAGGAAGGAAAAGAAAAAAGAAAAGAAAAGGAAAGAAAAAAGAAAAGGAAAGAAAAAAGAAAGTTAACTCATAGAAACAGAGA
Source organism: Enhydra lutris kenyoni (assembly GCF_002288905.1). Lineage (NCBI taxonomy): Eukaryota > Metazoa > Chordata > Mammalia > Carnivora > Mustelidae > Enhydra > Enhydra lutris. Next base: position 3,160,803 of record NW_019154133.1, on the reverse strand, counting down.
GTGAAAAAGTGGTTTCCAGGGGCCAGAGTGGGGGAAATAGCTAAAAGTGTACAAACTTTCAGTTATGAGTAAGGTCTGAGAATTTAATGTATAACATGGTGACTATCATTGTTATTATTGTATAACTGTATTTGTATTATATTATTGAAATTTGCTAAGAGTAGAACATGAATGTTCTCACCAAAAAAAAAGGTAAATATGTGAGATGATATATGTGTGAATTAACCTGATAAGGAAAATCTTTCACAATATATATGTGTGTCAGATCATCATGTTGTACACTTCAAATATATTCCAGTGATAATGTTAGTAAAGCTGAGAAAAGAAAAGGGAAAAAAAAAGTTATGCCAGTGTTTCTCAACCTTCTTTTCATTATCACCCCTAACAAAATATTTTGGACATTTTTTTCCTTATTACCTGTACCCTCTATGAAATTTTAATATCACAGATATCTTTCTATATATTTTTTCGTGTTCTGTGGCTCTTCAGAGGGCAATAAACCATTGTACTAACTAACAAAATATCTTACACCCCCAAGGACCAGTTTTTTGCTAGTGAGCTCTGCCTTCAATGTCCTCATAATTAGTGGAATAGTGAAGAGAACATTTAATTTATAGTCAATTGCAGATTATGGAGGATGAGAATGCCAACTCCACCTTGTACTATCACTCTTATTTTAGCAAAAATATTCAAATACCTTGAATGTCGAATGCTTCATGTGTAAAATAGGCTAAGGTAAAATAATAAGCAAAGAAGGAAACAAGATGGAAAATAAGAATAAAAATAAGATAAGAATCTGCCTAACATCACACAGTTGTTGTGAGAGCAACTTTTCCTGAGATAAGTTTATTTATCAAGATGGGACTCTCCAGAAGATGGCCTATGGGCATTTTCTTCACAAAACCAGAGTCTTGATGTAATTGACACAGGAAGAACCTCAGATGTGTGCACAGTAGTGACGGGAACGTGGCCAGAAGCTTGCATTTCAGTTGAGCAGATGATAAGGGTCTTATGTGGAATTTGTTGAGATATAAAGGAGTACTCATGCCTAATGGAATAAAAAGTCACAAAGGGAAATCTTGGAATATTTTCTATTTAGGAACTTTGAAAACAGATCAAACATTGTTTGACCTCAGTGAATTATTTGCAGTCAAGCACCAGATTGGATTGCAAATCATTCCTTCTAATAATTAATTCATTGCTTTTCTCTAACAAGTGTAATTATCTTTAGGCAACCTGAGATATCAATGTAAATTTTTATTTCTAACCATAGTTTATTAAGTATAACATCTGTTCTTATAAAATTAGTTGAATTGGTCTAAAATAATTAAGTTGGTCTTATAAAGTTTAACTTTTAACTCCACAACTTCTGAAATAAACAATTTGTTGAAAAATAATAATATGGGGGAGGTGCCTATGTCTGCTGTTGGTTGAACAATTGATTCGTGTGGATTTGGCTCAAGCCCTGGTCTCAGGATGGTGAGATCGAGCCTGGCCTCCAACTACGTGCTGAGTGCAGTCTGCTTGAAATTCTCTCTCCTTCTCTGTCTGCCCCTCTCCACCTGCCCTCGCTCTTGCTCACTCGCGCGCTCTCTCTCTCAAATAAATAAACAAATCAATCTTTGAAAAAAATAAAAAAACCCAATAAGATGTGTAACATACATTGAGCTCATGGTATATGCCAGGCCCCAGACTAGGTATGTTACAATCATGGTTTCTGATCCCTGCAGCAACATGAAGAATTAATAATACATGCTGTACCAGTGAGCTACCGTAGCAATAGTTATTTTATTGACTCCCAGTTCTGTGTGTCACCTAGGTTATGCTTGCTTAGGGTCACTCATGTGGACACAGTTGGTGAGCAGGTTGCCTTGGAGCTCTTTGGTCTAGGGAAGCCCAGCTAGGACGCCTTGTCTCAGCTCCACATGGTCTCTCTTTCTCCAATAGGTCGGCCTGGGTGATCGAGTCCCAAAAAGGCAAGAATGGAAGCCTGAGGGCTTTCTGAGACCCACACTGAGAATTCCCATGTCACTTCTCTTGCATTCTGCTGGTCATGGCAAGTCACAAGACTAGCCCAGATTCAGGAAATGTGGAACTAGATTCCACCTTTTGGCGGGAGAAATCTCCTAGTAAACTCTTAATCATTTATTAATTGTTTATCTTCAACATCATCAACAGAGCATGACAAAGAAGTAGGGTAAAGAAATAAAAGCTTTTAACAATGCTTTGCATGCTGTGACCCAAACAGAAGAAAACAATTCTTAATGCTGAAATCTCCGTGAGCTCTGAGTTTTAGAGATAAGTTCAACAAATATATTTGAGGTATGGACCCTTCCCCCAAATGTTGCTTCTGTAATGGCTTATCCTATCGGGGGCAGTGAATAAGGCTAGACCCAGGGCCGCATGGAGGTTTAGGCAATGCTGGGTGCTCTGGAGCCTTGCTTGCCCCTGAGCTGAGGCTGGGTAGTGGGCCCACCTATGAACAGGAAACTGCTGGGTGAGCCTGTCATGGGCCTATTACTTTGGAACAGTCCCCTTACCTCCTCTTTGTTTCCAGAGCTGGTAAATTATGGGATTTGAACAGGAGCATGGGAGATTCCCTATCAAATGAGCTTGGTACTACAGGGGTGAGGACTTCTTCCTTCATAGAGGAAGGAGGCAGCAGAGAATAGTGGAATCTAAGAACTGCAAAAGTCCATGTGCTTTCTGCTCTATCATTTTTTTTAAAAAAATTCTAGTTTTGGGACTCTGGAAAAATTGTTCTGCCTGATCCTCAGCTTCCTCATTTTCGGAAATAGTACATACTTCATAGGATTTTTGTGACCACTAAATAATGAATGGGGTGAAAGTAGCAAGCACAGTTCATGGCATTACCTGGTAATTGCTTATGACATGGTAATTATGAGTAGAATTAAATTAAGTTGAATCTTACTTTTCATAGATAGCTTAGACTGTCTCATGGAGCCATGGGTGATATTATTATTAGTTCATTTATTCAAAAAATATTTATAATGCCACTTCAGCATGCTGCAGACACTGTCAGATGTTGGGAAGACCAAGGTCTATGATCTCAGGTTTGAGTGTGAAGCCTCATTTGAACAAGTTCGGCCACACAATTCCTGTGCACGTTAATATATGAGAAGCACAACTGTATGGAATGTTAGGTGGCATCTACGGCATTCTACTCCATTCTGTCCTAAAGGTGTTGGGGGAGTGTTCTTACACTTAAGAAGGTGGTACATCTGAGATCCAGAACTGAAAATGCAGAGGGAAACAGCTACAGAGAGTTTGGTTTTAACTTCCTTAATCCAGCAGAAAGAAGTTAGGTAAGACGCACAGGCCAAAGTATTGAAGAGAAAATAATGACGAGAAAAGCAAAAAAAAGCAGGGGCATGCATATTCTTGAATTCTTTCTCTCATCCTCATTTCCTCATTTGTGCAGGATATGGTGCAAGCTTTCACATTACCAACCCTGTCCTACAGTCCCCACCCCCGGCCCCAGCCTTGCCTTATTTACGGGACTTGTTGAATGAGGGACCTGGTCAAACACTTTTCACTGCTGGACATGGGAGGTGCTCTCACTTGCTGAATGTGCCCCTATCTGGGTCCTCTTAAAATATTTTTATCAATGATGTGAATGAAGTCATAGAAAGGAAGCTTTCACATTTGCTAAGAACACAAACCTGGGAGGGTGTGACAGACACTGTTAGTTGTCCCTGAGTACCTGTTCCTCACCCTCTTACTTAATAATAGGATGTTTCTTGGGGACACCTGGGTGGCTCAGTTGTTAAGCATCTGCCTTCGGCTCAGGTCATGATCCCAGGGTCCTGGCACTGAGTCCCGCATCGGGTTCCCCGCTCAACGGAAAGCCCGCTTCTCTTTCTCCCACTCCCCCTGCTTGTGTTCCCTCTCTCCTGTCTCTCTCTGTCAAATAAATAAAATCTTTACAAATGATACTGATAAGATGTTTCTTTTTATCCGGAGACACAGCTGCCCAGAATAGAGAGAGCATTTTTTTTCAGCCTCTTTTGTAGGTAGTTGTGACCAAATGGCTACATTCTAACCAATGAATAAAAGGTATGAGAGGCAAAATTCTGCTCTCCATAAAAAAATTGTTTCTCAAGTGTTTATAAACCAAAGTGTTATATGGAATGGCACTTTGGGGGCAGTCACCTTAAATAGGCTGGAAACAAACTTCTTGGCTCTTTCCCACTTCCTGTTGGCTGGAGAGTGGGTAGGACAGCCAAATCCTAGCATTCATCTTGAACTATGAAATGTTTAAGATGGTAAAACCAAGTTGAAGGGACCAGGGTCCCTGACCACCGTAGGATTATCACTACAGGGCTGAAGTGTTTATCTATGGTCTTTGTTCACATAAGACAGGACTGTGTTTCTCTGTTGTTTACAGTATGGTATCTCAGTGTCCTGTTATTCATAGCCAAATCTAATCCCAGCTAATCCAGAGAGCTTGCTTTCATACTAAACAATGAAATCAAGATCAAAAAGCTCTTGATGGACTGAAATGATAGTCGAAAGTATTGTGAAATAAAATGGAAATGTCAACACTTAAATATTTCCAAATATAAAACTGAGAAGAACTGGCCGAACAGTAATTCATATATAAAAGACTTGAGTGTGTGTTAGGGGAGGGAAGCTGGCGGACACAAAGTCGGTACGAGTGGACAGTGTAATGAGGCTTTTAAAGCTAATGCTGTTAGGCTCAGTTAAATTGTACAGACCAAGGGAGGTTAAGACTTTCAATTTTCTGTGTTGGCTATAGCATGTCTGGGGTATTGTGCTCACTTCTGAGCCCCGCATTGTTCACAGTGATAAACTAGAGAGGGCCTAAAGGACAAGCAACTGCATAGGGTCTGACAATCCTATCACAGCCAATCTAAGAGCCTGTGAAGAATTAGCCCAGAGAATAGGCAGTGTAGGGAAATGGCTTCAGATATTCAAAGGGTTTTCACAGGGAGGACAGAGTACGGTTGTTTGTTTTTTTTCCCAGAAGGCATACTTATGACCAATGAGTGAAAAGTACTAGAGGCAAAATTCTGTTCTGTATAAGACATAACTTCTCAATAACTAAGGCTGTCTTAAATGAGAATGCACTGCTTTGTGAGGTGTTAAGTGTGATCATTCTAGAATCATGAGTGCTAACCTTTATTTAGTGCATCCATGAGGCAAAACCTTTGTATGTGTTATTTCATTTAGTCCTCACAAACCTGTGAGGCAGATGCTACTTTTACCTCTGTTTTAAAAATTTGTGAGTTGAGGTTTAGAAAAATCAAGTAACCCACCCAGAATTATCTGCCTGGTGAAAGGAAGAGCTGGGCTCTGATGTTGTCTTGCCCTCCCCTTCTTGTCCATTCATGGACATGGTCAGGCAGGCGTGGGCTGGGAGAAAAGGAGCTTGGGCTGGCAGGACTATGAAATTCCTGAGTTAAGCCACATCTGGAAAAGTCTCCATTTCTTTATCTTGAAAACATTTTCTTTTTCTTTTAAAGGTTTTATTTATTTATTTGGGAGAGGGAGAGAGATCACAAGCAGGGGGGAGGGGTAAAAGAGAAGCAGGCTCTCCCCTGAGCAGGGAGCTCTATGTGGGGACCTGAGCTGAAGGCAGATGCTTACCTGACTGAGCCACCCAGGCATCCAGGTGCCCTTTGAAAACATTATCTTAACTTTTAGTAGCAGTAATGAGACTCCGTGTGGTATGGCAGGAGGAAACCCCACTGGCTTTGTCTCAGATCCTATAGATGAAAAGGGGAAATCATGAAACAAGTAGGGGAATGGATCAATACATGTAAATTTCAGTCCTGACTCCTACTTTCTAGTTGTATAGTTTTGGACAAGACATGTAATCTGTCTGAACCTTAGTTTCTTCCTGAGTAGAATTCAAATAATTACACGTGACTTGCAGGATTGCTGTGATAGTGAAAAATAAAGTGATCAGCTCAGGGCATATTACAGGACAGATTCTCATAACTGGTCCTTCGTTGTCGCTGCCACTGGCATACAGATGTCAGTATTTGCTGTAACTTGTGGTTAGAAAAAAATCAGATACTGGAGGTCCTCCAGGACTTAAAGAAGTTTAAGCTCTTTAGACTACATAATATTTATAATGCATTAATCACTACTTGTCTAGAAATTTGGAACTTTATTCTTTTTTTTGAAAGAGGGAGAAGCAGACTCCCTGCTGAGCAGGGAGCCCTACATGGGGCTCGATCCCAGGACCTTGAGATCACAACCTGAGCCGGAGGCAGATGCCTAACTGACTGAGCCACCCAGGTGCTCCTGGAACTTTATTCTTTGGGATGAAACTACATTTCCCAGGCTCACTCAAAATTAGGGTTCTGTTTGCGATTTAGGTTTTGTCTATTAGATGTCCTCATGCAAGACTTGAATTAGTGAGAAAATAAGTGGGGACAGAGACGCAGAGCAAGGACATGTCAGTGTTGGGGAAATATAAAAACAAAACCTCCTGCCAGCTCAGAAAACCTCTCCACAAAGTTCTAAAGGAAAGAAGACAGATTTATTATTTTTTAAAATTTTTTATTTTTTTATTAACATATAATGTATTATTAGAGACAGTTTTATGATTGAGTAAGCATAAGCCAGGATGTGATGTGAATTATAGACAATCCACTAAGAGATTGCAGACAAAAAGCAATCTTAGCCTTCTATTGCCAAGCAGACACAACCCATGCCATCCATGTTTTCAAGGTAAACAGTAACTAGTCCTTAAGTAAGAGGACTGCATGGCACTGTTCATTATACACAGCTGATCCTAAATTCAACTGGTAATTGGGGCAGCCACCTGGGTTTGCCCATTGCCTTTACCCAAAGGGAAAGTAATCTCTTATATCCTTAAGACAGGAGGTGAGTTTGCAACTCGGAGCCAGGCGCCGCCTGAAATTAGGCTCCTCCCTTTCCCCAGAAACTGGAAGATAGGGACACTGTCTTCCCTGATGATTATATTTCAAAGAATTGGTTTCCAAGTCCTTAAGGAAATAGTCCTGGATTATAAAATTAACTAGAGAGATATTTTATTTTTAAAAAGAATACATACATTTTATTTATTTTAATATTTTATTTATTTGAGAGAGAGAGAATGAGAGAGACAGAGAGCATGAGAAGGGGAGTGAGAGAGGGAGAAGCAGACTCCCCGCTGAGCAGAGGGGACTCCAGGATCATGACCTGAGCCGAAGGCAGTCGCTTAACCAACTGAGCCACCCAGGAGTCCCGGATACATACATTTTAAAGAAGCAGAGAAGTTACAAATTTTCTAGAGCAAGGTCTCTAAGAAAAGGGAGAGGGAGAAGTGCTTCACTTTTTTCAATAAGAAGAATTAAATTTGTTTTTTCTTGTTTTTAATTTGCATCTGACCTAAAACAGGTTGCCATGTATGCATGGTCAAGTCAACAGTTCAACTGATCTCAGTCAACAATTGTAGGAAATAGTTGTTCTTGCCCTATAGCATGACCCAAACGGTGGTCCAGTTGAGACGGCAGCTCCCTGACTTGCCGACTTCCTAATTATGACAGCAGGGCTCTGGTGGGCTAGTTCTGCAGTGCTGATCTATACCATCCCAGATCTTGCCCACTCAGGGAGTTCATATTGCCCCCTAACACACTATATTAAATCCCTTTCTTCTTAAGTACCTGCTGTGTTATCTGTTTTTTTTTTCTATAACTGAACTCCATCTAATAAAGCATCTAATAAAAATGATCATCTAAATGAGCCACAACTCTGTTTTAGACAAAGTTTCTTTGACAGTATTAGTATACATAGAAGATGTCTAGAATTTGATACTTCTGATGATTTTGCTAATGAGATAAATATTCTAACAGGCAGAAGTGGAAAAATTAGTATTACTTGTCTGTATTAATACATAAATAAAGTGCTGGCAAATCTTCAGCTTTTAACATATTAGCATCCCCTAATAGGCATAAAATCCCCTTAGTGGCAACCAAGTACAGGCTGATAAGAGTGGTCCATTCTTAGTGCAGGCAATAAATGGGTGTGTGGCTGCAGAGAATTTAAAAATGATCATGAAATCAGCCAAATGGTCTGCTTTTGAAAATCACCATCTACAGGCAATTTGAACAGACTTCATGACAAACTACTCTTCCCTGAAAAACACGTTTGTTGGCCTAGGTTTAAACAGTTGTGGTTATTGGGGAACTTTAATAATTTATATAAGTTTCAAGGTGGCTCATTTTTAAAAAGATTTTATTTATTTATTTGACAGAGAGAGCACAAGCAGAGGGAGCAGGAAGGAAGAGAACCAGGCTCCTGCTGAGCAGGGAGCCTGCTCTGGGACTTGATCCCAGGACACTGGGATCATGACCTGAGCTGAAGGCAGATGCTTAGCCAACTGAGCCACCCAGATGCCCTCAAATTAGCTCATTTTTATTACTTACCCCTTCATGAACATTGAATTCTGGGCAGGAGTGTTTGAAGAATTCCTCGGTCGTATACTTGGTGTCCAACACACATGTAGATTCAACTTTGAATCTTGAGGGGAAGGTTGTAATATTTTGAGCTAATTTGAGTACAGGTTCTCGCTCTCCATATCATTGAGTGAATCATGAAAAATGATGTAATTTTTCTTTTATATGTTAAAATCAAGGAAATGCAAATTAAAATTATAAGGAGGTAACAGTAAACCCCACCAGAATATCTAGTTTTTAAAGTAACTCATAGGGTCACCTGGGTGGCTCAGTGGGTTAAAGCCTCTGCCTTCAGCTCAGGTCATGATCCCAGGGTTCTGGGATTGAGCCCCGCATCGGGCTCTCTGCTCAGCAGGGAGCCTGCTTCGCCCTCTCTCTCTCTCTCTGCCTGCCTCTCTGCCTACTTGTGATCTCTGTCTGTCAAATAAATAAATAAAATCTTAAAAAAAAAATAAAGTAACTTATAGTGCCAAGTGTTGACAAAGATGCAGAGCATTGCTGGTGATCTCTACCTGTTTGGGAAAATTGTTCTGTATCTATAAACTTTGAACATATTCATACCTTATGACCCAGCAATTACTTTCCCAAGCAGATATCCAACAGAAACAGGTGTGTACACCAAACGAGAGTGAAGGATATTCGAAACAATGTCATTTGTGACTGTCTCATACTAGAAACATTTCAAACTTCTGTAAAGAGTTGAATGAATAAATCAATTGATTTATACAATGGAATAATCCACAGTAATGAAGGAAACCCTAGTGTACCCAGCCTGGAGGGATCTCATAAATGCTATGTTGACCCCTAGAAGCCTTAAACAAAATGTTACCCATTCACTTACATAAAATCCAAAAGCAGGAAACGCTTCTGTGGTATTAAAATTCAGGGCAATTCAGGCAGTTAAAATATGGCCTGGGAGGGCATGAAGATGTTTTCTGGGGTGATTAGAATGCTCAATTTCTTGACCTAGCTGGTGTTTATATTGGTGTGTTCCCTTTGTGATAATTCAATAAACTGTACCTTTATGACTTTTATACCTTTCTGAATATATAATTCAACAAAATGTTTATTGAAAAAACATAGCCAACCATTAAGGTATAAATAAAAGATTTCATAGGTATTGCATTTTGGAGCTGTATTATACAATCTGATATGGGTGGGTTCATGGGTTTAGCTGTATACATACAGATAGAATTTCCCTTAAGAAAATCTGAAACAAAGAAATCCACATTTACCAGACAAATAAACCAGGAGGAATGTTATTTATGTAGTGGTAAATGCATATTTTAAGAAACAATTCTTTTATTGTGCATGAAAATGTAATGTGATTTTCAAATACTTTATTCCAGTCCTCAGAAAGAATTCTATTATGTAATTTTTCAGGTAAATTAAGTATTCTGCTTTATAACTCACCTCTCTATTTTTTTTTTTTTTACTGGCATATTTATTTTATGAGACTCTAATGAAACATCATCACCATCTTTAGTATCATCGTCATCGTTACCCCACTGCATTTTCATCATGCCTAACAGTAACAAAGAGCTTTCTCTGATTGCACAAGAAGCCTTAGAGGTTAAGGAGGCAAGTATCAGACTCACATGCTGCATTACCAAACAGGCTTGGACTGGCTGAATTTTTTTTTCATATCTCACTGCTTGTATGAGGTGAAATTGTACCCTAGCTGGGTAGTCTCTCTTCATTAGCTCTTGAATCTGTTAGGTTTCTTGATTTCAAGCTCAGAGAGCAGCTCCAGTCATCTTAAGTCAGGGAAGGAAGGAAGGAAGCAAGGAAGGAAGGAAGGAAGGCAGCCAGCCAGCCAGCCAGGCAGCCAGGTAGGCCAGAATATATTGGAAGCATATCAGGGGCTCAAGTATTAACAAGAGGCTGAAGCACCCATCTTGGAAAACTGGTGGTTCCAGCCAGCTCCAGAGGCTTGGCAGCAGGAACCATGATGCAGAAACCATCTTAGTCTTTGGGTTGCTGCTGGGATGACTCCAAGATCCAAAAATATTCCTGTTCAGGATTCCACATCCCAGGAAGGAGGCTTGATGTTCTCTTTTGATTTTATGCCTATTCCCTGATTATCCTAAGGGACCAGGAAGGATCTGAATCCCTTCATTCCTGAGAGAAGGCAATCAGCATTGGGGAATTTCCCAAAAGGGACATTAGAGTTAAGAACTTCCCCTAATGGGACATTAGGGTGCTGATGATGATCAAAGTGAAAGGGAGTTTGAGGGATGATGTAGGTAAGTCAGACACTAGGTTATAATTAACTTGCCTTCACACACATTCAAGGTTGCTTTCTAGACTAAGCTGATTTGCAGTTTTAACTAATGAAATACAACATAAGTCTATATGTCAATTATTTTCCAGATTTAACAGGCTGAAAAGTAAACAGAACAACAGATAACAACAGAAAAGCTAATGGATATCTAAGAGAATATAAAATAACAGTCAATAATTAAGTGGCTACTGGGTATTTACACAAAGAATACCAAAACACTAATTCAAAAAGATATATGTGTCCCTATGTTTACTGCAACATTAGTTACAATAGCCAAGATATGGAAGCAACCTAAGTGTCCACTGATAGATGAATGGATAAAGAAGATGTGGTATATACAGTGGAATACTACTCAGCCATAATAAAGGATGAGATCTTACCATTTGGGACAACATGGATGGACCAAGAGCATTATGCTAAGTGAAATAAGTCAGATAGAGAAAGACAAATACCAGATGATTTCATTCATATGTGGACTCTAAACAAAAAAAAACACAGACAAATGAATAAGCAAACAAAAAAGTGGAATCAGACCTATACACACAGAGAGCAAGAGGGCTTGGGAATGGACAATACAGACTCAGAGGACTAAGAGCTACAGGCTTCCGGTTACGGAATGAGCAAGTCATGGAAATAGAAGGTACCACCACATAGGGAATACAGTCAATTATGGTGACAGATGGGAGCTATACTTGTCCTGAGCATAGCGTAACATATAGAGATGTTGAATCTCTCTGTCGTACACTTGAAACTAATGTAACATTGTGTGCCAACTATATATACTCAAAAAAATTTAAAAATGAACAAAACACATCACAAGAAATTAATGCAGTGGCTGGGGTGCCTGGGTGACTCAGTCAGTTAAGTGTCTGCCTTTGATTCAGGTCATGATCTCAGGGTCCTGGGATCAAGCCCCATGTCAGGTTCCCTGCTCAGTGGGGAGTCTGCTACTCCCTCTCCCTCTGCCTCTCTCTCCACTCATGCTCTCTCTCTCCCTCAAAAAAATAAATAAAATCTTAAAAAAAAAAGAAATTAATGCAGTGGCTACCAGAGAGGTCAAGGCTGCTGCAGTGTAGCAGTTAACAATGGTTCAGGAAAACAACTGGAATTTTTAAAAGTGTGTATTTGTTTGTTTGTATTTAGGGCTGGGAATTTGTGAGACTTCAACATAATATTTAATATGATCAAAATAGTTTTTAGTATAATCATGGTTGAGATCATCATGTCTATTGTTTTGCTAGGGCTGCCGTGACAAAGGACTTAAACAATGGAAATGTATATGCTCACAGTTCAGGAGACCAGATGTCCAGGATCAAGGTGTTGGCAGTGTTGGTTCCTTTCCAGGGCTCCAAGGAAGAATGACTTCCTTGCATCTCTGCTAGCTTTCCTGGCCATCTTTGGCATTCCGTGGCTTGTAGGTATATCACTGGATCTCTGTCTTCGTGTTCATATGGAGTTCTCTATGTATGCATGTCTGTCTCTGTCCAAATTGCCCCTGTATGTAAGTACAAAAGTCAGGTACATGGATGGAAACCCTAATGACCTTATTATAATTTATCTTTATAAAGACCCTATTTCCAGGTCCATCCTGATGTACTGGGGGTTAGGGTTTAATCGTATCTTTTAGGGGGATGTTGTTCAACCCTAAACATGGAGGATGCTTGTTATCAATCAAGAGCAATACTTCATCATTTACAGTATCTTTTTCTGGAGACCAAAAAGCATGTTCAGCACTGTTTCATATTTAGGAATAGCTTGGTTTGTGAGAAGGTCAATGATTTTCCTAGGCTCAAATGACAATGCTAAGGCTACAGATAATATGTCCTGAGGTCTGACCTTGGTTGATTCTGCTAAGTTCCTAGTTTCATGTTTACTGGAAAATATAAAGTCCTCCCATAGAAAAATACTGGCTTTGTCACATGCTATTTAACACCTTTATCTTTGTGTCTATGTGTGGCACAAAGAAACCCAACTCATTTTTAAAATTTTTTTAATTTAAATTAATTCACATATATTGTATTATTAGCTTAGGAGGTAGAGGTCAGTTGTTCATCATTCTTATATAACCCCCAGTGCTCATTACATCACATACCCTCCTTAACATCCATCACCCAGGTACTCCACACCCCCACGCCCCTTCCCTCCAGCAATGCTCAGTTTGTTCCCCATGATTAAGCGTCTCTTATGGTTTGTCTCCCTCTCTGATTTCGTCTTGTTTTTTTTTCCCTCTCTTCCTTTATAATCCTCTGTTTTGTTTCTTAAATTCCACATATGCATGAGATCATAATTGCTTTTCTCTGATTTAGCTTAGCATAATACCCTCTACTTCCATCAATGTTGCTGCAAATGGCAAGATTTCATTTTTTGATGGCTGAGTAGTATTCCATTATCTATATATACCACATCTTCTTTATCCATTCATTTGTCAATAGATATCTGGGTACTTTCCATAGTTTTAACACCTTTACCTTATTTAGAGACTACATTTCTTCAGTATTTTTAAATATTTTACACAGAGAGAGAGAGAGTGAGCACAAGTAGGCAGAGCGGCAGGCAAAGGCAGAGAGAGAGGGAGTAGCAGGCTCCTGGCTGAGCAGGGAGCCAGATGCAGGGCTCAATCTCAAGACCTGGGATCATGACCTGAGCGAAAGGCAGACACTTAACCAACTGAGCCACCCAGGCTCCCCCATTTCTTCAATTTTAATATCAGTTTTCCAAGACTTCTTGAGTATTTTGCTCTTATTAATAATTTTTTGGTCCTTAAATATGATATTATTGGTAGGAAGGATTCATAGGTTTGGAATTTAACAATGACAACTAGCATATATTAAACCATTATTATGTGTCAGGAACAGAATAAGATGTTTATACAGATTATCTCATTTAATTATTGACTTATTCTCAGTTTACATATGAAGAAGCTGAGGCTGTGGAAGTTTCCATGAAAGTCAAGATCTGTAGCTACTAATAGTGAGAGAGAATGTGGACTCAGGCTGATTCTAAAGTCCAGCTGTCATCGTGCTACAGGACTGCTAATTAAACAGTTTAAGTAAATTGAGATTAGCCCCAAATTAGTCTTTCAATTCCTTGCTCACAAAGGAGCAAGTTTTATTTATAGCCAGAAATTATCTGAAATGCTTGCTGGGCAGTAACAGCAGTATTGCAATCAACTGTTGTGCGTATCTTCTGGAAAAGAGCTAGAGGAAAGGGAAGAAGGATGGGGAATGGAAGGATGGAGGGAGTCTAGCCTGTCACTGGGAAGTTTTTCAGCATACAAGGGACAGCATGAGAGCGCTCCTTTCCTCTTCTTCCCAGAAACTCAGGCAGGATGGGAGGACTCTTCTTCTCAGAGAGGGATCAGAGTTCCAAGCCCAGTGGCTAAAGCTGACCGGCTGACAGCTGGCTAGAGAAAGTCAGAACAAATAAACCTCGGGGTAGAGTCTAACTATTATGTCAGAAGAACATTCTTGGGGCGCCTGGGTGGCTCAGTGGGTTAAGCCTCTGCCTTTGGCTCAGGTCCTGGTCTCAGGGTCCTGGGATCGAGCCCCGCATTGAGCTCTCTACTCAGCAGGGAGCCCGCTTCCCCCTTTCTCTCTTCCTGCCTCTCTGCCTACTTGTGATCTCTCTCTGTCAAATAAATAAATAAAATCTAAAAGAAGAAGAAGAAGAAGAAGAAGAACAACAACAACAACAACATTCTTTAGGTGCAGTCACTTTACTGTAAAATGGATTTTTTTTTCCTTTGGACCCAGATTAGCACTTCTCTGGGCTATTTCCTAGATGTTCAGTGCTGAGAGATGAAGTTGTCTCTGCCCTACCCCTGCATCTCTCTAAGCTTCTGTTGATTTAAAGGGGGAAGATATGACTGCCTCAAATAAACTGTTACCTTCTATAGCTGGTAATGGACAGGAGAGGAAAAAAAAAAAAAGAAAAGAAACTGAATCCTTTTCTTTCCAAAGGCTGGAGAGGATGGGGGAGGGAAGGCAGGCTATCATAAAGTATTAGGTGAGCTTCAGCTGTGGAGTCAGCCCCAGGCTTTACCCAGGAAATGTGACACATCAAGAATGCAAGGGAATGCGAGAACTTCATCTCGCCATCAGGAGCACTTGGCGTTTGGAAATTCTCTATTTCAAAAAGCATCAGCTTAGGAGAGGTCTGGCTGCTTTCTTCATTATCTTTGCAACACAGCACATAATTTCCCTCCTATCCTTAAGGGAAGGTGACTTGCTCTTTCTCTCTCTTTCTCCCTGACTGTCTGCCAATACTCTGGCCTTCAGTAGATGGGCTTAAGAGCTATACAAAAAAATCCCTAACAAACTTTCAGACTTGTTCTTTTTCTCCTGGAATGTGCTGAGGTGTCCACGGCTGCGGGCCATGTCAGATAGTGGAAGTGGTGTGATGATGACCCAGTTGGATAGTGAATGGAGGATTCTCCACACTAGGTACCGGCCAGCCAACAGGACAGCAGACTTGTCCCAGGGCAGCAGCAAGTTGCTCTGTAGGCCAATGGCAAGGCTGCAAAGTGGCCTGATGGAACTGGAGCCAGTCCCGACCGCACCCCAGAGCTGCCAGGCCTGCCGGGCCAGGGAGGCAGAACCCGCCCTCATTGCTGACACTGCAGGGCGGTCCTCACAAAGCCCTGCCTGTTGGCTCTGGCTCAAGGCATAGACCTCCCACACCTACAGATACAACAGAGGGACATGAACGTGCATTAAAGAAACTAAGCAAATAACTTAGGGGATTTTTTTTTTTTTTTTAACCCTTGTAGATCTAGACCCCGACCTTCTTTTATTCGACTTCAAGGTATGCAAATAGGACATACACCTTGCGATACTTTTCGGTCCTGGGCAATGTGTACTAAAATAGCTCCTGGCGTCTGTGGCTTTTGTGGTCTGAATCTTATTCAACTGTCAGTCAGTGAGCAGGAAGTACGCAAAATAACTTTTATGTGGAGTCGGGGGGTGTGGCTTCCACTGCCAGGAAGGGCATTATGGATGAGTGCTCGCAGACTGAAGCCTGGGCTTCTCCCTTGCCTCCTGGCGCCCTTGACCTTATGCAAGCCTGAAGCCGGAAGTATCCTCATAACAACCGCCAAATGGATACAGTGTGGCCCAACAGGGTTTCTTATGAATTGTCATTTTTACATCTTTAATTTGGAAATGCCTCTTTAATCTGTTAGGCTAACTGAAAAGCCATGACACGTTCATGTCATGATATCTAAAGCAAGTACTTCGCGATTGGATGCCAAGCGCTGAGTACTTATAGCGCCTCATTGGTATTCAGTAAGCGCTGTTGAATTTTCCAGCAGGTCCTTTTCTTACCCTCACATTCTGACTTTACATTTATTCCCGCGCCCCCCCCAAAAATGAAAGAAAGAAAGAAAGAAAAAGAAAAAAACAAAAACAAAACCAGGACTGAATGTTTGAGTTACTATCATGTCATACTTCCGAACCTAAACTATTGGAATGGCTTTGCTGTGAGTGTTAAGAGGTAAGCAAAGGTAACGTCCACGTTCCTGTGTTCTCCCTCGGGGAATTGGTATTTAACATCTCATATTAACCAGCTGGTTCCAATCTACTTTGGAAGCCAATTCTGTAGAAATAACCTCCACGAGTATTCATATATTCAGAAAACAAGTTTCCCTTTACCTGGGAAAATGAGAGCAGCCAAAAAAGAGTGGCTTTTGGACTGCTTCTTTCTCCTCTGTGTCAATGTTTCGATTGAGGAACCACATGACTCCCCAGAAGTTGGTGCAGAAAACAGCACAAGCAAGTGTTGGGACAGGGAAGCATGCAGCGAAGTATGGCTGGGAAAATGTTGGTCACGGACTGCTGTTCTTTGTCCCAGCTCCTGACTCCCTGATCCCTGGTGGAAAGGCACTCTCTCTCTCTAACTCCTTTTTTTTTGTTTGTTTGTTTAAATCACAGGAAAGGGCTTTTCCCATCATGGTTTGCATGTGGCATCTCAAAAACACCCTGTCTGGGTTCTCAGTATTCTGAAAGAGTAAGCATTCTGATCCCTTCATTCTCTAAACAGACGTTCCCAATAGTGTCTCCAGTCTCCAGACTCACTTCGTGGAGGTCCTAGATGTTGGACAATCTCTTGTATAGTGTTTAGGTTGAGGGACCACATTACTCTGAGAGGAGTGTCATGATCACAGCCTTTGGTACACATTGCCCAACACAGTTCGCCTTTGGCATGGCGGGGCCTGAGGCACCGTAGCTGTTGCACTGGCAGACAGTCCCACACATGCCATGTGGACCAAGGAGCTTTCCCAAGAAGTCCTTGTTTCTAGGTTAGAGATCATAACTGAGTACTGAAACCAAAGGCTGGAAAGACACAAGGGAAAGAAACTTCCAGGAAATTTTTTAGAGAATAGTTCTTGACAAACTCCTATCAGAGTAGCTATCAAATTCATAATGGTTTCATCACAAATCTCGTCTCTGGCTCCAAATGTTTCAGAAATGCAACTCCTTGAGCAGCATCGGGGGCTCGGGCACTTGGTAGTGATTTATTTTTTAATGTGCTCCCCACCATAAGAATTTGCCATTGCTAATAATTATAAACCATAAGATATCAGTCACAGAGCAATTATAAGAAATAACCCAGAAGCTAGTTTTTATGTTGTCAGAAGAAGGAAATGTTAAAGCTTAATCTATCTGTGTGTAAGTAAGAAAGTCAGTGGCAGAACACACAAGTGCAAATGACTCAGGTAAAGCAGCAAACCACAAGCGCTCAATCACGTACAATGTGTATAACTCAACCCTAGTGTTTCACTTCTTAGTCTGAGATCAAGTTTCTTAAAGGAAATGTTCAGATACATGAAGGGTAAGAAAGAAAGTCATCCCAGGCAGGAGGGCGGTTTTTATAGGCAAGAAGGTTGCTACCAGTATTATTAAGCAGCTGCTACTTAACAAGTCTTGTTCCTAGCACTTTGCATATCTGATTTGGCACACTCATCTCAGTAACTCTATAAAGTTGGTATAATTATCTCTGGATTTCAGATGCCTACCATGGGGGAAGTTAGGTAAATTTTGCCAAGTTTCACGTGCAGTAAATGCCTTTGGAGAGGCCCAGACCATTCTGATTCCAGATCCCAGAGTGCATGCTTCTGTGGCCCCTCTTCTAGGTGAAGGTCAAAGGCACTCAATAAAGGGGAAATGAGATCCATGTAGGGCTGCCGGGCAGCTTCTTGAATGAATGGAGGGAAAATCTCACTGCTGGGCTACAGAAAACACATGAATTCTACTCACCTTTAAGCCAAGCCCAATCCCCTGCAAAAAAACAAAAACAAAAACAAAAACCCTACTGCTGACTATTCGTACACCCAGTCCGGAAGTTCATGCAAACTCCAGTTTCATCTTGTTTCACTGACCTTGCTTAGCTTCCCGTCACTGTCTTTCGCTTCCTTCCATTCCCGGGCTCCTGTCACACCTTTCCAGTTTCTCCAACCACGCCTTCCCTTACTAGGAGTTCTGTGATTCTGATTTTTGTGTTTCAGCTTCTGCCTTTCATTCTTAGATGTGTGGAATCCGTAGGACAGTCCTGCTTACCACACAGTTCTCTGTCATGGGAAGGACACTGCACTATGTTCAGAAAAGTATATTTAAGTCATTAGTAACTATCTATACATTTTCCTAAAAGTTATTAAGTCATTGCTTTTAAACTTAGTAAAATCAAGGGCGCCTTGGAGCTCAGATGGTTAAGCAATCTGCCCTGGGCTCAGGTCATGATCTCTGGGGCTCTGGCCCCACCTGGAGCCCCATATCAAGTTCCAAGTGGAGTCCCACTTGGGGTGCTGGCTCAACGGGGAGCCTGCTTCTCCCTCTGCCTCTACCCCCTGCTCATACTCTCTCTCTGTCTCTCTCTCCCAGATGAATAAATAACATCTTTTAAAATATTAAAAAATAAATGTGGTAAAATCATCGTATTTAATTTTATTGATTTTATTATTTTTTTTTTTTTTTTTTAATTTATTTATTTTTTTTTTTTTTTTTTTTTTTTTGTAAATCAGTAAATTTGGTTCCTTGTCAGTTTGATCACTTGGCAACTCAATTCTTTCCTCATTTCCCAGCTAGCAACTGAGAAGTGATGGCTAAACCAGACTCAGTCCCAGTGGCTTCCTTCTAAATGTTAGACTGATTTCCAGGACGTGGAAGAGGAATTCCAGAGGATTCCTGCCTCTGGGGACAATGTGGCAGAGGCAAGGGACACAAAGAGGCATTCCATCAGGTACCTGGGAAGAGTGGGTCTAATTTTCTACAGGTCAGCAGGCTCTGAATAGTCTTGTTATTTTAGGAGAGCCCTCAGGATGTTTTCATTCAGAAAGAGGCAGAATTTAGAGGCATTTAAATCACTGATTTTCCTTTCCTTACAGGGGTCCTAGATGAATATGCTGGAAAGTAACAGTTTTAAAAGGAATGGTTTAACAACTTTTTTTTTTTTTTTTTTTTTTAGAGGGGTAGAGAAAGAAAGAGAGAGCACAAGCATGGGGAAAGAAAGGCAGAGGGAGAGGAAGAGGGTATCTCAGGCTAACTCTGCCTTGATCTCATGACCCTGAGATCATGATCTGGGCTGAAATCAAGAATCAAACACTCAACCAACTGAGCCATCCAGGAGCCCCAGGAATGGCTTAACAACTTTTTGAAAAATGTCCAAACATAGTTATGATGATTAAATATATTTTTCTGAACACAGTTAATATTTTGCATTCCAAATGGAAAATTTTCAGTGTATACTGATTTTTGTTTCAAAATTTTATTTAAAAAATGTTTTTAAAGATTTTATTTATTTGACAGAGAGATAGAGAACACAAGTAAGCAGAGTAGCAGGCAGAGAGAGAGGGAGAAGCAGCTCCCTGCTGAGCAGAGAGCCTGATGTAGGGCTCAATCCTAGGACAGAAATCATGACCTTAGCAGAAGGTAGACGCTTAACTGACTGAGCCACCCAGGTGCCCCTCAAAATTTTAAATATCTTGTTGGATTACTATATCATACACCTGAAACAAATGTAACACTGTATGTTAATGATACTGGAATTAAAATGTTTAAAAATTAAAAATATTTTCAGTTTGTTAACATTTCAGCACCTAAATTTTAATATTCTTCAGATTTTTAACTTGTTTTCTTATCTTTCCTTTATAATTTTACACCACGATTAAATATCAAATTAATTTAAACACAAATTAATGACAAATCATCTAATCCATTAAAGTATTCCCTTCTAAATATCCTTGCTTCCTTCCTGTTGATTCAAGAAGTTTCACATTTTTAAATTGAAACTTTCTGCAACTTGCTACCCAAATTTCTGTTTTCTGAAATTCTTGTTAGAAACCAATATGTCAGCATTTTATCTCTGATAGGACTCGTGGCAAATTCTGAGTTATTTCACATGATCTTTAAATTAAATTTAAAATTTTAATTTAATGAAAATTCAACTTAATTCTATTTGGGAAATCAATTTTAGTTAAACTCAGAATTTTCTGTGTTTTTCTTTTTTTTTTAAGATTTTATTTATTTATTTGACAGAGAGAGATCACAAGTGGGCAGAGAGTCAGGCAGAGGGCGGGGGGGAAGCAGGCTCCCCGCTGAGCAGAGAGTCCGATGCGGGGCTCGATCTCAGGACCCTGAGATCATGACCTGAGCCGAAAGCAGAGGCTCAACCCACTGAGCCACCCAGGCGCCCCAGAATTTTCTGTGTTTTAAAATTTGAACTAGTCAAACTAAAAATCACTTGCTAGAAATGTAAAGGTTGCCATGTCATTTGAGGAATTGGCAAAAAATAATACTAAATGTGCTTAAATTTTCAAAAAATAGTCACATACTGAATGCCAAAATTGTTGATGGAAAAAGTGGTTCATATTGATACTTCCAGTGAATTCAGGATTTGCCACCCTTTAGCATTCAATTAGGATTACTTTATCAGGTGGCCAGTCAACTTTAGTTTAACCAATACACAAAAGAATATATTTGATGATAGGCAATCAAAATCAAATATTTTTATTAAAACTGGTAAAAACTGCAGTTTCCAAATTATGGTCATTCTATAAATTGATTCTTTCAAGAACAGGTTTCTAGTGGGTTTGCATGCCTTCATCTTCAAGATCCTGTAGTTAAAAATACAAACCAGGAGGCGCCTGGGTGGCTCAGTGGGTTAAGCCACTGCCTTCGGCTCAGGTCATGATCTCAGGGTCCTGGGATCGAGCCCCGCATCGGGCTCTCTGCTCAGCAGGGAGCCTGCTTCCTCCTCTCTCTCTGCCTACTTGTGATCTCTCTCTGTCATATAAATAAATGAAATCTTTAAAAAAAAAATACAAACCAGAACCTCAATAATAATGGCAACATTCATTGTAAATAAACAGTGAGCCAGCGTTGTGCCAGAAACTCCGCAGTAGTTGTCTTCCTTTGACCCAAACCATTTTTTGAATTAGGTATTATCATTATTATTTTCATTTTACACAGAAGGGATCTGAGGTTTGAAGAGTTTAGTCACATAAATTGCCCAATGGAGGCAGGATTCGGACTACTTGTCTCAGAGGCCAGGTTGTGAAGCTGTGAAATGCAGGATGGAAACCATCCACCTTTGCCCTCGATCTGCAAGGTGGAGAGGAGGAAAGAGGCTGCTCCCACATCACTGCCTAAGTAGAAAGAGCTCAGCATCTGTGCAGATGTGACATTGGGGGCAGCTAGCAATGGGGCTGGGAAGATTTCCAGCCACCTGTTGAGGGAGGGGGAGTGGCTATAGAAGTGACACAGGTGATGGGCGAGGCCCAGGCATCCAGCTGGCGTGGGTGCAGCTAGGCCCTGAACACAGTCACCTGACTGCTGGCCTCTGCCTCTGTTTCCGTCGTGAGGCCAGTATGTCTACCGGACACACAGGAATGGGCTATCACTCCTGAGGGCAGCCTGGAACTGGTTGCTCTCTAGAATCATGCCTGTCAGCCCTGCATGGCTGTCAGGAAAGTAAGAAGTTTTCTTGTCCTATAACCTAAGAGCATAAGACCAAAGGGCATGTGCAGGTCTAGCTCAGGGGATGCAGCTCTAGGGGTCATCAGAACAAGAGGGATATACATGGAATGGTTTTGACTGTCATCTAGCGAGCATTTGTTTGGGTAGAGCAGGATGAGATGTGTATGGGTTAACCTGTTGTGTGAGCGTTAGCACGTTATTTATACAAGCTAGCAAATACCAATCCTTCTCCTCTTCTTGGCACCTTCTATAACTTTCCCTAACCAGCCTAGAGTGAATATCCTGAATTTTTCTACTCCAGTGACAGACCTGGGTGTAACCAGGGGGTTGTCACCTACTCTCTCATACTTGCCACACACATACTACTTCCTCTTTCCAACTGCAGCTTCCGGAAGAACAGGGCTGGAGAAGGAAGAGAAAGGGGACTAGGAAGATTTCCTTTTCTTTCTCCTTGGGATGACATGATACCATATCTATCAGATTATTTTTCTTTTCCAATCTTTCATCTCATATCCTTCTCAGATTGAATGTCTCTAGTTAATGAGATGGCAAGTTTATATAGTTTATTTTTTAAAGTTTACAATTCAGGGGTTTTTAATACATTTACAAAGTTGTATAACCATCGCCACTATCTAAAAACAGAATATTATCACAACCCTAAAAAGAAATTCCGTTTCTAGAAGTTCACGTTCTCCTCCCCTCCCAAGCCCCAAGCAATGACTAATCTATTTTCTGTTGCTATAGATTTGCCTATTCTGGACAATTCATAAAAATAGAATCATAACATGTGACCCTTTGTATCTGGCTTCTTTTACTTGGCATGATGTTTTCTATGTTCATCTATGTTGTAGCCTGTGTCAGTATTTCATTCCTTTGTATGGCTAAATGATATTCCACTGTATGAATACACAGTGTACAATGTTTATCCATTTATCAGTTGATGGAAATTTCAGTTGTTTCCACTTTTTGGCTACCATGAAGGCTGCTGCTATAATCCTTCATTTATGGGATTGTGTGGACGTGATTTCATCTCTCTTGGGTAGCACCTAGGAGTGGGATCATTGGGTCATATGGCACTCCATGTTTAAGTTTCGGAGGAACTACAAAATTATTTTTCCCAGGAGCTACACCATCTTGCATTCCCACTAACAATGGTACATAGTGCAAACAAACAATAGATTAATGCCAAGTAAAGGCAAGTAAGTTATTGAAACTAGAAATGGACATCATTAGTATGTTATGTAAAAATGAAAAGAAACTCTGTTAGTGACTACAAGACCAGAAATGAGATGGTGTTGCTTAAAAGGTGTTGTAAGAAAGCATTTCGATTAATTGCATGTAAGTGTACAAAGTGTGATTATACAGGCAACACTGAGCTAGGACATGCAAGAACAAAAAACTAAAAGAAAGGATATCCTGAAATATTCAAGGAAGCTTCCTATCAACCTGAGAGATGACAATAGAGGGTTGCAAGGAAGAGAGAATTTAAATGCTTGTAAACTACTTTTGTTTTGTCAAAGTTCCTTGGGTTAATAAAGGAAATCTATGTAAATGATGGAGATCTCTGATCCATTTAGGAAATGGAAAACAATGTCCAATGGTAAGAGTTGTGCAGATCCAAATTGACACAGAAGTGTTGGAAAATTCCATCACCATCTGAATTTTTACCCTCTCTAAGACTGTGGCAGAACATCTACTGCTAACATTTAGTCCGTGGAATACTGAATTGGAATTATGTAATCAAATACCATTACTCAAATTTTTACCCCCATACCCAGGAGGAACACTCTTTCAGAGGTATTTTATTCATAGATAGAATCACCTGGAAAAGAAATAGTTTCTGAGATAACTACGAAGAGGCTTATTTTGATTAGAATTACTTATTTGGGCAGCTCTGGGGCATTAATCTTGCTCTCAGGATATTCGGCATAAAGTCCCCAGAAGTGTGTAAGGATTAAGTCAGACGTATGATCACCCAGAACAGAATTAGGCCCCCAGTTAAGACCACAGGGATGGTCTATAGGATGGCAGTTGGGTTTCTGGCTCTCAACCATGAAGATGAGGAACAACTTAGAAGTCTTTCTAGTTATTTTCTGAGCCGGTTTTAGATCTGTCACACCAGCTTTATATAAGACTTTTATAAAAGTCCATTATATTTTGACTCACTACCCACATTTGTTGAGATTGGATTTCACTACATGTTAGGGTCCTGGAATACCAATGGCTTAAACAAGATAGAACTTTCTTTCATGTAAAGTTCAGAGGTGTGCAATGCAGGGTTCATAAGGCAGCACTGATCCATGGTGAGCCCACTGATCAGGGACTCAGCCTTATCCCAGCTCACCAGGTTACCTTCATGTGTGTGTGCCCTTCTCGTCAGGTGCTGATGTCACATCTATGTTCCAGGAAACAGTAAGGAGGAAGGGATGAAAGACAGCAGCAGGTGTGCTCATTCATAAGGAGTATGAGAGAAGCTGTCAGAGGAAACGTCCACTTACATATCATTGGCCAAAACACCATCGTAAGCATATGACCACCCCAAACCACAACGGAGTCTGGGAAATGCAGGGTGTTTTTTTTTTAAGATTTTATTTATTTGACAGAGAGAGAAATCACAAGTAGGCAGAGAGGCAGGCAGAGAGAGAGGGGGAGGAAGCAGGCTCCCTGCGGGGCAGAGAGCCTGACTCGGGGCTTGATCCCAGGACCCTGCTAGGATCATGACCTGAGCTGAAGGCAGAGGTTTTAACCCACTGAGCCACCCAGGCGCCCCTGGGAAATGCAGTTTTGATGTCCTAAACCATTTGCCCAGCAAAGAAATGGACATTTCCATTTTTGGTAATTTATCTCAATTATCATGAAGTAAAGGGAGAACACATATTGGAGGCAGACTACAGTAACTATCATGCCACATTTTGGAAGTAAAGTGTTAGTCTGGGTTGTGTAATGTAATTCTTCCTCATGTCCCTACATTTGAGTTCCATTGTTGCCTCCTGCTTCCATTGTAACTGGCTTCATATTGGTAAAGGAGTAACTTGAAGATCCTGAAGGCTCTGGCTGTGGAGACGGGAACTAGAGAGGGGTGCACTAAATGGAATGATCTCCATGTAATGAGGTTCCCGCTCGGTATCCTACTACTAGTTTTGAATGGTTGTGCTCACCACCTGTGTACTCTTCCTGTGATTATGGGCTTTAGTTATTGAACCTTAAACAAATTACAAATCTAACTACTCACAAATCATCTTTCCACATAGATTCCTAACTTTGTTGTTTGTGTTAACGTGACAGTCATCTCTACATCACTGTTAATACTTGGGTACTCTGCTCTGGACCTTTTGAAGCAGAGATGGTTCTTTTTTG
Organism: Enhydra lutris kenyoni; assembly: GCF_002288905.1. Classification (NCBI taxonomy): domain Eukaryota; kingdom Metazoa; phylum Chordata; class Mammalia; order Carnivora; family Mustelidae; genus Enhydra; species Enhydra lutris. The sequence continues at coordinate 3,135,742 of NW_019154133.1, read as the reverse complement.
GTAGATGTTAGAACTGAGTGAATAAGCCTTCCTCAGTGGAGAGAGGGAGAGAAACTTTGGATCATTAAAATTCACCAATGGTTTAATGGATCATTAAAAGGAAATCTCCTCTGTGGCCAAAGAGTTGGAAATAGATAATGTCGTTTAAAATATGGGACTATAGGGGTGCCTGGGTGGCTCGGTGGGTTAAAGCCTCTGCCTTCGGCTCGGGTCATGATCCCAGGGTCCTGGGACCGAGCCCATAGTCGGGCTCTCTGCTCGGCGGGGAGCCTGCTTCCTCCTCTCTCTCTGCCTGCCTCTCTGCCTACTTGTGATCTCTGTCAAATAGATAAATAAAATCTTTTAAAAAATAAAATAAAATATGGGACTATAGCTAAAAATACTGTATGGTATATTTTAGAATTGTTAAAAAATAGATCTTAAAAGTTCTCATCGCAAGAAAAAAAAAGTATGTATGGCAATGGATGTTAATGATGTATTATGGTGGTCATTTTGCAATACATGTACATACCAAATGACTATGTTGTACATCTAAGACTAATGGAGTGTTATATGCCAATTATATCTAAATCAAAAAGAAATTAAATGAAATGTGGGAACATAACTACAGGAAATATGATAGTGAAACATCATAAATGTTGAAAGGAAATCTTGCTTCAGGTGCAGATTAAAGTAGGCCACCAAGCTAAAGAGAAGAAAAATAGTCCATTTAAACTATATAAATGTAAGAAAGATAGATATCTTAGGAGCAGAATTATCCTTAAAAGTTATCCATCCAAATCTTTCTATTTTATCGATGAGATCACTGAGATGCAGGGAAGTGAGCTGGAAACACTCATGAAATTAATTACAAGCCTTTTGAGAAAAAGATTTCAATTTTTGCCACTATTGAATAAGAGTCACCTATAAAGGTAAGATTTTGGTCAGATTCTCACAAGGAGGTACAAATAATTTAAAATAATGTAAATTATTGATAAATGGGCAAAGTTATGAATGTAAATCTTGGAGCAAATCCTTAAACTCCTAAAAAGGAGGGGAAAGAATTATTCATCAAAATGACATAGTTCAGAGGATGAAATTAACATTTAAATATAATATTATCTTATTTGTGTATTCAAAAGAGCTAGTCAGTATTCAAGTATGGCTACCTGACTACTTAAATTTAAATACAAAACAAAACAAAAACAGATTTTACCTTCATCATTTATTTCCTACACTTTCAGTTTTCCGTGTTTTGATGGGAAAGATATCAATTTTGGGGTTAAAATCTAATGAGGAAACACCAACCTGGCCACCAGGACATCTATATTTAACAATTATAGGTTGTATTTAGTTCCATTTTCTTTCCATTAGCTTCTTCTTTTCAATATATTTTCCCAAAAGAGCACTTTAAAAATATTTCCTCTGCTTCTAGCTTTGATTGGGCGAGAGAAGAAAGCAATCACTGTGATCTACTTAAACAGACCACAGAAAATTTAACCATGAAAGTAAAATAATCGCTGACTTTTTATCATTTCTGCATCTTCCACAAAACGTGGAGAAAGTCAATACTGATTCCTGTCATTGCTTTTTATCCCTGATCACTATGCTCAGAAAACTTAAGCCAGAGCACCAAAGAGGTAGTTCCCGGTTCTTTTGAAAGGCGCCTCTGTCATTTTGCTGCTGTGGATATTGATCTGACCTTTAAATTTCTAAGTTGAAATGGAAGCCTTTATCAAGAGTTATTACTATAAGGTGATATTAAGACATAATAGCCTTTAAAATGCATTACCACTTTCTTAACAAATGTTACCAGGATGGGAAAATAAAAGAAGAAACAAACACATAAAAAAAAAAAAAAAAAAAGAACAGAGGGCATTCTCTAGGATTTGTGGCTGGTTCATTCATTCTTTTCCCCTTTTTCTTCCTTCCTTCCTTCTTTCCTTCCTTCCTTGTAATAAATTACTGAAAATCTGTTACTTAATGATTTCATAATATCAGTACATGCTCTGGCAACATTTCAAATGCTTGAAAGGATTAACATAAAGAACGGGCTGGCGACTTGCTCAACTCATTTTAAAAGACAGCAAGTGCTATGGGGAAAAAAACCACAAAAATGAATGTTAACTGGTTTTTAAAGTTAAATTTCTGGTATCAGTTGAGCTAATTCTTCAATAGAGAAGGGCCATCCATCTTCATGTGGCTAAGTTCAGAGAGAAAAGTTGAGTTATATTGATTTTTGCAATAGTTGTGTGTAGAGGAGGCTTATTTTACTTTGTCTTGAGATCCTTTTCCACAGAATCATCATGAGAACTCAGAATTAAAATCCAGTCTGTCCATTGCACATAGATGAAAAAAAATCACAAAATCTCTGTTATCAATTAGATTTGGGGTACATATGTTTCATTGTAAGCATCCTGGACCCAGAACCTTTCTAGACACTTTGGGTAAAACCTTCTCAGCTGGCTTACTCATTGACTTTATATACAAAAATGCAAGAAATGTGACATTCTTGGTGGATGGGTTCAATTATCTCCTTTAAACTTGTTCTTTCCCACTGACTCTGTTCTAACAGGTGTTTTTGTCTTTATTATTTATGAATGAGGTTATATGGCATCATGGATATTGAGTCTCTCTCTCCCCCTCTCTCTGGAGCCTGAATTATTGCCTAATAGGGAATTATGAAACCATATGGATTGTTTCAGGTCTTGGAGATGTTTCTCCCTGAGCTCACTTGCTTCTTCCTCCATCTGTGCCTTACACAAAAGAAGAAACAGCCCAGAGGATTTCAGACTTCAACTGTCTCTCTGAAACCTTCCTATGGCAGTCTCTTCAAGTTGGAAAAAATATGAATCTTTTAACTGGAGTTTGCCCTCACTGATAAACACAGGATTCTTCCTTTTTCCTTTGTGGGGGTTGCTGCTCAGATAAATCTTTCTTTGTTGCATTGGTTTTAATGACTAATTTTTTTTAAAGATTTTATTTATTTATTTGACAGAGAGAGACCACAAGTAGACAGAGAGGCAGTCAGAGAGAGAGAGAGAGAGAGAGGGAGGGAAGCAGGTTCCCTGCTGAGCAGAGAGCCCAACTCGGGACTCGATCCCAGGACCCCGAGATCATGACCTGAGCCGAAGGCAGCAGCCTAACCCACTGAGTCACCCAGGTGCCCTTAATGACTAATTTTTGTTTGAATCTTTTTCTCTCTAAAAAGTAATAAATGCACAGGATAAAAACTTCAAGCACTATAAAGTTTGTTCCCTTCTACTCCCTGAGATTCAGTCCTTTAGCTCATTCCCTGAGAGGGATGTGTCTAAAGCTTCCTATTACATGGAGAAAAAATTCCATTTCTCTGGAGTGCCTGTGTGGCTCAGCTGGCTAAGCATCGGACTCTTGATATCAGCTCAAGTATTGACCTCAGTGTCCTGAGTTCAAGCCCTGCGTTGGGCTCCATGCTGGGCACGGAGCCTACTTAAAAAACAACTCTCATGATCTTTGCCCCATCTCTTTTATTTGTTTTTTCTTCCTGCTCCAGGCACATAACCTCTTCTCCAGCCATACCTACTATCTAATTTCTTTCTTTTTAAAAATTTATCGGGTATCTTTGACATATAAAAATTAAAAATAATTCAGGTGTACAACTTGATTTTTTTTTTTTAAGGAAGCTCTACATTCAACATGAGGCTTGAACTCACAACCCTAAGCAAGAGTCCCATTATCTACCAGCTGAGCCAGCCAGATGTCCCTCAGTGCCTTGATACCAAGTATGCATTGTGAAAAGATCACCACAATCAAGCTAAATAACTTATCCATCACCTCTACATAGTAACCATTTTGTGTGCAGGGGGAGGGGGTGTGATTTAATTCAAGATCTACTTTCTTAGCAAATTTCAAGTGTATAATATAGTATTGTTAACTATGGTCACTATGCTGTACGTTGTATCTCCAGCACTCTTTCATCTTGCATAACTGAAACTTTGAACCCTCTGACCAATATCACCTCATTTCTTTCACTCCTGGCAACAGCCATTCTACTGTCTGCTTCCCTGAATTTGACTATGTCAGACTGCACATAGAAGTGAGATCATGCAGTGCTTGTGTTTCTGTGCTGGCTTACTTTACTTAGCACAATGCTCTCCAACTTCTGGATTGAGTCCTGGGTCATTGCTTCTGGGTACTCTGCCCCTTTGGTCTTTGCTCTGGTGGTCGCCTCTGGTGGGAAGCCCTTCATTCTCCTGCAAAGTTTGCTTAGCCTTCCAGGCCCTGTTTAGGTTTTCATGACCACTTCCTTGTATTTGCCTCATCCATCTGTCTCCACTACTAAACTGTAAGATCTAAGAAGGAGGAAGTTGAGAAACCCGGTCTCTAGACTCAGCTCAGCCATCAATAGCTGTGTGTAGCAGGGAAAAATGATAAGCCTCTCAGTGCCTCCATTTTCTCAACTGCTACATTTTTGGGGGAGTCATCCTTGTGCAGGGGCCATGCTAATCTTCTCTGTATCATCCCAGCGTTAGTATGTGCTGCTGAATGGAGCACTGATCGAACTACATTTTTATTTTTATTTTTATTTTTTTAAAAGATTTTTATTTCTTTATTTGACAGAGATCACAAGTAGGCGGAGAAGCAGACAGAGAGAGGAGGAAGAAGGCTCCCCACCAAGCATAGAGTCTGATGTGGGGCTCGATCCCAGGACCCCGGGATCATGATCCGAGCTGAAGGCAGAGGCTTTAACCCACTGAGCCACGCAGGTGCCCCTAGACTACTTTTTTTTTAAATTTTTTATTTCTTTTCAGTGTAACAGTATTCATTGTTCATTGTTCAAACAATTCATTCATTATTTTTGCACCACAGCCAGTGCTCCATGCAATCTGTGCCCTCTCTAATACCCACCACCTGGTCCCCCCAACCTCCCACCCCCCCATCCCTTCAAAATCCTCAGATTGTTTTTCAGAGTCCATAGTCTCTCATGGTTCACCTCCCCTTCCAATTTCCCTCAACTCCCTTCTCCTCTCCATCTCCCCTTGTCCTCCATGTTATTTGTTATGCTCCACAAATAAGTGAAACCATATGATAATTGACTCTCTCTGCTTGACTTATTTCACTCAGCATAATCTCTTCCAGTCCCGTCCATGTTGCTACAAAAGTTGGGTATTCATCCTTTCTGATGGAGGCATAATACTCCATAGTGTATATGGACCACATCTTCCTTTCCATTCGTCCGTTGAAGGGCATCTTGGTTCTTTCCACAGTTTGACGACCGTGGCCATTGCTGCTATAAACATTGGGGTACAGATGGCCCTTCTTTTCACTACATCTGTATCTTTGGGGTAAATACCCAGTAGTGCAATTGCAGGGTCATAGGGAAGCTCTATTTTTAATTTCTTGAGGAATCTCCACACTGTTTTCCAAAGTGGCTGCACCAACTTGCATTCCCATGCAGATAACTTGTAAGTTGGTTGAATTCATGAACTTTTATTGGTAGTCTTTCAAGTTCAGTAAAATCCTTTAAAATTTCTTAAATAAAATCCTTAAAAATATTGTTTATAACATGAGCTATGTTTTATGCACTCTTAAGGAGAGATTATGAGGAGCTTGTGACCTTATTTGAACAGTTAAAATACTCAGTACATAATCATCAAGATGCCTTTCTAGGAAAGAATTTCATTTAAATCCAGTTAAAGTAGACTTTAATATTCATAAGAGGATAGAATTATTATCTGGATAAATCTATCATGCAGAGTGTGGTGGCAAGAATTAAATAAAGCCCAGGAGAATAATATTTTAATGGAAAATTTCCCTTCAAGAACTGGAAATAAAAATAGGAATAATTTAACCTTTCAGGTCATGGAAGTGAGTTTATAAAATTCTCAGGCCACAAATGTTAAGGTAATTCACAGAGCAAGAAGAAATTAGAAGAATCATTAAAGTTTTTATACAAATAATTTTGAAACCCTGAATAAAATATATTTTGAAAAATGTAATATACCACAATTCATCAAAAAGATTAAAAAAAAAAACCTTAGCAGACAGATTTCCAATGAAGAAATGGAAAACATACAAGTTACTTTTGTTCCTTCAAATGTTTTCCCAGGAGAATTCCACAAAACCTTTAGAGAGCATGTAACTCAATGTTATTTAAATGGTTTTAGATCATAGGGGGGAAAAGTCCCTAAGTACATTTTATGAAACAAATATAACATTCAATATTATAAACTGTTAAGTCATCATTTGATAGATTCAAGGGGAAACAGCATATGATCATCATTAATAATTCCCCTCAAAAAACACTGAGCTGGCAGCATGTTTTATGGGAAAACTCAAGAAGCATTCCATTGACATCAGGAAAAATTAAATAATGTTCACTGTCACATCACAGTGAGCTAAAACATCAACCACTGAGCTTTTAAGAAACTAAAAAGAAATTAGAGGTTTTGACATTAAAAGGAGTTGAGAGGCAGAGAGAAAGAATGAGCGGGAGCAGTGGTAGGGGCAGAGGGAGAAGCAGACTCCTTGCTGAGCAGTGAGACAGACTCAGGGCTTCACCAGGACCCTGGGATCATGACCTGAGCTGAAGGCAGATGCTTAACTGGCTGAGCAACCCAGGTGCCCCTATCTGGTTCGTTTTGAAAAATGAACATACCTCAAGCATATATTAAGACAAATGATTCCAAATGAATAGTGTTTAAATGTAAAAAATAAAACAATAAAAATACAATATAAAAACTTGAGTTAAACTCCTATAAAGAAGGGAGATCTAATTACAGACTCAAATCCATAAACCATAAAATAAGAATATAAAATCCAGCCACATTAAAAAATAACTTCTGCATGAGGTAAAATATTATAAACAAATATAAAAGACAAGTGATAAACTGGGAAAAATTACTTATAGCTCACATTACAAAGGAAAGGATCACCTTCCTTTTACATAAAAACATCCTTGAAATAAATAAGAAAAAATATGAAAAATAAAAAAATAGACCAGGGAGGGAATGAACAGACAGTTCAAAATAGACAATATAAACAACCTTTAGATTTGTGAAAAGATACTCATCAGCACTCATAATAAGAAAAATGCTAATTCAAACATTGCCACATTTATAGTTTCAAAACATGGCCCCAGAATTACCTAGCATTCCTCCCACGAACAGGTGCACATTCCGTTGAATCTGATGTCTGTAATTTTCTGACCAACAGACTCTAGCCCATATGAGAAATAGAGCAGACTGTGTAACAGAAGTGTTGCTGTGATAATATGGTGGTTTGTACTACCTCTTACTCAGAGAACCCAACCACC